>NC_133664.1:100252483-100613412 GCF_037893015.1 Macrotis lagotis
CGAGTAGTATATTCCAATAATATGGGTTGTCTGTTCATTTTAAAGATGTTTCTACCAAGGCAGAGTTTGGTTCAAGTGAGACATGGGGGCTGTGCTCATTTCATTAGAACCACATTAGAATTTTCTTATCCCAAATCTTGAAACTTCTCTGATGTGGCATGTGAATACCTTGTATAGTCCATGGGGAGAAATGTTCTTTGTAACATATTATTGTTTGGTCGGAAAGGGAACAACCTGAGAAGTTCTTTTCCCTTGGGGACTTCAATTAAGACTTTTATTCATAATTAATTCTTGAAAATTCAAAGAACCAGTAAAGAGATGTTATCTATATATGTTCTACATTCTTGTATTGATCATGTACAATCTGAATTAATATATGGCAGTCAAAATCTCTACTGCATTATGTTTCCAGGCATTTGATGAAGATTATGATTATTTTCTGGTATTAACCTGAAGGATGAGAGACAACATGAGAAGGCTTTAGAGTCAGGATTATCTGGTTCTAATTCTGCCTCTGACATATATTTGTTGTGTGATCTTGAATTAGTCACTCAAACTCTGAGTACCCCCAAGCAATGTCCTATAACATTATTTTTCAGAGTAGGTTGGAATTTATGTTGAAAATGAAATTTCTCCAGGGGGTGACGATCACCTTGATGGATCTGCTCATTCTATCAGTGCAACAATCAGGGACAATTTTAGGGTATCTGCAACAGAGAAAACCATTTGTATTCAGAAAAAGAACTGTGGAGTTTAAACAAAGATCAGAGACTATTACTTTCAATTAAAAAAAGTTTCTATGTACTACATAATTTTGCTATCTCTAATATTTTTATTTTTTCCTCAAGGATATGATTTTTCTCTTAACACATTCAATTTTGATCCATGTATAGCATGGAAACAATGCAAAGATTATCACACTACATTCTGGGGGATGGGGAGGGAAGGGAGGGTGGGGGAAATTTTAAAATTCAAAACATTATAAACATGATTGATAGAAATTACTATTCCATATAATTGAAAAACAAATAAAATATTCACATACATCTATATCTATATCTATATCTATATCTATATCTATATCTATATCTATCTAATCTATATCTATATATATATACACCTATCTCTCTCTCTCTCTTTATATATATATACATATATATATATATATATGTATATATATATAAAGAAAATGGGGGTACTAGGTGGCACAGTGGATAGAGCACAGGCCCTGTAGTCAGGAGGGTCTGAGTTCAAATGCAGCCTCAGACACTTAATAATTACCTAGCTGTGTGACCTTGGGTAAGTCACTTAACCCCATTGCCCTGCAAAACCCAAAAATAATCCCATGGATTTAAAAAAAAAGAAAATGAAGTTTCTCATAAATAGCTTCTTACAATGGTAAAATCAATCATCCTGTCCAAAAATAAGAACTGAAACTAGCTACCCTATACTCCAGTGTTTCCCACAATAGAAGAAAAGGGGAAAATATCATCAGGAAAGTTCATATTAGCAAAAGTTCCACAAATTATCATTTATAAAAAGCTCTATAGAGTTCATTTACAGTTCAAATGTCTAATGACATAATGAAACATGGTTCACTGTATGTTGACTTAAAAATATGCAAAAAAGTATGGATGACAAAATGTCCTAATTCTGTCAGAAAAAGAAAGAAAGAAAGAAAAACTGGTGAAGGTCTTACTTTGGAAAACTGTCACTCCAACCTGGTGCTTTATGGTTCAGTAGAACATCTAGGCTTTCCACAGGGAAGTTGAGCTGAATTTTCTTATAAGCAAATGGAAGCAAGAGAAAGGTGACCAAATCAGGGGGATATTGTGACACATTTCAACTTGCAACCACAGTACTTTCAAGGTTGGCCAGCCAGGCTTTCTGTAGCATCTGTGCTGACTACTAGTGTTCACTGATTCATGTCAGTTAAAAGAATTGACTATTATTTAGAGGAAAGGATTAATATCAAATTTTGAGCATAAGTAGTTTTCTATATAAGATATGTTAAATGAGGCTTAAAGGGAAAAATTGAGGAAAGTAATTTTAAATAGAAGAAACATATTAAGAATATATGTCATGATGATATAAGATAGTCATCCAATCAAACAATCAATAAATCAATCAATAAACATTTATGAAGAGCCAGGCACATTTGTCAGGGTCACGTAGACAAAAGTGAAATATCTCTTGCCCTCAAAAAGCTTATAGTCTCATGGGAAAGATATTAATATATATGTGTGTGTGTGTGTGTGTGTGTGTGTGTGTGTGTGTGTGTGTGTGTGTGTGTGTGTTTGTAGGGAGCAGGGAAGAAATGGGAAAATCCAATAGCAGAAGGGAGCATCTGAAAATGTTTGATGTATAGAATTCAGAAGGAACATAGAAAAGTTCCATGGTATATTAAATAGAAAAGATCCTTGGCATATTAAATGTGTGAATATATTTGATCTCATTCAAGGTCCAAAGTTTGTGGTAGAGTTTTCCAAACTCTTCACTAAGCAGTTCTTTAACTCCATAACTTGTGAAGCAGTTGACCTTCACTGGTAGAAGAGATTACCTTACCCATAAGTTCCCTAGACCAATGAAATCACAGAATCAGTCCCTATTCTGTGACCTATTTATCCAGTAGTGGAACAAAATAAAAGACTAAAAAGCTGAAAAAGATTTGAGAAAATTATACCCACCACTAAAGATTACATAAAGACATGGATAATACTTAGAAATATAAACCAAATAAGATTTACTCCTACCATCAGATAAAAATTCTAAGACATAAATTTCTACTATTTAATTAACCATAGTTTAATGTTCTATTGAATATAATGTTTTCCTTCCATCTATAATGTCTTGCCAGCTGATAGAGGGAAAAACTAACAAGTACCATAAGCAGGTGGATAATAAAAGATAGGTTGATGATATCTGTAATGCCAGTTTGGGGAGTGGCAGATTTTCTGGCCTTTGCTATTCTTCTTTCTCTTTTCATCATGAACTCTTTGCTGCAATTTTCATTACTGATAATTGGCTAAATCTCAGATGATGATTAGAAATTTAGTACAACAGTTGGAGTAATGAAAATGATAAAATCTTGCAAATCAATGTGAAAAAAACGCAATGTATTGAGATTCACAAAAGTCTTTGCATGCTGCACTGCAAAGACTTAAATGGTGTGATGCAAAATAAGGCAAGTATGGAGCTAGCTAGGTGGTGCAATGTCTAGAACACCAGACCTAGAACCAGAAACTTATTAGCTGCATTTTGCTGCACAAGTCACTTAACCCTGTTTTTCTCATCTATTAAATGAATAGAGGAGCAGCTAGGCGGCACAGTGGATAGAACACCAGCCATGGAATCAGGGACCTGAGTTTAAATATGACTTTATTTAATAATTACCTAGCTATGTGACCTTGGGCAAGTCACTTAACCCCATTGCCTTGTCAAAAAAAAATAGAATGAAATAAAATACAAAATGAGCTGTAGAAAGAAAAGATGAACTATTCCAATGTCTTTGCCAAGAAAACCCCAAATGGGCTCATAAAATCAGACATGACTGAAATGACACAACAAACTAAAAAAGCAAAAATATAGAACCATTAAAACAAATCCATAAATGGAATGAAATCAACAACAAAACTATCAATTTTGATGTATAAAGTAATTATAATACTCAAGCTTTGTCCTAAAGGAAGAGACAGAAAGAGGTATATCCCTTATCTTTGCAAGGTCATGTGAGTGTGGAACATTGCAAATAATGCCAGACTTTCTAAATATGCAATTTGCTTTTGTTAAACTTTTTTTTCTCTCTTGGATAATTGGGAAGCAGTAGGGGAGGAATATATTGGGAAAGGTAGATGATGTAATAGATTAGTGATGCAATATTAGTAAATATAGAGAAAGAAAATGTAGGTGATGTAATAACAGGATATCAAAAAACTAATATTCATTTTTCCTTTAGTTTTGCGAAGAGAGTCTAGATCAATCTTCAACAAATATCTAACATATTATATTATTTTTGTCAATGGTTATTTTTTTATCCCATTTATGCACTGTCTCTATATTCTTTGTGAAAATGAACCATAGAATCTGAATGGGGAAAATTTGCATGTTTGTTTACATTTGAACTATAAGAATGAAGAGGAAATAAAATCTGCCTATTCATCAAAAAACATGCAGTTATATCAGTTCTTTTCATTTTGGATTCTGTGGTTAACTTACCATTTTTTCCTCTTCTCTCCCTATTCAGCTCCAAGTAATTTTCAAGATCCAATTCAAGTATCCTCTCCAAACTCTTCTGTTCAGTACTCATTTCCCCCTTTCCAAATGTTTGTATCTCTCAGAGTCTTCACCATTTTTACTGGTACTTAAACAAATATGGATTTGTACTTTTCCTTACTTGCCTGTTTCTTGAACTAGACTACAAACATAACTAACAAAATGTTGGAAGAGTAACAAAAAGATTGTAGTACTAGGAAGAAAAAACTTAAAAGTAACTAACCTTTTAAGCAAACTTCTCAAATTCAAGTATTATGCTGGCTGTAACAATTCCTGACTTCTACTTTTCAGCTTCTTATTTGAATTATGAACTATGAGATTTACCACATACTTTATATAAGGTCAAAAAACAAGAGACCAAAGGGACCAACCAAAGCAGATCAAAGAAAGAGTGCTCCCAATGAAGCTAGTATGGAAGAAACCTAAGATTAGACCAACACCTCATTCCCTATACCAAGATAAGATCAAAATGGATACAGGATTTAGACATAAAAAAACAATATTATAAGCAAACTAGAAAATCAAGGAATAGTTTACCTGTCCAATCTATGGAAAGGGAAGCAGTTTATGACTAAGGAAGAAATGGAGAACATCACTAAAAACAAACTAGATGATTTTGGTTACATTAAATTAAAAAGGTTTTGCACAGACAAAAGTACTATAACCAAGATCAAAAGAAATGTAGTAAACTGGGAAACAATTTTTACAACTAATGTTTTTGACTAAGGACTCATTTCTAAAATATAGAGAGAACTGAGTCAAATAAAAAAAAACATTCCCCAATTAACAAAGAATATCAAAAGGCAATTTACAGATGAGGAGATCAAAGCAAGCCATAGTTATATGAAAAATTGCTCTAAATAATTACTTATTAGAGAAATGCAAATTAAAGTTTCTCTGAGGTACCACCTCACACCTCTCAGACTGGCCAATATGGCCAGAAAGGACAATGATCAATGTTGGAAAGGTTGTGGGAAATCTGGGACACTATTACATTGCTGGTGGAACTGTGAACTCATCCAATCTTTCTGGAGAGCAATTTGGAACTATGCCCAAAGGGCAACAAAAATGTGCATACCAGCAATACCAAGCTACTAGGTCTATACCCTGAAGAGATGATGAACAATATTGTACAAAATATTGTACAAAAATATTCATAGCAGCCCTGTTTGTGGTGTCAAAGAATTGGAAATCAAGTAAATGTCCTTCAATTGGGGAATGGCTTAGCAAACTGTGGTATATCTATGTCATGGAACACTATTATTCTATTAGAAACCAGGAAGGATGGGAATTCAGGGAAGCCTGGAGGGATTTGCATGAACTGATGCTGAGTGAGATGAGCAGAACCAAACAACATTGTACACCATAACAGCAACATGGGGCAATGATCAACCTGGATGGACCGGCTCAATTCCATCAGTGCAACAATCAGGGACAATTTGGGGCTGTCTGCAATGGAGAATACCATCCGGATCCAGAGAAAGAACTGTGGAGTTTGAACAAAGACCAAGGACTGTTACCTTTAATTTAGGAAAAAAACTGATGTCTTATAGATCTTGCTATCTCTTATACTTTATGTTTCTTCTTTAAGGATATGATTTCTCTCCCATCACATTCAATTTGGATCAATGTATACCATGGAAACAATGTGAAGACTGACAAATTACCTTCTGTGGGGAGTGGGGGGAGGGATGTGAGATTAGGGAAAAATTATAAAACTAAAAATAAATAAAATATTTTTAATTAAAAAAAGAGAGTACTCCCAATGGAAATTTCCTAACTGGTAAGGAAACATGACTATATGATGACTTGGAGTTGTGTTAGTGATATATCATATACTAACACATGTTAAATTGTGTATATACTAAAGAGTTCTGCTTTACTCAGAATTAACAAATAAGAGTATGTATTATTTGCCTTTTAATTGCATTAGTTCACATTACATTAGATTAGGATGAAAGCTGTTTTTGTCTTTCTCTGTATTTTTTAGGACTCAGTATAGCATATTGAAGATAGTAGCCCTTTAAGAAATGTTTATTGATTATGTAAAGTTATTTCAATGTAAAATTTTCCTAGTATCAAGTAAATCTATAATTAAGCCATAACAGAAAGTAAAATTCTACGTAACATTTTCTTAGCAATTTATGAAAATCATTGGATTTAGAGTCACAGAACAAACTTTTAGTTATGTCTTTGCATAGTTATGTCTTAAGCTAAATGGACCTCAGTTTCTTCATCTATGAAAAAAGTGGTTAAAATAGATCTCCATTTCTTCTTCTCATTTTAATTCTTGTGATGCTGTTACTTTTTAACTAATATAAATTATCTAGTGACTCTAAATAAACACTAAAATTTCTGCCCTGAATTTAGATTTCTTTCTCTAAGAGCCTTCCTCAGAAAATGAGACAGAGATCCTGCTATTTGTTTAGACAGGTACTTCCTTTCACTTAATGTCTTTTTTTTTATGTCTTAACTTAAACAACAGAGAGCTATTGGTCCAAAACAGAACACTTACTTTCTAATGGACTATCAAAAGAAAGGAGAGACATAGAATTCCCTCTGCCAACACATAGTTTCAAATTTTGAAATAGCCTTTCAGACTGTCTGTGATAATTGCTTCATTGCAAACTTCAGACTGGCTTAATGAGATGCCATTAAAAACAAACATATAACCAAAAAAATCTAGTATCTTGAAAACCACAGATTTAAATGTTTCCAAGAATACTAGAAAATCTTTACTTTCCTTTTTAAAAGTAGGCTCTACTTGAACAGCTATTATAAAGTATATATTTGAAGGAAAACAACTGATAAATTAGAGGTCAGGTCTTTGTTTCTCATGGTAAATTCTTTAATTGTAGATGCTGAAAATCACTGCAACAAAAATAAATATCTAGGATCAATCACTCCTACTATAAATTTAAATTTTTAAATCTAAGAGGTAAATCTGTAGATTCCTAAGGAAAGTGTACTTCACTAAAGGTGGGAAGACAGGGGAAAAGGTAAAATATTAAGCTATTCATGAGTGAAAAAATAATACCCTTCAAATATCTAAAAGACTGTTACATAATGACTGAATGCTCTAGGTAACTAGAGATGATTTTTATGCATTGAAACTTTTAAAATTCAATTACATATATTTTTTGAAATGATTCAAAAATAGTGATACATTTATGAGATGGTGTGGCATAATGAGACTGTGGAATATAGGGGATTTGGAGTAAGAAAGAGCAAGATTCAAATTCTACTGAGACACTTACTAGTTGTGTGACCCTGAGCAAGTCATTAAATTCCTTAAGGTTCTGAAATGATTCACTTTCCTTTAAATTCTTCCTGCTCTAATTCTATGATCTTATGGTCCTTGCCATGGTAGAAAGAATATAGTGAACTAGTTTCAATTCATTCTTTATGCCTACAGTCATCATGATTAATATTTATCACTACATTGGTCTATAGATTGAACTACAATTGGCATAGAATCTAAAGTTGAATAAAAATTGGTTTCAGGACAAGGTCTTTAACTTTCCTTTTTGAAAGTGTCCTGAAGATTCTCTGGCTGTTATTTTTTATGACTTCCTCTTTTCTCATTAAAACAGAATGCTTTTTGCTTAAATAGATGACCTCCTGGTCTGACTTTCTCCAAAATTAGTTGGGCAAAGTAGTCTCTGGGCTGAGACTAGTCTGAAGAATTGTTTTACTTGCTATAAATTTATTTTCATTGGCATTTTGAAAGATCTGCAATAGTTTTTAAATTGTCTAGTATTTCTATAAATTGTCTAGTATCACTCACATAGCTTGTATTCATATAATATTTAATGTTTTACCAAGTGCTTTCTTAAAAATAGCCATATGAGATAATGCTTCATTATTATAATAATAATTATTATTATAATAAAGATTAAGTAAAAATTAGTTGTACATGACATGTACAGAGTATGTAAATTTTAGATACAATTATCTTCTTTTAGATACAATTAACTTTCTTTTTTAAACTAGCATTTTTTCCAATTATTTGGAAAAACATTTTTTTTTTTGGCAAGGCAATAGGGTTAAGTGACTTGCCCAAGTTCACACAGCTAGGTAATTATTAAGAATCTGAGGTCTGATTTGAACTCAGGTCCCCCTGATTCCGGGGTCAATGCTCTATTCACTGTGCCACCTAGCTGCCCCATGAAAAACAATTTTTAACATTCTTTTCTTTAAGATTTTTGAGCTCCAAATTTTTCTCCCTCCCTCTTCCCTAAGACAGTATGCAATTTAATTTGTTATATGTGTGCAATAGTGTGAAAGACATTTCCATGTTAATCATGTGAAAGAAGAAATAGAAAAAAAGGAAAAAAACTCTGAAAATAAAGTGAAAATACTATCCTTTGAATTGCATTCAGACTCCATCAGTTTTTCCCTCTCTGGATGTGAATAGCATTTTTCCATCATGAGTCTTTTCAAATTATTTTATATTATTGTATTGCTGAGAAGAGCTGTGTCAATCATATTTGACCATCACTCAATGTTGCTATATACAAAATTCTCCTGGTTCTATTTATTTCCCTCAATATCAGTTCTTCCAGATTTTAGAATCAATTCTTGAAGTACATCTTCTGAATCCAAGTCTAAGGTGATTTGACCCCCTTCACACAAGCATGTTGTGAATTTCAACTATCTCTCATTCATTAGGTCTATCAGTGAGTTAGCAGGAAGGCTATAATTTCAAGAGTATTTGCTGGTGCATTTGGGAGGCATTGATTGAGAATACCAAGAGAGAAAATCATCAGAAGACAGTTATCTAAATATTGTATAAAGTTACAATTTTCTTGCTTATAATGAAAATACTATGAATTGGATTTTTCATTGTACCTTTTCTATTACTCATTTTCTCACTATCCTACTCCATAAAATGAATAAATTCTCCCAACTTTAGAAAGTTAATGAATATTATCTTATACTAATTTTGCTCCATCAAAGTAATTTCCTCATTATTCTAAAGTGACCTTTATTATTGTTAAGTCAACTATCTTTTTTTCTGAAATAATCTTTCACTATAGATATAAAATGTGACAAGAACAATATGAAAAATTTCCATTTACATATTAGTTTAGGCTATATTAATAGAGTCTAGATAATTGAGTTTGGGGATCATGTTTATAATGGAGCAGATCGATCTAACTCATTTTACTTAAAATCCAGGGATATTTCAATTAAACTTAAGGTTTTTTTAAATTTAAAATTACTAGGTTCAAGGAAAAAGGTAAAAAAGGAATTATAGAAAGAAATCTAGTTTGGATCCAAGACTGGAATATTGACTGTGTCACCCTGGGAAATGACATTTAGCCTCTCAGAACTCTAGGTAGCTATCTAAGATGATTAAGTTTCTGACCAGTTGCTAATCTACATTGGTAGAGGAAATTTTCATACCAAGGGTATCCTAAACGAGTGGGCAGTAAGTAGCATTTTGAAAAATCTTATCTAGGACAAGGCAGATATATACAGTTGAAATTTGACAGGAGGTAAAGGTGAATGTAAAGATTTACATATCAAAAATCTAATAATAGAAAGGGAAAATCTATATCAGGTAAAATAAAAATTAGATCAACAAATATTAGGGGATTTTTTCTGAAATTTTAAAAATAGGCAGGAAATACTCATGAATAAATAGTGTTGATAAATTTGAAGCAGAAATTAACAAGTTAATGTTCTGAATTCCAAAAAGCTCCAACTGGTCAGTATCTTAAAAAATAAATGGCAATATTGGAGGCAATATATAAAAATATAAAATTCTCTTATGATACTATAATGTGATTTCTAAATATATATTATATATATAAAATTCTATGCTATTACTTTTATATTCATTACCATATAGTTCAGAAACTCTGCTATGCCAATTTGCTAATATACTCTAATATAGTAAAATATCATATTTATCTAGATAAGTTTTGTAGATATTTTAATATGATCCTCTTTCAGTCTCCTTGAGTATATATATATATATATATATATATATATATATATATATATATATAGCTATGTGAAGTGACATGAATTATAACTACAATGTTTATTTTTTCTGTCTTCATTGGGTTTTTTGCAATTCATCTTGTCTTTCAAACCCATTTTCCTCATCTACTCATGACTATCCCTAACTATTCTATTCAACATTGACTACTAGTTTCTCTTCCTTTTTTTTTTTAACACTTTCCTTCTGTTTTTGTTTTTCCTTTCCTTTTAGTTTCCTTGGGATTAACAGTGGATAAAATATAAAATGAATTTTGTAGCTATTATAACTAATAAAGAACTGTCTCCTGACCCTAGAGAAAATGGATCAGCAAGTGTTATATTCTTTGAATAAGAATTCAAAAAATTCTTCATCTTGTCTTGGATCTTTGCAAGATACTTGAGTACTGGGGCTTCTTTGAATTCCTAAATATTTATATCTTTTCTAGACTATCCACATGCCAAACTCTGCTGAATAATTGAAATGCCATTGTGTACTAGTATCAGGTAGGGATGGATTACAGAAATACAGATATTTCTACAGAGAAAAAAAATGTAAAACAAAGATACACATAATATATCACTTCTGCCTAAAACTTGGAAATTGAGTCAAATACTTTTTGTTTTATCTTGTTTTTTTCCCGTCAGTGAGTTTCTTCAATCCTTGAGTTCATTTAGCATGTGTAAACATAGCCTTGGGAGATTTGCATCTAGCTGGTGAACTTTAAATTTATGTAATCTAATCTAATCCAATAAACATTTATTAAGAAAGGGCCTATTGTTTATTAGCCATAGGGCTAAAAATCTACATGTTTTTTAATCCCAATTATTGTGTAAAACTTTTAAGATTGTGACTGAGTTTTAATGCCACATTTTAGTTAAAGAAATGGCTCTTGTTTCAAGATTTTTTCTTATTATTTTAAAGAACCATAAAATATCTTACCTGTTGTCTTAGAATCATTATATCAAACATAATACTTCTTTTTTTTAAATATTAATTTTTTAAGGCCATGAGGGTTAAGTGACTTGCCCAAGGTCACACAGCTAAGCAATTATTAAGTATCTGAGGGCAGATTTTAAATCAGGTCCTCCTGACTCCAGGGCCAGTTCTCTATCCACTGCACCACCTAACTGCCCCCAACATAATCCTTCTAAGGAGTCAGGGGATAGATTGGTATAGAGGTTCTTTACTATGACTATCACAAAAAAATATGGAACCCATCAAATATTTCACTGTTTTTCCATGGATTTTGAGAGATAATTAACTAGACTAAGAAGTACTGAAAACTAGGAATCCAGTGTTTCCCATGTATGGCAGCTAAACAAAATTATAAACAAATTATAAATATGTCTTTAAGTCCCAAGAAAAGAAATGAAATAGACCCCAGGGTAAACATCCTTAAATGTTTTTTCATTTATTTATACATTCATGGTATTTTTCTTCAGACTGGACTCTAATAAAGTTCTCAAAGGAAAAAAAAAATCTTTTGAGTTCGACAACTTTTCCAGATTTTCTAATTTTCTTTATAATCCTAGTTGGATTTATCCCTACCTGAAACCCAAATACTGTGACAATATTCCTGTCATACTCATGATATATATATATATATATATATATATATATATATATATATATATATATATATATATGTATATATGTATGTATACATTTTTGCTCCATATTAACTTTTCCTTTTGGTGTCCCATACTCCAAAAAGACTTCTCCTTGCCATTCCCCCTCTTCAGAATTCCCATTTTGTAGTAGCTGGATTTTAGTGGATATATAACTATATAAGTAGCTAATAATTAATTGTATCATTCTCTTAAATTGGTATTTGTACCCTAAAAGGGAACTTTTAAAAAAGTGACTTCTTAAGCAAAAAGGAATAAATCTTTAATGGTTGAATTTCAAGCAGACTAAGAAGAATGTGCAAGTGCAAGAAATTTGGGAAAGATTTTAGCTCTGGTCAATTCCCTAGCTGCAGATGAAAATGCCTACCTATTCATAAGTCTAAAATAAAACAGAAGTCATAGAATCTATATTCAGACAAACCTCTTCATCTAGAAAATAAGAAAACCTAGTCCCAGAGAAAATAAGTGAGTTGTCCAAGGTTGTATGGAACCAAAATTCAAATGCAACATTTAAGTCTTTCTGCTGTACTATGGTATTATCTGATGATCCTTTGGACATATGACATTGGGAGGTCTCTTCTATTTGACACTTACTCCAAGTTGCATTCTAAGGTTTTATTTTACCTAAGTAGAACATTAGAAAAATTTAAGAGAAAATGTACCTGAATTAGTAAGAATATAAAAGTAATTTCTTAATACCAATTGATTCACTTAGGTTGAAAAAAGCAAATTCTAGCATTTTAACTAGAATACAACTTCAAAAAACAGATAGATGCACTGGATTATGAAAGATGTCAAATTCTGTTTCTTGAGAATGAAACAGTAAACAGAATTGGGAACAAGTAAATTTGACTAAATCATAGTTGTTGATAATGATTTGTTTATTACTTCTTATTTGTGGGAGTTTCAGTGTAGCCAAGAGGAAACACATGAAATTTTGTATATGCCCTGAACAACTATACAAGGGGGAAAAAAGTGGTACATATCTTTTAGAATTCACAAAAGGGCAACTAATGTTAGTTTGTATGCTTTTTAATTTTAATCAAGTTCATTGAAGAATTCACAAAGTGATTTAGATATAAAGCGTGACACCATAGATAAATTAATAGACCAAGAAATACTCTGTCAGATCTATGGAAAAGGATAAATTTATGACCAAACAAGAATTAGAATACATTATAAATGCAAAATGAATGATTTTGACTATATTAAATTAAAAAGTTTTTGCACTAAAAAAAATCATTGATGCCAAAATTAGAGGGAAAGCAGAAAACTGGGAAATGATCTTCACAATCAAGAATTCTAATAAAGGTCTCATTTCTAAAATGTATAGAGAATTGCATTGAATGTAGAAGGTCACACATCATTTTCCAATTGATAAATGATCAAGGACATTAATAGACAGTTTTCAAGTTAGGAAATTAAAGCTTTATATAATCATATGAAAAAATGCTCCAAATCATTATTGATTTGAGAAACACAAATTAAAATAACTATTAGGTATCACCTCAAACCTTGGTCAGATTGGTCAAGATGAGAAAAAAAAGGAAAATGATCAATGATGGAGAGGTTGTGGGAGGGTGGAGTTGTGTACAGATCCAACCATTCTGGAGAGCACTATGGAACTATACCCAAAGAGCAATAAAAATGTTCATTCCCTTTGATCCAGCAATTCCAGTTCTAGACCTATATCTAGATGAAATCATAAAAAAATGGGAAAAGTCCCACATGTTCCAAAGTATTCATAGCAGCTCTTTTTGTAGTGGCAAAGAATTGGAAATTGAGGGGATGCCCATCAACTGGAGAGTGACTAAATCAGTTATGGTGCATGAAAACTATCGAATACTATTGTTTTATAAGAAACCATAAACTATCAGAATCTAGAGAAGCATGGAATCATTTGTTGGATCTGGTACTGAGCAAAGGGAGTAGAAACAAGAGAACAATATACACATCAACAACATTATGAGATGAACAACCTTGATGGAAGCAGCTCCTCTCAGAAATTCAGAGAGCTAGGACAACCATATTAGACTGGTTATGGACTATGTCATCCCCATCCAGAGGAAGAATACCAAAACAACAGCAAAAACCAATGTATCTCTTTCCTTTAATCCTAATTCCGCATACCAAAAATGACTAATCTGTAAGCACGTTTATCAAAAATATGTAGGTACAACACTAATCTGACAGTTTGCTGCTGATAGAAAGTGGGTAAGAAGGGAGGGTGGAAGGAAATTTTTTAACTTAAAATATACACATGTAGGGCCGGCTGGGTTGCACAGTGGATAAAGCACTGGCCCTGGAGTCAGGAGTACCTGGGTTCAAATCTGGTCTCAAACACTTAATAATAATTAATTACCTAGCTGTGTGGCCTTGGGCAAGCCACTTAACCCCATTTGCCTTGCAAAAACCTAAAAAAAGAGTACTATTTATAAAATATATACATGTGCATATGGATGAAAAAAATAAAGATGCTACTGAAAAGAAAACATGAAGGATGATGTTTATTTATAGTACAAACAGAAATATATGCAAACACACATGTACATATACATATGCATAAATATATTTGTGTATTACATGTATACACATGCACATTACAGATAAGAATAATTAAAATGAGAATTTTTCAAATTGACAAAAAGAATTCAGAAAGAAAATTCAGTGTGTTTATATATACTTAAATATAGTTTTGGTATATATACATATATATTTACATAGCTGTATTATTCTTATGGAGGAATATATAATTTCTGTATTTTCTCACTATCAGTCTTATGATTTTTATTGCCCATCTACTCTCTGTTTGTATGAATATAAACATATATGGGTGTTTGAATACCTATGTGTATTGTACCTGCATACATACAGAATAAATATAAAGATAAAAATACAGAGATATTCAGAATTATAAAATACAAGGTAGTTTGGGAGCTATTTGTTAGAATCAGGCAATTAATAAAGCTTTCATATAGAAGATGGAGCTTGAGTTTCATATTAAAAGGATGGGATTATATGAGGCAGAGGTGTGGAGGAATACTGCCAAGCCATTGGAGGCAACCAAAGCAAAGGCAAGATTTTGGACTATCATGTTTAAAGAAAAATGAGAAAACTAATCTAACTATATTGAAGACTATAGGTCAGGAAATGATGGCATATGAATCTGGAGAACTAGGCGGTGGAAAAAACTTTAAAACTAAATAGAGGAGCTTATTATTTATCCTAGGGAAAAAAATCTATTGAGTAAAAAAAGTGAAACCTTCAGATCTGGGCTTATTTTCACTTTTTAAAAATTCATTGTACTAATCATAATACCTTATATATAGTACACAAAGTAAATAACTGTTCATTTGAATGTAATTGCAATTTTGTTGAAGGGATAAGGTTTTTTGTGAACCCACTTATTAAAAAAAACCTCAATTAAATATTGAACATTAATCTGTGCTCTACTCTCCATTCTGAGAAAATTAAAATCCAACATCTCAAATCCAGATATTTTGTGAATTTTATCTTTTGATCTCTAGTAGCTAAAAAAATGCATTGCATTTGGTAAGTATTTAAAATTTGTTTGTTGAATTAAGAACCATTTGATTTATAATGGAAGAAATGCTGAACTTGGATACAAATGGTGGAATGAGACATACCACAAATGCCGAAGTAAATCCCAACAGTCCAAGGAGCTGGGGATTCTTGAAATCATTTCTTATAAACAAGTATGCCAAAGTATTTGTGGATGAATATATAAATTAAGTGCAAATAAACAAATATAACATTGTGACCTTACCCTAAATGCAATCTATATGTATACTTACGTGTTTACATACATACACGTATGCATACATGATAGAGAAAACACTGACTTATTATGTTTATAAGAGTTTTTGCTTTATATTTAGACTATTTTAGTTTGTAATTCATGTTATGTTAATTAAGTTCAGGTGAATTCTATCTATTATATTCTTAGGTTCCAAATATTAATAGTTTAAGGGGCGGCTAGGTGGAACAGAGGGAAGCTAGGTGGCGCAGTGGATAGAGCACCGGCCCTGGAGTCCGGAGTACCTGAGTTCAAATCCGACCTCAGACACTTAATATTTACCTAGCTGTATGGTCTTGGGCAAGCCACTTAACCCCATTTGCCTTGAAAAAACAAAAAAAAAAACTTAAAAAATAGTTTAAGATACACTTAGTCATGAAAACAGTAAATATTAGATGGATAATTAACATTTCATAATCTATGCTTGATCAGTATTTTTCTGCCATGTTATTACTCATTGGCATAACTATAAATATGGCTTCATACATAAGTAAATGAAAAATAAATATTTTAGTATCATAAATACGTTCTTTGTCATTGTGGAAGGAGATGATTAATAAAAGTAAAAATTTTTCTAAAAATTTCAAACTTTTTAATAGCAAAATTTATCTTTATTAAAATTTATCTTGTTCTCAAGAAATCTTTCCAAAATGTATGGTCCAATGTTTGGTACATAATATATATTAATATATATTATGTAATATACTATATGTGTTAATATAATTAATTTATTAATCAATTCTTGAATATATAGAGATGGCCTGAGAGACCCGCTGTGGTATTTTCCCCTTCCCTAAACTGAACCTGACTACTGTATTTTTCAAGTTTGAGATGCTTCTGTCATTTCACTTTATATAAGCTGGCACCTCCAAAACTGGCCAATTAACACTTCAGAAATCACTCTACCTCAAAAAGTTCTTGCATAAGAGAGTGAGAAAAAAATATAATAAAGCTCTGAATAAAACAGTTTACTAAACACTACCATTAACATAAATTATTTTTATCATGTTGTAATATATCACGTGTGTTCCTTCTACCTAACTATCTGCAATTACCTTCTGGAGGGACTAAAAGTGAGATAAGATGAACATTTTGATCAGACAAATAACGTCAAATTTATTTAAGTAAACAAGTTCTAAGTATAGGTCTAAGGGCATTTCCTCTCTTATCCAAGGTCATAAAGATTTTCTTTGACAGACACTTTCCCCAGTCTTTTTCACTTAATTGGTGTTTAAAGGTTTTGTATTAAATTAAATTAAATTAAATTTAAGTTATTTTATTTTATTTTTCCCCCTGAGTTAGCTGACTGTGAAACTCTCTGGAAAGTGGGTAACTGCTTGAGTTAGTGATTAAGGGATCTTCTAAATGATTATTTCTTTTTTTTATGTTTTTTCAAGGGAATGGGGTTAAGTGGCTTGCCCAAGGCCACATGGTTGGTAATTATTAAGTGTTTGAGGTCGGATTTGAACCCAGGTACTCTTGACTCCAAGGCCAGTGCTCTATTCACTGCGCCACCTAGCTGCCCCAGGGAATGAGTATTCTAAAAAAAATACACAATGAATATACCACCACAACATTGTAAAAGTATATTAACCCTTTCAAGTTAGCTCCAAATTAATTTTTCATTAAAACTTATTAAATAATTTACTGGAGAATTGAAAGAGCTAATATAATTTCTAAAGGGAATGAAATTCACCATGCATATTTTTTTGGTTGAGAACTAATCACCATATTTTATAAAATTATAACTTTAAACTGTGTTAATAATAACATATATGAATACTTCATTGAATTCATTATTCAGACTACTCAGGACTGATCTATAGTTTCAATTTATTCTGTATTTATGTATATAAATTCTCTCTCTCAGCATTTAAGTTTCTTCTAGGCCAGCAATGTTATCTTTTATTCTTAGCAGCTGGCACCTAGTAAGCAATTAATATATGTTTTCTAATTAATTGTCGCTATTTAATGCAATTCTTTCTAACTTGAAATTCAGTGTCTTCCTTTTTAAGAAATACATCTGATTTCACAATTACTGTCATCATCATCAATATTATTACCATCTTCATCATTACTGTTATCATTGCCATCATTTGGGACATTGTAGTAGAAATGTGAAGCATTAACAAGCCTATGAGATAAAACTAGCAAAACACAATAGAAAAAGTCAAGAAAATATAGAATTTAATTCTTTTAGCTGACCAATGATCAATGACCATTAACCTATTTATTGCTTTCTCAAATATCCTTTTTATAGTCCTTGACTTCTATTGTCTCTGAAGTGACACTATTGCCTACCTTCAACTTCTAGATATTTGCTCCTTCCTGAGATTTCCTAACATATCATCTCTATGTTCATGGTTTATTAATCTATATATCTAGTCCATCTTCTTTCTTTTGAGCTCTAGGTCAGCACCTTTAACTGCTTTCTTGGCATTTCTACCTGGATATGCCCTAGATATTTCAAGTTCAACAGATCCAAAATAGAACTCATTATTTCCTCTAAAAACCTGCTCCTCCTACTAACACTGAGCTTGCAAAAGCTAGACATTAAATTGTCCTCTTCCCCCCCCAATCAAACTGGTTCAATTCTAATCTCACACAGATATAATACATCCAAATCAATGTGCCAGATACAAAGAGTTTATTCCAAGTATCTAGCACATTTTAAAATATAAACATATTTAAATAATTTCTCAGCCCATGAAAGTCTTTGAAGGATTTATGCATTTATGTTCTCAAAGGGGACAACATCTTTTTGTAGTGCATTTCATTGGAATGTCAACTGTATAGTCAACTGTGGTCTTTCCAAATTGAATGATTATCAGTGAAATTGAAAGTCCTGGATCAGAGACTTTGCTTAATATAAGGCAAAGAATCAAGCTCTTAAATTTACTCCATACAGTGTGGGTCAACTTAGTATTCTTTTTTTTACTCTATCAAACATTTACTTGCAGCTAAGAGTCTATTAATTCATCCGTTTACATTACAATGGCTATGAGGATTGCAGCTTGTCAAGAATTATGCAACCATAAAAATTGACCTTCTAAATGCAATGAGTATTTATAGCCTTCTGGTTTGTTGATAAGCAATGGAAATGTAAATGGACTGTTTGTTAGATGAACTATAACTCACAGATGGACTTTTTGATTTCATTCCATTTGATGCACCCAATGTAATGCTTTAATGAAATTATGAAGACTTGGTATTTGTATAACAGAAACAGTTCTCAGTTTCACTTTGTCATATTATTGCATTAAAGCATTCTATTACAATGCTTTATATGCTTTATGAATATTTGTTTCAAATCTCTCTCTCTCTCTCTCTATATATATATATATATATATATATTTATAATATACTTGTGCATCCACATGTACACTTACAAAAAGTATCCATACATAAAGCAAACTACCTCATTTCCCTGCCTCACCTCCATGCCTCCTTTATTTTGCCTCAATCCCAATAGCAATACATTTCCCCTTTAGCAGCAATACTTTCACTTGGGAAAAAACCTAAAATTTTCCTGATATGTACTTTGCCCTTTCCAAATATTTCAGGTGCTTGTTCTCTGTTACATGTGATAGGTGAAATTTTTGCTAAATGTTCTTTTCATCAAAAATGGGGCACGATTGATTTTACTTCATGGACTGTCAACTTCTTTTGGCAGAAAAAACAAGAAAAGAAAATTGCTTATAACTGATTATTTATTATTTGTATGCCTGTTGTTTTTATATAATACTCATTTCTAGTTCTTTAACTATTAACTATATTAAGATTAGTTGGATCGGTCTCTGCAATTCTGTGTAGCTCTTTTATTTTCCTTTCTATGTTTGTGTCAAGAGAAAAAGTGGAATTGAGAGATGGGCTTTTAGGGCTCAAAATCTGGGACAAAAATTTCATTCCTCACCAACAATTCATATCATTTCCCATAGAAGAATGGAGCCAATGAAAATGCCCCAGAAAATTCTCCAGAAACTAGCACATCCAAAGTGAAATATGTCATCTGACAGCTTAGGAATCTTTTATTTGTACTGCATCTCTGTTCAGGAACTTTAATCACGGAGCAGATAGTGAAATAATTCTGTTTGTTGGCTGCCAACAGAACTGTCCAGAGCTGTCATAAATTAAAAACCAGGATTCATCTCTCTTTTAATCTGTGTGGCTTTAGCCTTTGGTGGCCAAGGTTTGATTTGCAAACGTACATGTCACTGTGCACTTCAACAGTTCCTCATGGCTATGAGATGTCATTGATGGATAAAAAAAATTGTAAATGACTTAATAAATGCTGAAGTCTTCCATTAATAATACAAAGAATGGTACTGAGAGACACTGCAGAACTATCCTACATGGACTGAGGACTGGTAGAATTAATTTGCTATCAGCAAATGGCACCCATCAGCAAACCACTGATTCATCACCAATATGGCATGGAGGAGACCCAGAGAGATTATTCAGAGAGTAGATAAGGAGGTCTAATGCTAGAACATTTAAAGCTGTTAATATTAATTCTCTTTAAGGTCCTCAGAAAGCAAATGGCAAAAGTATTTTGATGAATTTCCCATCATATAAGTATAAATGAACAAGAAAAAAAGTACTACATTCCTTCTGCCCTCTTTTCCAATGTTTATTCTATATCTTCTTTACTAACCTTAAACATTATTAAAGAAAGGATGATGTCATGGGGTAGAAATTATTATATTCTCTTCTATTTTAAAGGAATAATGAGATGATTGAGTACTCAATTACCATCTCTGATTATCACAGAATCTTAAATATTAAAGAAACTTCAAAGGCTACTTCACCAAATCCAAACTCACCCAACAATATCAACACAATCATTCCTTACAAGTGATCATCCCGATTCACCCTAAAGAACTCTAGGATGGGAAATATTCACTACTTTACTCTGGAACCAGTCCATTTCAGAGAGATCCAATTGTTAAATAAATTTTACTTATAGTAAACTTAAATGTGCCTCCATGAAACTGTGGTTCATTCTGTAAATAAAAAGAATCAGTGGCTTAGGATTTATTAAATACTTGCTATATGTCAGACACTATATTAGGTGCTAGGAATGAAAAGAAAAAGAATAATAATATTTGTCCTTAAGGAACATAAATATATAGATATCGTATTTAGTATATAAAAGATACAAAATTATTCTTCCATAGGCATGAATTTAAATACTTAGAACTCAAATACTAAAAGTAACTATCTTAGGCTAACTGTCATAAGTTCCTTTCAACAATTTTCATAATATTCCAGGGTCTTTTTCATCCCACTCTCTTTCCTCTGAATTGACATTATCCTTCTTGTCATTGTCCTTCAGAATATATTGCCTAGAATTATCCCAGGGACTATTTCATTTTTTGATTCTGTATTCCTTAGTTTTGCATAATGTCTTTCATACAGTCTTTAATAAATACATTATGAAAAATCAAATTTTGATTTTTCTCCAGACTGTATATCATTTTGTTTCTTAACTAAAATGGAAACACAGAGGTACTGTTCCAAGGATATAAAATTGTTCATAAAGGTGTCTTGTGTAGAATTCTTGTGTAGACATACAGATAGGACCATAATAGGTTGAAGTCACTAGTAATTTATACAAAGGCACTACTTTTTAATGTCAAAGAGCCTTTCATATGACATAAAGTCACTAAGGTTCAAAAAACTTTAAAAATCTAAGAAAGTTAGAGTATTAATACAGTAGAACCATACAAGATCTTGATGATAATTTAATTCAATATCTTCCTTTGGAGAAACCAAGACCTAGAAAATTGAAAAGCAAGTTTTTAATTTAGAAAATAAAATAATCTATTCTGTGTCCTGCATCAATAGAAAAATTGGAAAACAAGCTTTTGGAAGGTCAATGATCACAGATGAAAACATACTCTGTAAATCACAGATTAAATGACAGAATAAAATACAATATCAGTCCTTACAAAAATATTCACATCAGAAACAATGATCCATGAGATGCATGAAAAGTATAAATTCTTTATTTTTTTTGGTTTGGTTTTTGCAAGGCAATGGGATTAAGCGACTTGCCCAAGAACACACAGCTAGGTAATTATTAAGTGTCTGAGGCTAGATTTCAACTCAGGTCTTCCTGACTCTAGGACCAATACTCTATCCACTGTACCACCTAGTTGTCCCTGTAAATATGTTTCTAATGATCAATGAATTTGATTCTTTTTATTTAGCTTCTTATGGGCCACAGTTTTTCTTACCCAAAGATTTTCAGTAGTGGAAAAGCAGAACATTTGGACCACCAATACCTACTGAGAATAAGAGGGAAAAAGTAGTTTAGGGATAGAAAAGGAAAAAACATAATTATGGAAATTTCTTTCTTGGTAGACAGACATCCCCCAAAAAAGCAGCTTGAAAAAACAAATCAGTTGAAAACAAAGTTTCTGTTATACAGAAATTTTATATTGAGGGAAAATCAACTGTTTAGAACTAACTAGATAGTGTTATGGGGGGAAATCACAAAGACAGTATCCATCATAAATATACATTTAACAACCTTTCATTGAGTGCCTATTATTTGCAGAAAACATTTGCTCAGCATTGAGACACAAAAGTAATGTAAAAAACTAACAAATGTCATTTCATTCAAGTATTACCTAACCTTTATTCCTCCCACATTAAGTAATACAGTATTCTTCCAAAAGCATATTTAATAGGAGCTTGTTTAATTCAAGAAATATTTATTAACTTTTAAACATTATTAAGTTCAAGGCACTATGCTAGGCAAGAAAGATACAAAAACAAACAAATCAAAAAAAAATAAGTTCCTGCATGAAAAACTAAACATTCTTATTAGAGTTTTGGAGAAAAATAATTCAATATTAACATAAATAAGTGAATAAGATAATTTAAGTTGTAAAAAGATGAACAGCAACTTGGGCAACAAAAAGGGGATTGGGAAAAAGCAACTCAGTTATAATAAATAGAACTGATTCTGATACCAAGAATAGCTGGATTCAAATCCTCTTCTAAGACATGCTGTGTGTTGATCCTGAGCAACTCCTAGTAGTATGAAAACAGTATAACAGCCAATACTCTAAGACTGTAGTATATTCTTGCACTGATAGAAGTTCCTTTGTCTAAGAGTTCCCTACAGTATTGAAATTTTCAGTGTAGTATTTGTCCCTATACTTCCCATAAGAGCCAACAAATAAAAAGACATTTGAAGTTAGAAAGACTAAGATACCAAAATGAGAAAGTAATGTTTCTGGAAGGGGGAAGAGGGTATTTTCTTTGCAATTACAACTAGATGTGAGACAACATTTGGAGTCCACGGAAGAGTTTGTATGTCAATTTGATTAGGACATAGAATGTTCAATAAGGAATAACATGAAATAAATCTGGAAAAGTGGCAACATGCTTTTTGCTGAGGAATTTGCATTTTATACTAGAAATAACAGTGAACCGTTGAAGATATTTGACTGGGGTTGAGATGGATAGCTGCTTTAGGAATATTGATTTAGAAGCAGTGTGTGGGGGTAGATGGAATATGGAAAATAATAGAAGTTAGGAGAACAGTTAGGAGACTTTGTAAATAAAAGTCCTCATGAAAGGTGTTAAGGTTCTGACTTTTGGAGGCTGAGCTTGTGAATATAGAAAAATTGACAGATATGAAAGACAAAAAAGTGATCAGACTTGGCAATGGATGACTATAGTGGCAGGGGGCAGTGTAAGAAAAAGAAAGATAAAAAAGTGGACATTGTAGTTGTAAACCAAGGAAACTGGCAAAATGATATTACCCACAACAGAAACAGACAAAAATAGACAAAGGGAACATGATGAGCCATATTTTAGATATGGGAAGAGGATGAATTACGTTTATGGTCTTGTTAAGGGAGAATTAAGAGGGAAGAGCAGCAGAGTATTAGTAAAGATTTAACAACTGAATATTGAGAGAAAACAATTTTCACAATATATAATTTTTAGTTTAATTTGTATTATTAAAATTTTCTCCATCTCTTTCTTAACTCTAGAAATCAATACAATAATAAATCAAGCCCTAAATTCTAGCACTTGCTGATCTCTAAGGTGCAAATGGTATAAACTGAGTTTGATCCTCTGTCAGGATGAAAGGAGACTTATAAAGGGACCTTCAAATATGCATATGAAGGACTTTTTCACTCTAAGCAAATACAATGAGAGAAAACAGTAAGAAATGAATTGAATGTTGGACCCAGAAGAACTGTGAGCTGTTTCATCTATATTAATATGCATTTGACCTTGAGTTTTTCACTTGGCCTTTGTAAGACTCAGTTTCCTTGATTGCTAAATGAGGATAATAATAGCCATTGTACTTACCTCAGAGAAATACTATAATGCTCAAATGTGATGACATATGTAGAACTTTTATGCAAGCCTTAAACTGTATGCATTGATGCTATCAATACAACGGTTAGTGATTTAGAAAATCATTCATTTGCTATCTTCATCTGGCTCCTAAGTTGTAAGAACTATATTCTCAAATAAGAGAATATAGAGACATAGTAATATAGAATCCTAAAATCAATCAATTAGCAAGGATTAATTGCTTTCTATATGCCAAACAATGAGTTAGTTACTAGAGATACAAAATTAAAAGCAAAGCCTTTTACCCTTCAAATGTATATATTCAATCAAAGGAAAATATATAAAGCTATAAATATCTACAAAATAAATACAAGATAATGGGGTCAGGAGATGAAAGACATTAGTAAAATTGGGAAAGATCTTAAACAAAATTTAGTACAGAGAAGTTTTATGACTTGCTTTAGACCACAAAGTTAACAACATGTTTGAAACTAAGAAACCATATTTCCTGATGTGCTCTTGTGTTCCCCAAAACTAAGTTTGCCCCAACTAATATTCAGAATGTGGATTCTGGCTTACTTGGGACTTGCCTCATCAGTATATATAATAGACATTCCTCTTTGTGGTCTGATATAAGGGATCAGACTCTATAGTGAAAATGTAGCTCTCCTACCTAGCTGCCACAATGCCAATTATTTCACCAAAATTCATTCTTACAGGATAACTGCTTCCTTCTTTCAGTAGACCTTTTTTCAAAAGGAAATACCTTTGAGTACTCTAATACATTTAGTCACTAAGACCTCAGTGTGAAATAATTTTCCAGATTGCCTTTCTCTGAATAGTGCAAGTAATGAACAGTAAATTGTGGTTAGGGGTCAATTCCTGAGAAGGAAAGAGGCACAGAAAAAAGATGTAGGGAGAATAGGAATACCAAAAACAAACCACCCTTTCATAATTTTGTCTATGTGTGTGGGAAGGGGATGGGTGTAGAAGCAAAAGAAGGGAGAGATGCATTTAATAATCAGTGTCTATCAGAAAAATAATTCTGTGCCTTTAAGATATACTGCTTTTCTCTCAAAAATGGCTGATTGCAGGTGGGTGCAATGATTGCTCCCAGGTTCATTTATTTTTTTAAATATCTTGTTATGATTCTTAAAAGTAGCAATAAACTATCAAATAGTTTCCCTGTAGGTGTTGAAGAATACCTTGACAATATTTCTCCAAGCTACATTGTTTTATCTTTTCCTTTTGGAAAGCATAGTAAGAAAAGTTCGAAGCAGAACTCTCTTACAAGAATGGATTCAATTCAATTCATTTCTTGGCAGTTACTGAGTCCTTGCTATTATGTAAGTAAGGTCCTGGTTGCTGAAGAAGAAAGACTCAATCCCTGAACAAAAGAACATGAAATTCTGGAGGGGAAATGATGTGTACTCAAATAAGCATTGCACAAAGCTGATTTTTAATAAAGGTAGAAGAGAAGTTAAAACAAGGTGCTGGAAGAAATTTCAGAGAGAGAGATCATTTAGACCTGAGGAAATATGGGAAGCAATATACGATTTGACATGGGAAAAAACCCTCACTTTTATCCTTTGGTCCCCACTAATTATCATCTGATATCTCTTTTGTCCCTTGTAGTTGAAATTGCTATCTGCAAAGTTACTAATAACCTCTAAATTGCCAAGTGATATTTTTTTTAGGTTTTTGTAAGGCAAATGGGGTTAAGTGGCTTGCCCAAGGCCACACAACTAGGTAATTACTAAGTGTCTGAGATCAGATTTGAACCCAGGGACTCCTGACTCCAGGGCCGGTGCTTTATCCACTGCACAACCTAGCTGCCCCATATTCTTTTCTTAATTCTCATTCTCCTTAACTTCTGGAAAGTGTATGATCTGCTGATCTCCTTGAAACTCTATTCTGGATCCTCATTGATGAGTTCTACTCTAGGTCCTTTTCTCCTTTCCTTCTATGGTGTTTTACCTGATGAACTCCTCAGGTTCTATTAATTAATTGCTTTTTATATGCTGATGATTCTCAAATCTGCCTATACTGCTTCAATTTCTTGGTTGAACTTCAATCTAGCTTTCAGACTTCAAACTGTTTTTAGACATCTCATACTGGATATTCAGTAGGCATCTTAGACAAACAAAACTCAATCCCCCCCAACTCCAACCCTTCCAATATTCCCCTATTGCTGTAGAAGGCAACACCACCTTCCTTGTCTATCATATCAGCCTTACAACCTAGGAGTTATCTCCAACTCTTCAGTATCTCTCACCCCCCCAATGTCCAATCTGTTGACAAAGTATATTGATTTAACGTTATAACTTGTCTTGAATATGACTCCTTCTCTCTTCTGATACTGCCATAATTCTGTTACAGGTCTTTGTCATCTCATCTCTTTGGTATTACACAATTTTACTGATTGTCTGCCTGCCTTAAGTCTCTCTCTCTCTCTCTCTCTCTCTACTCCAATTCATACTCTATTCAACCACCAAAGTCATTTCCCTAAAGTACAGGTCTGGCCAACTCATTTCCCTACTAAATAAATTCTAGTAACTTTCCATTAACTCCAGTTATAAATGCAAAATTCTCTATTTGTGCATTGAAGCCCATAAGAACTATGTGAACTTTACCTTTTCTATTCTTATAGCTTCCTGTCTCCCACACTCCACCACATATACTCTGATCCAGTGACATTGGCATCCTGGCTCTAGAAATATGACTCTCTCCAGATATTTTCTTTTCTCCTCCCCCCCAAGCATGAAATGTTCTCCCTCCTCATTTCTGCTACCTAGTTTCCCTGACTTGTTTTGATCCAATTAAAACCTCATGTTTTACACGAAAACCTTAAATTCTCAAACATTGTTTCTTTTCCCTCTTAGTCATTTTCTATTTCTCTTCTTTGTTTTGCTAAAGTTCTTTGAAAGTTGTTTTACCCATTAAATGGTAGCCTCCTTGAGGGCAAGACCTGTCTTTTTTGCTCTTTTTGTATCCTATATGCTTAGCCACAGTGTCTAGCATATTACGGATACTTATTTAGTCCTTATTAATAGATTGATTGAAGAAGTTACAGATGAAGAGGAGCAGAGAGGAAGAGGAAAAAGAACAGGAGGAGGAGGAGGAGGAGGAAGAGGAGATAGAATGACTGTTTCAAAGATATACACTGGTTTGATCCTTCCATAACCATGGGAGTTAAATCCTATTATTATCCCCATTTTACAGATGAGGAAACTGATGATGAGAGACTGTAAATGATTTCCTGAAGGTCACATAGCTAATAAATGTTTGAGGCAGGATTTGAACTCAGTTTTCTATTCAGATCTCTATCCACTATGCCCATGCCATCTAGCTGCCTTGTTCTTAATAATTCATTGTGTGCCTACACATATGCTGAAATTCAAGATATGACATATTGAAGAGATTCTTTCTTGAGGAGGGAAGGACGGAGGAGGGAGGGAGCAAGGGAGGGAGGGAGGGAGAGAGAGAGAGAGAGAGAGAGAGAGAAATTAAAACTGAATCTTCCTAAATTCACCTGCTGCATGTGTTACAGTGACTGTAAGTATAGATCAGATAATCTCCAAATATGTATGCTCTTTACCTTGATTGGAAAGAAACGCTCCCTTGAATTTTTGGATAACTACTATGATTTCAATTTAAGTATTTTCTTTCCCAAGCCATAAAATTCACTTGAACTTGATACATATTTTTAATAGAATAACAGATGACTTATTCAAAGCTCACACACCCTAGATAGCAGTTTGATGAGTTTTTAAAGGAATCAAGGAAGAAAAACACTTAAATCTAAAGCAAACAGTACATTTAGCTCACAGAACAAAGATCATCTCAGTAGCTGAGTTCATTCAGAACCAAATCAAGGGGCTGTCAGAGGGACATAAATGTGTGAAAAAAGGGGAGAAATGAAACATAATGCTTAGAACAGAAACATATTTTATCTAACTACCAGTAACAAAAACTAAATTACATAGCCACATGAATTACATAGCTGTTCTTATAATCATCAGGATTTGTTCTAGGAAGTACAATTCAATTCAACTACCTGACTTTCTTATAAACACTTAGAATGTGCCAAGTTCTGTGCTACTTTCTGGGGATATAAAGTCAAAAAACCCAAGGAGTCCTTGACCTGAGGAAGCAGCATTCTACAGTTTTCTATTATGAAGTAGACATTTATTTGATGTCCTCCCAAGTCCTAGGTCACTGTACCTTTAGCACCTTGGGATTCTTCCCCAACTTTAACACATTCTGCCTCTTCCAACACCCCACCCCCTATGGAAAGGGACTGCTCTTGTCTGGGTTAACTTTTAACTTTTATGATTAAAAAAGAAATGTTAAGCTTTTGTGATTCATGTTTAGAAGGGAAGAAAATGTTTCTTCCATATTGAGGGACCCTGAGTGATACTGTGGAGTTAGCAAGATCTGAATTCAAATCTATACTCAGACACTTACTAAGTGTGTGATCCTGGACGAGTCTTAACCCTATTTGTCTAAGTTTTTTCATCTGTAAATTGAGCTGTAGAGGGAAATAGAGAACTAATCCAGTATCTTTGCCAAGAAAACAACAAGTGAGGTCACAAAGAGTTGGACAAAATAGACTAAACAATAATACTTTTTTTCACACTGTTGAATATGAATTCTTTTCTTTTAGGTTTTTGCAAGGCAAATGGGGTTAAGTGGCTTGCCCAAGGCCACACAGCTAGGTAATTATTAAGTGTCTGAGACCAGATTTGAACCTAGGTACTCCTGACTCTAAGGCCAGTACTTTATCCACTATGTCACCTAGCTGCCCCTGAATATGAATTGAATTCTTAACACCCAAAGAAATATCAATTCAGTTTCAGAGTTTCCTTCACTGACTCTGCCAAATTTTTCACATATCAGTAGTAAAACCTATATTCTTGGGACAGGGTAAGAAACCACTATATGGCTCATCTAGCTGTGTTAAGTAATGTGTTAATTAATAATAACTTAAATTAATTTCCCAGGATATTTGAAAAGAAGTTTTAAAATAATCACAGAAATATAGATGTCAAACTGGGAAGAGATCACAAACTACAGATTCAAATCTATGAATGATAAAGTATTCCCCAATAAAACTCTTTATAAAAAATTCATGAAGCCTTTTCCTGAAGACTTCAAGTAATGGGGAATTCACTACATCCAGAGCCAGGCCATGCCACTTTGGAGTTTTCCTTTAAATTTCATTTAAATCTACAGCTTGTAAAATTTAACTATTTTCCTAATTTTAACATTCATTGTGAAGTGAAACAAATTATTCTTTTATACATAAGAATTATTCAAATTCTTAAAAATGGTTAGTTTTTGCCACTTCCTGCCCCCAAAGAAAAAAAAAAACTTTCATACTTTATACAATCAAATTTCAAACTGTACAGTCTCTAGTTATGGCCCACTACTATCTTCCCTTCTAAGTTGCATGAGGAGCTTTTACCCCCCCCTTTCATTATCCATATATGCCCAGAACCTAGATTGGTACCTCATGAACACAATAGATGTTTGATGACTATATGAGGAATTCGGTTGGTAGTGAGAATCAGATAGAACACAAGCAATTTTAAAGTTCCTGGTATTTGTTTGGAATTTATAAGCTTCTATTTTGTATACTTTTATGTGATTAATGATTTAGTGACAATTTATGTACTCAATAAAAATGACAAAACTTTTTAGTCTTTTGTTGTGTTTCTTCTTCCCTAATATGAACAGATACTGTACATTTTTATATACATATATTGATAATATGTATATATATATATATATACTCTATTCACCTTCCTCTATGTTGCTATTTCTGTCTTATGTTGTATCTTTCTCACCCTTCTGACACCATTTCTAAGGGGAAAGTATACATTCCACTCTCCTTCCCCTAATGAAGCCCCTTTTCTCATGCATCTGTTCTATGCAACACCTAGAATGCAGTATCTAATTACAATCATTGAATGAGGAATAGAGATTTTTTAAAAAACTTTTTATAGCATTTTAATTGTCACATAATTCCAAAATCAAACGGCTTTCTTCTAATATTTCATTTATCTTCCCCAGTCTTCTGGGGGCCAGAGAAAGAGGAAAGATTATTTTTGCATAGGGAAAATTTGGAAAATAAAAACTCAATGAGCTTTTATGTCAATGGAAATCTAGAATCTCTGTCTCTGAGTTTTATTGTCAGAGTATGTTTCCTAATAACTTTCTATTTGGATGACTCTTTAAAGCAGGTGGCCTTAAAAATTGGCTCAACAAGACAGAGTCGTAAAAATGTGATTTCTTTTTTCCCTATTTTTTGTTTTGCTTTTGTTTTTGTTTTTATAATGTGTCCATATTAGTCAAGTTTTGAAAGAATTAGAACAAAACTGAAAAATAAAAAAAAATACAGCAAAATTTAAAAAATTGAAAATAGTATACTTTGAACTGCTTTCATTCTCCATAGATTTTTTCTGGATATGAATGGTATTTTCCATCATAAGTAATTTAGAATTGTCTTTGATCACTATTTTGCTGAGAACATAATATTGCTGTTAAGATATATGGTGACCTCCTGGCTTTGCTCAGCATTAGTTCATGTTAAGTCTTTCCAGATTTTTCAAAGATCTGCTGGCTCATGATTAGTTTTTTGATTAAATCTTTGTTTATTTGTTTTTCCAACAACATGTAACAATAGTTTTCATCAATTGATTTTTTGCAAGGTTTTGAGTTTTACATTTTTCTCCCTCCCTCTCTTTCCCTCCTTCAAGGAAAGTAATCTAGTATAGTTTTTATTTGTCTAATTATACTAAACATAGATTCATATTAATCTTGTCATGAAAGAAGAAGCAAATCTGAATGGAAAGAAAGAAAATAATAGAGTGAAAAAACAACATAATAGATGACAACTTTTAAAAATTTAGATAGTAATAGTAAGCTTTGGTTTGATTTAAAGCTCTAGTTCCCTCTTTGATTTTTTAGTATAGTGTTTGATTATTCTACTGCTGTAATGAATAAGTCCATCATAGCTGATCATCACCCAATATTGTTGTATTTCTGGTTTTGCTCATTTTCTCAGCATCAGGTAATATAAATCCTTCTGGGCTTTTCTGAAGTCTCATCCCTCATGCTTTCTTATACAACAGTAGTGTTCCATCACATTCATATACCACGATTTGTTCAGCTATTCCCCGATTGATGGGCATACCTTCAATTTTCATATGTTTATCACCACAAAAAGAGCTGTTGTGAATATCTTTATGCATGTAGGGTTTTTTTAGCTTGTTTTGTGATTTCTTTGGAATACAGACCTAGTAGTAGTACTATTGGATCAGAGGGTATGCACAGTTTTATTGGTCTTTGAATATAATTCTGAATTCCTCTCCAGAAAGGTTGGATTGGTTCCTAACTCCATCAACAAGACTTTAGTGTTCGGATTTTCCTATATCCCTCCAACATTGATGATTTTCCTTTTTGGTCATAATGACCAATCTGAGAGGTTTGAGGTGTTAGCTCAGAGTTGTTTTAATTTATATTTCCCTAATCAATAATGATTTAGAACAGTTTTTCATATTATTGATAACCTTAATTTTTTCATCTGAAAATTGCATTTCCATATCCTTTGACTCTTTATCAATTGGGGAATGATTTGTTTTCTTGAAAATTTGATTCAATTTACTACATATTTTAGAAAAGAATTCTTTAGAAACTCTTTAGAAAAGAGTTCTTTATCAGAAATACTAGCTGTAAAAAATGTTTCCCAATGCAATGCATTTCTTTTAATCTTGGCTGAATTGGTTTTGTTTTTGCAAAAACTTTTCAATTCACTGTAATGGAAATTATGCATTTTGTCTTTTGTAATATTCTCTATCTCTTCTTTGGTCATAAACTGCTCCCCTTTTTATGGATCTGACAAATAAACTATTCCTTGTTCTCTTAATTGGCTTATAATATCTTTTATTTCTAATTCCTGTACCCCCTTTCATCCTTATCTTGGTATAAAGGCGTTAGTTGTTCTATGCCTAGTTTCTGCCATACTATCTTCCAGTTTTCCCAGCAGATTTTATCAAAGAGTGAGTTCTTATCCTAGAAGCTAGAATCTGTAGGGTTTATCAAAAAGCAGATTACTATATATCCTTTTATACCTAATCTGTTCTATTCAACTCATTCACCACTCTGTGTTTTAGCCAGTACCAAATCATTTTGATGATTAATACTTTATAAAATAATTTTAGATCTGGTATGGCTAGGGCTCCATCCTTTGCATTCTTTTTCATTAATGACCTTGATATTCTTGCCCTTTTGTTCCTATATATTAATTTAGTTGCTATTTTTCCTAGTTCAATAAAGTGATTTATTTTGGAAGTTTGATTGATATGGCACTGAAGAAGTAATTTAATTTAGGTAGAATTATCATTTTTATAATATTAATTTAGAGCAACTGACATTTGCCCAGGTATTTAAATCTGATTTTATTTGTGTGAATAGTGTTTAAACTCCCATATACTTTGTTGTCTGCTATCAATTTGAATGGAATTTCTCTTTCTATCTCTTACTGCTGTGTCTTGCTAGTAAAATATAGAAACACTGATGATTTCTGGGGGTTTGTTTTATATCCTGCAGCTTTGCTAAGTTGCTAATTGTTTCAAGTACTGTGTTTAGATGATTTCCTAGAGTTCTCTAAGAATACCAAAATATCATCTACAAAGAAGTTTTTTTTTACCTATTGGAATTCTCTCAATTTATTTTTTTCTCCTTTTGCTAAGGTTAGATTTCTATTACAATTTTGAAAAAAAAGTAGTGATAATGGACATCTTTGTTTCACCCAGGATATTACTTACTTCTAGCTTCTCCCCATTAAATATAATTCTTGCTGGTGATTTTAGTTAGATACAGCTTATTGTTTTATAGAACACTCCTTTTATTTCTGTGCTCTCTAGTGCTTTTAAGAGGAATCAGTGCTGTATTTTGTCAAGTTTTTTTCCTAGCATTTATTGGAAAATATGATTTGTGTTGGGTTTGTTATTGACATAGTCAATTATACTGATAGTTTTCCTAATATTGAACCAATCTTGCATTCCTGGCATAAATCTTACTTAATCATAATGTATTATTCTAATGATAATTTGCTGTAATCTCTTTGTTAAAATTTTATTTTAAATTTTTGTATCTATTTTCATTAAGTAAATTGTCTATAATTTTCTTCCTCTGTTTTGACTCTCCTGGTTTAGGAATCAGTACCATATTGGTGTCATAGAAGGAATTTAGCTATTCTTTCAAATAGTTTGTATAGAATTAAAACTAATAGTTCTTTGGATGTTTGACAGAATGCTCTTGTGACTCCATTTGGTCTTGGCTACTTTTTCTTAGGGAGTTCATTGATGACCTTTTCAATTTCTTTTTCTTATATGGGGTTAAATATTTAATTTCTTCTTCTTTTAACCAAGGCAGCTTAGACTTTTAAAAATATTCATCCACTTCACTTAGACTGTCATATTTATTGGCATCCTGGTGGGCAAAATATTTCTGAATTATTACTTTAATTTCCTTCTCTATGGTGATGAATTCACCTTTGTCATTTTTGCTTCTGGTAATTCAGTTGTCTCCTTTCTTTCTTTGTATCAAATTAACCAAAAGTTTATCTAATTTTATTGATTTTTTGATAAAATCAACTTAGTCTTTTATTAATTCAATAGTTTCCTTACTTTTGATTTTATTAATTTCACCTTTGATTTTTCAGAATTTCTAATTTGGTATTTATTTGTGAATTTTTTAATTTGTTCTTTCTCTAGATTTTTTTGCTGCACACCCAATTAATTCACCTCTTCTTTCTCTATTTTATTCATGTATGCATTTAGAAATAATAATATTTCCCCCATTAAATGCTTTGGCTTTATTTCACAAGCTTTAGCATGTTGTTACCTTATTGCCATAATCTTGGATAAAGTATTAAATAATTTTTATGATTTGTTGGTTGATCCATTTATTCTTTAAAATTAGGTTATTTAGTGGCAAATTAATTTTAGGTCTATTTCTCCATGGCCCTTTATTGCACATGATTTTTATTACATAGTGATCTGAAAAGGATGTGTTTACTATTTTAGCCTTTCTGCATTTCATTGTGAGGTTTTTTTATACCCCAAAACCTGGTCGATTTTTATATACATGCTTACACTGAAGGGAAAAAAAAAAGTTATACTCCTTTTTATCTCCATTTTATTTTCTCCAGATGACTATCATATCTAAGTTTTCTAACACTCTATTCACTTCCTTAACTTTTAGGGTTAAAATTATCTAATTCTGAGAGAGGGAGTTGAGGTTCCCCATCAGTATAGTTTTATCTATGTCTTCCTGTAACTCATTTAGGTTCTCCTCTAAGAATATGAATGCTATACCTCTTCCTGCATACATATTTAATAATTTAGTAATGAAATTACTTCACTGTCTATGGTACCTTTTAGGAGGATGTAGCTTCCTTATCCCTTTTAATGAGATTGATTTTTGCTATTGTTTTGTCTGAGATATGGATTACTACCCCAGTTTTTTCACTTCAACTGAAACATAATATATTCTACTCTAGCCTTTTACTTCTACTCTGTGTGTATCTCTCTGTTTCAAATGTGTTTCTTGTAAGATTACAATTACAATTACAATTTTAATTGTAAGATTCTGTTTTTTAATCCACTCTGGAATTTACTTTTATTTTATGGGAGAGTTCAACCCATTCACATTCAAAATTATAATTACAAATTTTGTAATACCCTCCATGTTTTCTCCCCTCCATTTGTCCCCCCCTTCATCCTATTCCTCTTCACCAGTGTTTGACTTTTGAGTAACATCTCCCTCAATGTATCCCCCTTCAATCAGTCCCCTACCTTTTTCTTCCTTCTTTCCCTTTTCTCTTTCTTCCTTTCCTCTTTTCTATTAGTCCCTCCTTCTCTCTCCACCTTTTCCCTTCTAATATTTAAAGGTTAAATAAATTTCTAAACTAAATTGAGTGTGTGTATTATTCCCTCTTTAAGTCAAATCTGATAAGAATAAGATCCAAACAGTTCTCATCCCCTCCCTTCTTTCCCTCTGCTGCAATAGGTCCTTTATGCCTCTTCATATGATGTAATTTACCCCGTTCTTCCTCCCCCTTCCTCCAGTTTCATTTCAATTCCCCCTTTTTTAATATCTATGTTTTAATCATTCCAACAAAATCAACTTATAACTATACCTCTAGCCTCAATATATTCCCTCTAATATATTGCCATTCTAAAAATATTTTGAGAATTTTCCTGCCAGGTAGGGATGAACTCAGTTTAATTTTATTGAATAGTAAGCAGCCTTCTTATTTTCCCATTTACCTTTTCATGTATCTCTTGAGTCTCCTTTTTGAAGAACAAATTTTCTGTTCAACTCTGGTTCTTTCACCATGAAAGTTTGACAGTCACCTACCTGTTTTGTTAAATGTCCACTTTTTTCCACTGAAAGGAAACTTTGCTGAGTATTTGATTCTTGGTTGTAATCTAAGCTCCCTTGACCTCCAAAATATGACATTCCAGGCCCTTTGATCCTTTAAGGATGATATAATCATGTCCTGTGTAATCCTGTATTTGAATTGCTTCCTTCCAGTTACTTGAAAGATTTTGTCCTTGATCTCATAATTCTGAAATTTGGCTAGAGTATTTCCTGGCATTTTCATTCTGGGACTCCTTTCAGGAGGTGATAGATAAATTCTTTTGATGATATTTTGCCCCCTGGTTCCAGAATGTCAGAGCAGTTCTCCTGGACAATTTCCTGAAGAATAGAATTCAGATTCTTGTCTTTTTTTTTTTATCATAGCTTTCAAGTAGTTGAGTTATTCTTAATTTTTCTCTCCTGGATCTATTGCTAGGTCAGTTGTTTTACCAATGAAGTATTTTACATTTTCTTCTATTTTTATCATTTTTTGAATCTTCATGAAATCATTTGCTTCTATTACTACTATTCTACTTCTCAGGGAGGAATTTTTCTTCTTTTAGTTTTTCCATCTCCATTTACAATTGAACAATTTTATTTTTAAAAGAGCTGTTATTGTTTTCTCATTATACAATTGTATTTTTAAAGGTTTTGTTTTCTTCTACCACTTTTGCTGCAAGATCTTTTCTCTTACATTTATTTTACGAATTTTTCCATTTGACTTTTAAAATCCTTTCTGAGCTCTTCTGTGAAGTCTTTCTAGACTGGAGATCCAGTCCTATTCTCCTCCATAGCTTCCTATGAAGCACCCCTTGTGTTCTCCTTTTCTGAGTTTGTGTTTTACTTATCCTTATTTCCAAGGTAATTTTCAATGAATCTTGTTTTTTCCTGGTCTTTTTTCATTTTAAGTTTTGTTACCTAGCCCAAGTTTCTTGTAATGGGGAGGAGCTTACTTGCAGACCTTCAGTGTTGAGATTCGCTAACTGCCCTGGCCTGTTGAAGTTAGGAACTTCTAGGGGTTACTCATTAGACTGACTGGTAAAGAAAGCCTGAGGTTCTCTCTCTGGAGTGTTTGTACTGGGGATATCAACTACCCACTATCCACAGTGGAAGCAGCTGGAGCTATCTCTGGAGCTATCTACTAGGCACTCTAGTCACTTCACTAGGCAGAGCAGACAGGAATCTCCGGTATATCTTTCCCTCCTTTTTGGGGGAGGTTGGAACACCTGGGTAAAAAGGTCTAAGCTGTTTTCAAAGAAACTCTTTGGGCTCTCTCTCTGGATCCTCTGTCAGAGCTCAGTCACTCTGGCCTGTTGAGAAAGATACACCTTTTTTCTACTCCCATTGGTTATGGCAAGACACCAGGTCCTCTTCCACCCTCAGAATGCTAGAAGCTCAGTCAGGGTCAAACCCTTTAGATCAGTCACACAGACTTAATGTGGATCCTGGATGCCCACTGAACAGCCAAGCCCAATTCCAAAATCCCTGCTTCCACAACAGAGGATCTCAGATTAGGTCCCTGACCTCACCCTACTGCCCCTGCTCTGGTTCTCTGCTCTCTGCCCTGGCCACATTCATGCTGCCCTCACCAGAGTCTTGAGTAATGTCAGTTCTGAGGAAAATTCTGGAGCATTTAACAAAAATCCTGGTTTCTTTCCACCATCTTGACTGGAACCCCTGTTCATGATTTCTTACAGAACAATAGCATGCCATCATATTCAATTACAGCATTTTGTTGGGCCATGCCCACCTGTTTCTAATATTTTGCCACCACAAAAAAAAGAGCTGCTATAAATATTTTTGTACAGATGGGTTCCTTTCCCTTTTTTATATCTCTTTGGAGTACAGGACAAGTAGTGGCATTTCTGGATTTTGATGCACAGTTTGATGCATAGCTTGAAACTTCTCTTCAGAATGGTTAGATCAGGTCATATTTCCACCAATAGTGCATTAATGTCCCAGCTAAGAAGATATGATTTCAAAGCATCCTTCAGATTCTTATTAGCTGTATGGTCCTGGCCAAGTCATTTAACTATCAGCTCTCTGAATCATTAAATGGGGATAATAATAGCCTTTTATCTTGAAGATAGTTATAAGAATAAAATGTGATAATTTTTTTAAGTTTCTCACTCATGAGAGGCATTTAATAAATGCTTACTTCATGTAAGTATTTACAATGTAATCTGTGCAGAACTAGGTAATTCCAAAGCAAGACATATTCATATACAAAAACATATCTACATATAGTTACACAAACATTTTTTAGGCTATCATTGACATAGATCTTTAAAATTTATAAAGTATTTTATACATATTATTTTTACCACAACCCTGGAAGGTGGGTAGCATTATTATCTATATTTAATAGAGGAGGAAAATGGGAAAGGCATTAAATAATTTGCTGAAGATCATACAGTCTGTATATGTTTGAATTAGTATTTGAACTCAGGTCTTCTTGACTCCAGTCCAGTGTGCTATCCTCTAAATTACCTACTCACTTTCATTTGAGCTTAAAAAAGCTTTATAAAATAAGAATTCCAAGTACTATCCCCATTTTATAAATGAGGAAATTGATACGTAGATTGATTCAGTGACTTGTTGATGACTCAATATTAGTATGGGGAAAAGTTGGGAATTTAATCCAGATCTTCTCATCATAGGACAGAGATCTTTGTAGCTGAAACAGCTTAATAATGTAATCATTTTTTGAAAACTACATAAAGAGGGCTCCAAAATGTCTTCAATAACCAAAGACCTTTGAGAAAGGCAGTTTGCATATTAGGGTATAAAATGAAGGGACAGTTTCCCTAGCTAATGGTACTGAACATAACAAGTATGTGATTTGCAAAAGGTTCTGACTACAAGCCTCTTTAGTCTTGTAGCCTATAAAATTTACTTCATTCAAGATGTAATCTATGAATTTACATAAACTCTCACTCCTAAATGTAATGAATATCATATGGGTCATTTGGAGCTTATGTATTCTAGCTATTATCCCTTCACACAGGAATTGCCATTTGAATTTCCTTAATAAAATAGCTACTCCTTGGGGGAGGGGAAAAGGGTAGGTAGGGAAATATATCAGATTTTGAAATTAGTGCAGACTTTAAATGCACATGACTGGATATACTGTATTTGGCTTAAACTTAAGTACTTGAAGGCTGTACAAAAAGAGAACTGAATATACTGAAGAAATATTTAGCAGCATTGTTGAGTCCTCTATATCTGTTAAGGATTCAGAAATCTTTTTAACCATTTGGTTGAGGTCATTTTTATAACAGTTCCAGGGGGAGTGGCAAAGAGAGGGAGGACTTTGAGGAGGGAGTAATTAAATAGTTTTATAATTATTTGTAATAGACAAAAAAGAATAAATTTCATGATTTTTTTCTTTTGGGGTTGGAAATCAATGCATAAGAAAGTAAATGACAATGAAAAAAAGTAATAATGTTGCAAGGTAGACTATGAGCTGATTGGAACCAATCCAAATTTGCTAATTAGAGTGGTGGGTCTCATGGTTCTGTAAAAAGGTTATGGATTCCATTTTTGCTAATCATGTTCAATACCTGGGGTGAGAATAATAAAAAAAACTTAATTTTCTATTTTAGGTTTTTTTTTTCTCTATAAAATGAGAGGTTTGTACTTGAGGATCTCCAAGACAGCTTTCTCTCCAAAAAATCTTTGAAGATATTTCTTTTCTTTGATGTGTTTACCTATTATATTATCAATATTTCCAGCAACAAAGGAAATATTATTTGTATTCTTGTTTTGTAATTGAAAAACTCTGAAAAAAAGTTAAGTTATAGCTAATACAGAATGTCTAATATTTCACAATTACTTAATGTCCAACATTAGTCCAAGGAATGATCAGGGTTCAGGGTTCACTATAAAGCAAAATCTAAGAAAGTCAGTACTCCTAAAATATTCAATCACTTGTGACAAGTTTATCTTGCCAAGTAAACTACAGTAACAAAGAAGAATGTAGAATATTTTTGAAGAATGATAAGCAAAACAACCATAATAGCATTTATATAAAACTTTAGTATTTATAAAACTCTTCACTCAAGTTAATTCTTTAAATCCTCATAACAGCTTTGTGTATTAGACTATATTATAATGACCATTTTACTAATAAGGAAACTGTCTTGGCACATAGGTATTATCTGGGGCAGCATTTGAACTCAGGTCTTCCATACTGTGCTATCTAGCTGCTTACAATGCAATAGAAGTAAACATATTCTGTGTTTTGCTCTTATTTACAACTGACTTTGAACACTATTAGCTGTTCCTTGACCTGATGTTCAACAATCACAAACATACCTTATCTTACACTATACTATATAGATCTATTTACTTCCAAGATCAATTGTTTTTCTACTCAATTGTATTGTTCCTATCACTTCCTATCACTTCTACACTTCTAAGTTTTTTCCATATAAAATCACATGAAACTGCCAAAGATAGTAAAGTCTTATTATAACAACTTTCTAAATATCCAAATGGTGACTTTATTTTATATTTAAGACTAAAGTAAAAATGATCAGTATTGTGGTCAGGCTTTGAAAATGTTCAAGATGAAATGAGATTACTTACATAGTAATCTACATAAAATTTTGCCTTAATCAAATTTAACCCCAAAATGTTAAATTACAGTCAGTTTAAAATTTTCAAAATTATCTATATACACAGTCCCAAAATCAAGAACACATATATACTGCAGACTATGTCTCAGGAAAGAAAGAACACCACTTCGTATAGTGATTCTGATTGTGGATTTGAATTTATGTTGAGTTGACCATGATAGAGATCTGTTGATACTAGTTTGTCTCCATAGTGTATGTACTGATGCCAAATATCTATAGTCCTGCAATTCCCCCATACTATTTTCCTTTAATTCTCATCAGAACCTTCAAAATTGTCTCTAACTTTTAAAGAAGTAGTTATAGAGTAGTAGTTGGAATAGTTTTTTTCCCTGTTCTGATAGTAAAGTAAAACTCTATGCATTTAAAGAGTTTTATTAGTATCAGTAATATAAAAATATCTTATTTGTAGTATATTTTTAGGCTTCACAGTCTATTTTGAAACATTAATTGTAATGTCTTTATCTTGTGAAAATTCCTTAGAGCAAGAGACAGAAATGTTTGGAGCTGAAATGCTAACATTTCAGGGAATAGTGTCTATGTAAATATCAAAAAATAAATAGAAAGGATAGGAACAACTAAGAATGCTAAAATTGAAAGATAATAAATGACTATATCAGTGCCAGCATTTCATGTAGAGAATAAATGATACAACTGTTAGAACTACAATAAGTAATTCTGGTTTCTAGGACAAATTGTATGTGTGTGTTGGAAGGAGAACTTAGGATAATACACCAAGAAGGAATAAAAAAGGAGACATCACAAAGGTGTCTGGAGAGGCTGTCAGATGGAGAAGGAGAAAGCCACTGTGTACTCACTTGGGTTTCCAATTCACCAAGGCAGATGACTCTACTGGGGCAGATAACTATCAGCAACTTCCTATTTTCACTAATCATTCTCACTAACAATTTGTTTGGTCATACATATCCTGATGCAAAAGCAGTATAAATATTGTCAGTATCCTTTGAATATCAGAGACCTTGGACAAGAGTCCAACTGACCCCCTCAGGGAAGGCTCTGGTGTTTTTTCAATACTATCTTTTTATTGTAGTTTTCAAGGAATTCTTTAAATTTTTTTTACATATGAATGTGACAAATTTTGCTGAAAAGAGACTTTGTGGTAGTATTTTGCTCCAACTTAAAAATATTTTATTTTTGATTTATAGAATGAAATAAAAATTTCCACACAATTGGATAATGAAAAAGATGATTGCATGTGAAACTGCAAATCTAACCTGTTTAACTTTCTATCCCCTCCAAATATACAACAATAGTATCTCTGGATGCAGATAGTGTCTTTCAATTTGGGCATTTATAATAGGCAAAATTATTTATTCTCTCAAAATTATTTTCAAAACAATAAAAAAGAACCATAATATTATTTTAAGAAGATTATGACATGAAAAACTTTAAACTAGTAGATAAATGTTTCATATATATATATATATATTATGTATGTTCTGTAGTTATAGAACTTCCATGCAAATTAAGCTCTATGATATGTTTCAGGAAATGTGATCTTTCCTCATTTAATTTATTTCTTTGGTCATTAAATACAAGGTCCAAAATTTGTCCACTAAGTATGACATGTTAAATGTCTGTCCTGCTGTGTCACAGATCTACTTCTGATAATCCAACCCATTTTCACATTGCCAATTGTCAACAGTTTCTAAAAATATTAATACATTGTCTGAGCAACTAAAAAATTACCAATTTTCCTTATTATTAAAGAAGACAGGGACTGAAAATAGAAACCATATTAAAAATGGCTGTTTTTTTAATTTGGTATTTTATGTTCAAAAGAACATTTATATTAATGGTAAAATATTGTTGCATTCAATTAATTACATCCAAATATATAAATAATTTGGGGGCCACCAATATAGATATAGATATAGATATAGCTATCTATATATTTATGTATGTATATGACTGATTTCCTTCATTCTTAGAGAGGAGGAGAACTACATCACTATGTTTAGGTTAAGATACAGTGTGTCTGACTGACTGATCAGAACTATATAAACTCAAAAGACTTTATGACAAGTAACACACAAATACTCTACAATTACAGACATGCATATATATGTATACACGTGTATGTGCATATGCATATTCATGTCCACATACATGCCTATACATTAATTACTTATCTCTATACATACAGACATGTATACATATATTATTGTATACTTATAAATTCATCATGCATATATATTTTTTTCTTCAAATATATAACAATAAAATTTATTCAACTCTTTATTTGATGCCAATATAATTTAGGACTGTTTACCCCCATAGAGATGAATATTCCCTTACATATGGATATCAATGGGAAATAAACAAAACAGAATATTTTGTAAAATATGGCAACTCATACACATATATTATATTTATAAAAATTATATTTCTTTACATGTAATGAAACAAAAGACAATTAAAATAAATATAGGAAGAGGGACTAGTAATTTTCAGGGCTATGATAGACTGTACTGTCTTTTATAACTCAATAGAAATAGATTTTGTCACAGTTGCCTTTATTCAGCTTGGATAACTGAGTAATCTGATTAAGAATGAACAAGCCAACCTAAAAAAAAAAGAATGAACAAGCTATATATACATATATATATATATATATATATATAGAGAGAGAGAGAGAGAGAGAGAGAGAGAGAGAGAAAGAGAGAGAGAGAGAGAGAGAGAGAGAGAGAGAGTGTTAATCTGTTTTTGAGAAATAATCACTTTTTGTCACATTATGCTTTATTTTCTTGGCCAAAAATCTTTTCCAAAAATAATATTAAGGGCAGCTAGGTGGCACAGTAGATAGAGCACCAGCCCTGGAGTCAGGAGTACCTGAGTTCAAATCCAGCCTCAGACACTTAATAATTACCTAGCTGTGTAGCCTTGGGCAAGCCACTTAACCCCATTGCCTTGCAAAAAACAACAAAAAAATATTAAATATTACTTACTAATAGTAATGTTTCAAAAAATTGAATGAGGGAAAGAGAAACCTTAGATTCTAATTTTTAATTATAGAACAGATCAATTTATTTTAAAGAGATATAAAGATATATCACTTAATATCTATGACTTTTTTCACAAATGAAAATTGGAAACAAATAATAATAACCAGCTACTTAAAAGGACATAAATAGAGCAAGATTCAGAAAATGTTGAGGAATTAGATGTAAAATATGCTGGCTCATGAAGAATAGTATCTTGTTCTAGATTTTACACTTCTCTATATGCCTCATTCTCCTTATTTCTTTCATTTAGCTCATCCCAATTCTGTTTCTTGCCTATCTTCCCATATTGAATAACTACATTAATATTTCATATTGTTTTTATGTATCTATAGTTATGACAAAATCAAGTTCCTGCTGTCTCCTTCATAAAGAATTATGTTTTAGATCATCAACCCAGAATGGACCTGAGAGAGAGTATCTTAAATAAGACTATAGTTTGTTAAGTGTACTTCTGTAGGGAAGGGTTAAAAAGTGGTTGTAACCTACAAACTAGTTTCATTTAGGGAGGAATGGTTCAATTTAGCACCAGTTTAGTATAGGCAGAAAACCAGAAACTTCCTGCAAGTGAAACAATTTCAGGTTAGTCCAGGGAGAGACTGCATCCAGACTTTGGGGGCAATAAGAAATCATATAATGGGACATATTGAAGAACTAGATGAAGATCCTATTCTACTGAAGTAGGGCTCTGATATATCATTATGGAATAAAGGTGATCTTTGGTTTTCAATGGCTGTAAGAGTAGAACATAAATTTTAGATGGTTCAATTATGTTTAAATGCTTTAAAGTGTATACCTTGTAGTCCTATTAAAAGCCAGTCTAGTTAAGTATAAATAATCTTATCTCCAGAAGGTTAATCATTATTTTTTCCCCAAAATAATTCATAATGACTGATGAAGTAACTGAGAGCAACTCTCCAACCTTTCTCCCTTTCCCACATACAAGTTCCCTATTATGTCAGATACTACCAAGCCCAGACTAATGAAGCTTAAAACTTAGATATCCTCAAGTCCTTACTCTCTCCTTTCCCATGTCCAATATGTTCTTAACTACCATCAATTTTATCTTTTACAAAATCACTCTTGGGTCCTCCGACACTACCACCATCTTGGTGTAGACGCTAACCACTTCTAACCTGCACTATAGTGATAGCCTGTTGGTCATTCTCTACTAATTATGTCCAAGATCTACAAATGATGCATTTGTATGTAGCTGTTTTCCTGTTGTCTCCCCAGCTAGAATGAAAGCAAGGATTTTCTTCTGTCTTTCTTTGTATCTTCAGGATTGAGCACATTGCCTAACATTTAATGTATGCTCCTTAAATACTTGTTCACTATTGACTATGCTGATGGCGCTGATAATTACTTGAAATACTACAGATTTAATATGGATTTTGATTTTTTGAATATTGCAATTAAAAGAAGGCATTATAAAAAAGCTTATTTCTTTAAATTGATTTAGAATCAGAAACTAAGTTTGTGGTACAGATTTACTATTATCACCTGGATTTACTTTCCTCTGTATTAAATGAGAAAACTATTATTATGATAGCAATCATGTCTTGTGTTTTTATGCTTATTTACAGTTTTCATAGAACTTTTACCTACTTTTTTTTATTTGACCCAATGGAGGGATAACTTGTTTGATAGCAGAAAAAGCAGTGCAATTATCCTTCTTTAAAAACAGATTATGCAAACAAGAAAGAATTTGATATCACTTCATTCACCATACTGATTTTATAGAAGCCATCTCAGCAGCAACTGAGGAGGAAAAAAAAATAACTGAAGACCACCAAATGACAGCAGAAAGAAGAAGCAGCTCAGTGGAGATGTCGAGCAAATAGTAGTAAAAAGTAGAAGTAACACCAGTAAATAGTAGCAGAAAGTAGAACTAACTCCAGCAAATAGTAGCAGAAAATAGAACTTACACCAGCAAGGGGCACTGGTGGCTATGCAGTATGAGAATCTGTCTGTGAGATGTAACATATAATCATAAAACACATGGAAGATATGCGTGTTTGTATATGTGTATATACAAATACATAAATACATATGTATATATTACATGCCTAGGAGAAAATGAAAGAACAAATGTAAACAATAAAAAGGAACAACATTGCCATCTAATCACAACAGAGTAAATTCTTTCTGAAAAATTAGGTATATAATGAAAGTCAATGTGAGTACTTGTTCTAGTGAATTTGCTAAGCATAAATTGATCATTTTTGGGACATCACAGTAAATAAATAACATGTGATTTATTATCTCAATATCTGGACAACACTATATTGTGCTCAGTGGTTTCTACATGTGTCTTAACACCTTTGCTCATGTCCAATAGATAAAATAATCAATCATTGACTACATATTTCTTCCAGTTTCATTTTTGTTGCTATTTTTTATCCAATTCCCACCTTTGGGAATTCATTTTTCCCACTTGTTCATTGTTTGAGGTGTATCCAGTAGGATGCTGAATATGTTTTATTCTGAGACACAGGAGATCCAAAATGATACACGAGTTCACATTTAACAGAGTTTGCTTTGGGTAGCATAATCACCTACTAAATTTCAGCTTGGTTTGTAGGAAATGAAGTCCACATTACATCTGCTTATTCAATCTTATTTTCCTTGATTGTAGAGGCAGCTAGGTTACACAGAGTTATGTTTGTAGTAAGGAAGATCTGTGTTCAAATTTAGTCTTAGACAGTCACTAGTTGTGTAACCCTGGGCAAGTCACAACCTCTGCCTCAATTTTATCAACTGTAAAATGAGAATAATAGAAGAAACTACCTTCCAGGGTTGTTTTGAGGATCAGATGAAATGATATTTCTAAAGCTATCACAATTTATGGTAATGTAGTAGTTATTCTATAAATACTTATTCCTTTCTTCCCCATTCCTTGATGTTAAGTCTTTGCATATTTTTTGCCCGCAACAGTATTGTGTCGATAAAATCATATAGGATTCAGGTTTTTGAGCCTTTCTTTCTGATTCTTATTGTATTTTTAAGTCAAAACTTTTATTCTTCCTTAGATTCAACACCTAGAAAACTAACACCAGCAAGGGGCACTGGTGGCTATGCAGTATGAGAATGTGTCTGTGAGATACAACATATAATCATAAAACACAAGGAAGATATATGTGTTTGTATATGTGTGTATATACAAATGTATAAATATATATTTGACTTAATTTTTTCTCCGTTTCATTTGGATATAAGAAAGCCAAATGAGAAAGTATCAAAAGTACCTTGAGATACTTAAGAAAAACTAGTTCAAGATATAATTCATTCTTTTCCTCTAGTAAAAAACACACATTTGACAACTGCAATTATATTAGCAAGACATGCAAATGGCATCTCTAACTTAGATCAAATTGAAATGACTGAAATGTATTATCTGAAATTAAATCCTTAGACAAATGATTATTTCTTTTCTGTCTACTGATGTCTTGATTTATTTGTGCGTAGTAAAGAATAGAGGCACTTGTCTTAAATCACAGATTGTTTAGTTTTTCAAATGTTCTAAATGTGTTGTAAATGTTTAGTATTGTAAGTGATTGAAATTACAAGTACTTTTTTTTGTTTTGTTTTATATAAAGCAGCAGAAAATAGATTAATTTTGGTCTGGCCCATTTCAGGAAATTTATTTTTGTTACTAGGATTATTATGTTCCAAGGCAATTTGAAGTCACATGATATTGAAGCCATAATAGAAAATTAAATACAGCAATTAACCTAAAACTACTCATAATTGATAGCAGAAAGCACATCCTTGTATTTTAGCACCACTAATTTAACTAGTAAATTGCAATACAAAATGTAAACACAAGTGAAAAATAATGAACACATTAAGACCAAACAGCTCAAGTGATGAAACACCACAAAGATAGACTTTGCTATGAAGTGTTGAACCAGCCACTAATAATCCAAGTTAGTTCAACTGTATTTCACCTGATAGCTTGTCAAATACCTAAACTTCATCATTCCTTCACCATATTCTGTATTTGCGGGGAAGAAAACAGACACCTAGGAAATTGATCATCTACACAAAAGGAGGAAAAATAAGGCTGCAAATAGGCAGCTTTCCAACTGTAGTACTGTTCCTGATCTGCTCTATGTGATAGCATTTAGAAAATTGTAACATACTTTACATAGATGAGAGAACATATGTAAACCACTTTGCAAATCTTCAAAGCACTCTACACTATGAATGCTATTATTATCATAATATCATGTTTTTGGAGCTTTTTTGGTTAGCTATAAAATAAATAGCACAAATATTTGTCTTCAAATATTATTGCTATGAAGATGAAGTCTCAATAAAAAGGCAAGTATGAATCTTAATGATAAGATATTCCTGACTCCCCATCTATATAAACATTATCCTTTCCCTAAATACTAAGGATAATGGCAAAAAATATTGTTGATTCAGGTAGATTAACTAGGAAGTATTAGAGGGTACAAACTTAACTAAGTTCCCCAACTCCATATGCAGGGATTTTTTTCATCTACAATAAATAATCATACATAAAAATCAAGCTAAATACTAGATAGGGGCTAATTCATCATTCTGGAAATAGATGCTGGGTTTGTCACCTACTCCATGGAATAGCTTACACTCGATATTATCTATTGTACATTGCAGTGACAGTCATTACTTACTCATGTTAGCTGAAATGGTTGGCATAGCTTATTCATTATGATCACATGTTTTTTCATTTCATCTGGTGTTACAAAGATATTCATATCTTTCATTTGTCAATATAAAAATTAAAATAAAATATAAAGATTATAAATAAATTCATAAAATGTGAAGTATCTAGAGGTTCCTTTAGCTTTCCATATTGAATAGATTCTCTTTAGAAAATTTAGGGAGTTCACTATAGCAATGAAATCATAGATGCAATTCGTTATGGATTGAGGAATAGGTTATAAGGAGAATGTCAGATCTAATGCTTTATGAGTTAAGGAATAGGTTAAAAGGAGAATGTTTTAATTGCTTATTGGTAAAATCATTCACCAAATATATCAAGAACAAAATTTTCTCATAGTCTTGGAATACAAGGCCAGAAAAATGATACTGGTTTTTAATCATATCCTCTTTAACCTAGGAAATAAGAAATAATCCTAATATCCCAAAATATCCATTTCCCTAAAATCTTGAAATCTTCCAATGCATGTAGCAATGGCATGGGACTTTAAAGTCAACCAGATTAGATTTCAAGATCTGTTGATATATCATGAACATATTTTGGGGGAGCCATACATGATAACAATTATGTGAGTTTAATGACAAATATTTTAGAGCATTTCTCCTACCTCTGGTTGTTTAGTATCTCTTTTATAGTCTGCATATCTTTTCACAACACTTTGCTCTTTGTATCCATCGTTGAAGGTTACAGAAGAAATCATTACTCCTTTAAAGGATTTTAAAGAAATATCTAGTATTGTATTTGCTGTCATCCCAACTGCTTCAAGAATTAAATTCTTGATCTCTAAACTAAAGAAAACTTTTATAATAAAACATAATGATGAGTTCATATCACAGAAACATATAATACCTGTTTGCCCATGTGTAAGAAGGATTTAAGAACAGATTTTCATAAGAAAGTATCTTCATAAAAATCTCAAAAACTTCCATGGAAATTATAGTCATTTGAACACTGTGCCACGCTCTTGCTTTGTTATTAATATAGCAGGATTTGCTTTAGAGAAACAACTCCAGAATCACAATCAATTGATTTGCTTTACTTTGAAAGTCAAGGACAATGCAAGCCACTGTGTGTTCTTCCTGCACCATTCTACAGAATGGTGTATTTTGGAGCTGCATCTTCAGTAAACATTTCTGCAACACTGATTTTACAAAGTATTATGCTGTATTTTAATAGTCAATAGAGAAGACCCTTCTAAAACCAAATATTTTAAAGTTCTGAATTGAATATTAAATGGCCACTACTGTTGCTGATACTCTGGGGATTTATCCAAGCTAGCTCCAATTAGGTTTAATGTAAGTTAGGCCCATAAATCTGTAGTACTTTGATGGATAGATAGATGAGCTATGAATATCATTGCTGCGGCCTCCAGAATACTGTCTTGATTGCAGTAAGTAAAAGCAATCATTGAAGTGATGCTATAAAATAGAAGGATGGAGATATAGGACTCCAGGTAAATAACCTGATTGTTAACAGAGAGTAGTATATTGTATTCAATTAGAGATGACACTGCTCATCACCAGAACCTTCCAAGTATACAAGAGTGTTTTTATGCAAAAACAGCACTGTAGCCATTAGTTAGGAAAGAGGGAGCTCCAGGCTTCAAAGAGATTTTCCTCTTCTCCCCCCACCTCCCCAGAATTTGTAAGTGAATTCTGTGAATGTCATTCTGTAAAGTTGAATCCAATAAAGACTATAATAAAATAGCTATAATAAAAAAATACAAGAATAATTAATTCACATGTTGCACTGTTTGGTTACATTACTGGTGAGACTGACGCTTCTTAGAACTCATTCAGGAAACTAAAATACAGCTAATGTAAAATGTATTCTGATTTGATTAATTTGATAATTCAGTCAGAAATAATTTTAGAATTTTGTAGGTATCCAGTCATTTTTCAGTCTTGTCTATAGAATGGTTAGCCATTTTCCTTCTCAAACTCATTTTATAGGTGAGGAAAACAAGGCAAACAAAGCAAAATGGCTTGCCCAGGTCACACACCTGGTAAATGTCTGAAGCCAGACATGAATTTATGAAGATGAGTCTTCCTGACTCTGGACCCAGAACTCTATCCACTGTGTCCCCTGGTTTCCCATTCTTAGAAAACAAAGAGTAATATATCAAGTTACCATTGCTTAATGGAAATATTCTCTAAGAAGATCTTGCTCACTTTGGTTTGCGGAATCAAACTTCATTCTAAAGTGAAATTTGGTCTACTAAGTCTCTATTCCTATGAGGAAGTATTATATTGTGCAAATGAACAATACTGATTCCTCTGTCAGTCATATCTGCATTGCAAATTATTAAATTACTTTCCTGGTGTATAAATCTCTTGTGTTTAAATTTGGTTAGTATGAGTAATTTTCCTAAGGGCATGATGATTCCTAGGTAAAAAGATAAAAATTGAATTTCAGAAAACATAAAACTGAGAATCAAATGTTGGATTCTTGGTGAATTTACTACATTGTAGATACATTTTATTCAATTAAATACTATATTTATAATGATATATAGTTAATGGTATAAGGTTAGTAGGTAACAGAATTGATTCAAAGAAAAAAGAAACAGAATAACTCCTGTTTATGTACAAGTAAATATAATACTAACATAAAATAATACAAAGAAAATTTCAATAATGGGGAAAAAACTACTCTGTGTGTCTGTCTGTCTGTGTCTGTATATCCTTCTTGCTTCTACTTTGTCCACGATCCCTCTGTTCTCACTTTTTTCTTTCTCTCTAATACCTTTACTGTAACAGCCTTCACTTCTTGGTTTGTTTAAACAGAATAATCAGAAATAATTCAACCCATAAGAACACCGATACAAATTCAATCTCAGCCTAATAAGGTATTAGAATAATATCAACATAAATAATAGCTTCTGTGTAGTCAGTAACAATGATAGGTAATTTCATTTTAATTAAATGTCAGTGCGAAAACTCTATTCAAATTTATCACACTAACTATGCAGGCCATGTTAAAAAGAGCCCAAACAGCTGTTTTAATGTAGCACATTCATTCAGAGATATTGTACCTGCTGGCATTCTGATTAGTGTTTATTCATTTTAGCATTAAAAATACCAAGTTTAATTTTTGACACACTCTGTAGTACCATCAATAGCAGATAGTATAATCACACAGAGAGCCACATCACATAGCCATTTACCTAGCAAAATATTTTCTCCAGCACAATAGCAAAATTGCATTTCAAACAATAGTTAAGACAGTCCAGGACAATTAGTTCTTTTATAGTTTATTTTTCTATTATTATGTTGTAGTCTCATTATCTCATCCTACTCCTGTCGCTAGCTGTTTTGTTATACCAGGCAAAGCTCTTCACTTCTAGTCGTCTGACTCAGGCAATAACTTAGGATTTAACTATTCCTTTTAGACACCCATTTTCATGGGGGAAGCTTTCCGCAATAGCAAAATCATAAATCTTGACATTTCAAATAGTATTAGATGACCAGAGTTGAGTTGTATGGATTGTAAATGTTAAGCTAAGTCCCACTCTTCATAACCAATGGACCAAAGCATTTCAATTCTGTCAATGGAATTTGCTTGACAAAGATAATTGCTATTTCCTTTTCCAGTGGATTAAGGCAAACAAAAGTTAAGTGACTTGACCAGGGTCACATAGCTAGTGAGGTTTTTTGTTTTTAGGTTTTTGCAAGGCAATGGGGTTAAGTGGCTTGTCCAAGGTAATTATTAAGTGTCTGAGGTCAGATTTGAACTCAGGCACTCCTGACTCCAGGGCCTGTGCCACCTAGACAACCCACACTAGTGAGTTTTTGAGACAGGATTTGAATTCAACTCTGCCTAGGTGTTTTATAATGAGCCACTGAGTTAGCAACAAAAATCCATATTTACAGAGCAAGCTTTTCACAATGACAAAGTCCTCATATATTCAAATATTATTCCATTGCCAGCCTTGGAGCAGGGAGCAGGGAGAGGGCCAGAACAATATACCATTTTACTATACTGTTGTATACATTGTATATACTACAATATACTGTTGAATTTAGAAGCCATTTTCAGTAGTACCTATAGGATTATGGGTTTATAATAGGATAGAACCTTAGTGATCCTCTACTTCTATCACTTTATTTTACAAATAAGAAAATTGAGGCCAACAGTGATTAAATGACTTCATCAAGCTTCCCAAACCAATTTCCACCAAGGGTTCAATTTCCCAAATCACCTGAGAATTGGTTGCCAACTTTTCAGAAAAATATCAAAACCTTATATCAGTTCATAGAATTATATTCAAGCTTGAATTTATTATCTTTTCTTTTCCTTTAACTATCTGATATTGATAGCCCTATACATTGTGTCAAAAATTAAACTTTCTAATTTCACTATTACTATTAAAGGCACTACCACTTTTCCAGTAATCCAGGTATACAAGTGAGATGCTATCCTTTAACTCCCCAGTTTCTTACCTGCCTATTTCCTTCACACAAACATACCTTCCTTTCTATACACCATTCATCAGAACCCCTTTCTCTCTCCCGAAACAGTTATCTGAAACAGTTGCAATCCCTCCAGACCTTGCTCCTGGACTATTAAATAGCCTTTCTAGTTAGTCTCCCTGACTCAAGTTGGTTGCCAATCAGTTTTCAAAGGTCACAGGTCAGAATTCCCCTATTCAATAAACTTCAGTGGCTAATTTCCAGTACTTAACATAAAATCTATGTATGACTCTTAATATCTTCCATAATCTAAAATCATTTTCCAAACTTCTTACAGTTTACTTCCCTCCACAATCTCTATAAATCCAGGAATACTAAAATCCCTATTTTTCCTCCAACAAGTTACTCTATCTCCTGATTCTGGCCTTTTCATTGACTGTCCAGTGATTCTGTTGTCCAACATACTCTCTCACCTCTATTCCGCCTCCTGGATTCCCTTTCTTCAAGATTCAGATAAAATCTCTCCTTCAAGAACTTTTTCCTGGTCCTCCTTAGAGTTATTGTCCCCTATAAGATTATATCTGATTTATCCAGTAAATTATGTTATTTGTATATCTACGTAGCTGTTTGCATTTCGTCTACCTCATTAGATTATGATCTGTTTGTTGCATCCTTATTAGTTAGCATAGCATCTGGAATGAAGTGAACATTTAACAAATGATTTTTAATTTGGCAGGTTGCAGTCTGTACACACACACACACACACACACACACACACACACACACACATACACACACATTTATATAAAACAGCTCCATTCCATAAAAGGTCACTTGGGGTCACAAAATCAACTGAGTTTTGAAATTTTTAAAGGCAATTGTACTATTTCAATCAAGAAAAAACTAATTTGTTCTTGGAGAAACAACCAAAAATACTTTTAAAACTTTAGCTTGGTATCTGAAAGCATGCATACTGAAAATTTTGAATGTAAAAAATTTTGTTCTTGGAGTATAGGTTTCAACTATTTATCATTAAGATTGAATATTTTTTATGTCACTATAGAAATATCCAATTAACAGGATAACTTCAGTAACTCAGCCAATATATTCAGGACAAACAGGCTTTTATTAAGATCTTAGTAAGAACCCAGTCTTTTTTTTAAGGTTTTTTCAAGGCAAATGGGGTTAAGTGGCTTGCCCAAGGCCACACAGCTAGGTAATTATTAAGTGTCTGAGACCGGATTTGAACCCAGGTACTCCTGACTCCAAGGCCGGTGCTTTATCCACTATGCCACCTAGCCACCCCGGCAGAACCTAGTCTTTTTCCAAGTGAATATTCAAAAGATATACCAAATGAAAATGTACAAAAATGAATTCATTGTCCTTCACCCTAAATCCAACTTCCATCTAAACTTCCCTATTTCTGCTGTAGATTCCCTCCTTAGCCTCAGTATTAGTCCCCACTTCATATGTCTCCAGTGACCAAATCTTGCTGGTTCTAAATTCATATCTCTCACCTGAGACCCCTTTTATTTCCTCATAAAACTATAACTTTTGTTAATGCCTTCATTGTAAAGTCTTCCTTATTAGTCTCCCTGATTAACATCTCTTCCTGTCACAATGCATTCTCCTCAAAGCTATTAATGTGACTTTCCTTTAGAAATGATTTGATCATGTTACCCTTCTGTTCAACAAACTCCAGTGCCTCTGTATCTCCTCTAAGATAAAATATAAACTCTTCTGTCAATTTTTAAAACTTCAGAATCTGAACCAATCAAGAGGTATTATACATTATTCTACTTCTTGCTCTCAGGCTAATTTTCTGTTTCTGGGTTGTTGTGCTGATTGACCCCTTCTGAGCACTGAAATGTATTCCCTTTCCACATTTATCTTATATAACCCCTGCTTCCATCTTTTTTCCCCTTTGGTTTTTGCAAGGCAATGGGATTAAGTGACTTGGCTAAGGTCACACAGCTAGATAATTATTAGGTACTTGGGGTCAGATTTGAACTCAAGTCTTCCTGAAACCAGGGTTGGTACTTTATCCACTGTGACATCTCCTTTTAAGATTCAGCTCAACCACTGCTTTTTATATGAAGCATTTCCTGATTTCCCCAACTGCTAATAGCTTCTCTCTCAAACTCTCATATTTATTCTGCATCATCTGTCTGTCTATTTTAATCTATCATTTTCTTTCCTGATATTTCAGCTCCTTGAGAATATAGACTGTTCAATTCTTTGTATTTTATTCCTGTTCCTAGCACAGGACAAATAGAATGTCTTTTTAATGCTTATTGGTATACTGATTGAATAAAAAGGAAAATAATTCAGTTTTGGCATGAAAGGATAAATTTTTAGTATTAGGAAAGACTTATTACAGAACAATAAGCACTTTGTAAAACTGAAGAATGCAAAAGAAATGTTTTCTATTTTCATTTTTTAATCCAATAAAAAGACTGTTTATTGATATGGCATAGTCACTGTGTTTCCTGGAAATAGCATGAAGATACTCCTTATATAAGAGTCATTATGTAGCATGGGGACAAAGGTCTTCAACTAGTTTTATGGAACACTTAGAAATATTGTTTGAGTTATTTCTTCTTATAACCACCTTCTCTAAAGCTGAGGATGTAACATTAATTTTTTCTTACTGAAGACATTTCTTGATAGTACAACAGAAGGTCTTTCAGTAAAGGAATGTCTCAGTTATTACATTTCAGTAGCATTTAGCAGATGAAATGAAAGTGTGCTGGAGGCTGCCAGAGATCACCAAAATTTATCTCTATTTCCTTCTTTGTTTGGGTATTTAGCTTAATTGTGATTTTGTACTCAAGAAAAGCCCTCAGGATCTTTTCCTTATTGGGAATATGGAAAGGAATAAGCTTTTAAAATCAGATTATGTTTTATACTTGCTAACTCACCTTTTGCTCCTATTTTGATAGGAGTGATCAGCCTTTCCCTTTTCCCTTTGATTCTTGTTAAAATAAAACAAGAATCAAAGGGAAATAAAGGGAAAAATAAAATAAAACAAAATAATGTTCTCTTTGTTAAGAATTGGGCATTGATCCAAAAAAAGAAATTTCTTACTATAAATGTAAATTACCTGGTGAAGTGTGGTGATATCATAGGGCTTCTCATACCAAAGCTCACCAATGAATTTGATTAAACAGCCCACAGTAGGTGTTTGGGCATATTTACCTCTCCTGATTCCATCTCCTCACCCCCATTAGCATATTTTGTCTTATTTTAAAATTGTATTCATCTTTTTTTAGGTTCTTTTGAAATAATAAATACTAATAAATTATTAATGTTTGCTGTGAATAACAGCCATAATTTTATCTTAGCAACTGGAAAAAACTTCTTTTTGCCTTTTAAAACCAACTATACTTGCTTTAATGTCAAAAGATAACACTTTCATACTCAGTGGCTTCCTATATTAAGTTGTTTTTCAGAGTATTGTTCTCCTATTTTAATGTTTTAGAACTTGGAAGATTATATCTATTTAGTTCAAGGTTTTCTCCTTAATATCTCAGACAGAATTTCTCACTATCATTTATCTGCAAGTACCTATTTCCATTAGTGGTGAGGGCCAGCTCCTGGGAGTGATTTACACATATCCTTGGTGACATTTTCCATCAGAGATATGTATGTATTCTTGCTCATTATATGGAATTGTTGACTCTCCAGTGAACCCTGACCTGGGATAATCTGTGACCCTGGAGGTGGTTGTAAAAGGCTTTTCTGATAGAGAAGTATGCAGATTTCTAAGAACAAATATTGTAAATTTACCCAGGAAATTGTGAAACTGGGACTCCTTTAATTGATCATTCCTTTTTGTTATAAAAAGTCTAAGTTTCCAAAAATAATACCAGTAGATTCTTGCATCACGACCTTGCACATGTATATGTTTCTACTCGACTAATGCAGGTGGTGCATTAGTTAAACTGTTGTATGAAATGGCTGTTAGTTTCCAAAATATAGAAAATACATACCTTCCCCTCGTTGCTGTATTTTAAGATAATATTTTAAGAAACTAGATCATAATCAAATAGATATTTTTATATTCCTTTTGCATAGATCTGGTCATTTAACAACTCTGTTAAAATCTCTTTAGAATTATGCTCAAAAGGAAATTAAAATGTGCATACCCTTTGATCCAGCAATACTGCTACTAAGTCTGTATCTGAAGAGATAATGAAAAAGGGTAAGCATCTCATATATGCAAAAATATTTATAGGAGTTCTTTTTGTAATGGCAAAGAATTAGACATTGAAGGGATGGTCATCAATTGGGGAATGGCTGAACAAATTGTAGTATATATGTGTGATGGAATACTATTATTCTATAAGAAATCATGAGGGACAGGATTTCAGAAAAACCTTGAAAGACTTGTATGAATTGATGCTGAGTGAAATGAGTAGAACCAATTCTCATATTGCAGCATATACACAAGAGTATAAAATATCACATGAAGTGAAGTAATACTACATAAACTATTAGACCTAGGTCAGGAATCAAAACCCTTTTTAAAAATATTAACTCTTAGATCTGGGACCCTGGAGAGTCATAGATTTAATTGTAAATAGGACCTTTAAGATCATAAATTTCACTTCCTTTATTTATAAGTGAGGAAATTAAAGTCTAAAGTGGTTAAGTGTTTTGCTCAGGAACATTCATTTAGTAAATAACTTTAGATGAGATTAAAACTCAGGTTATTCTACTTCCCAATCCAAATTCATTCTATATTCAAATCCAAATCATTATATTTATGACTTTCAATTAATTTAATTAAATGTGCCTTAAATAATTTTCTAGGACTTAAATGAATTCATCTTCCATAGGAAGAATCCATTTGGAAGCTCCATGTAACAAGGAAATTATACATCTACGGGGTATTCATATCTCATTGCTAGACTCTAAACTCCTTGAGGGCAAAGGTTATGTTGTATAAATTCTAAATGCTTTTCAAATATTTGGCACTGAAGCACAGAGTAGGTGATTAATAAGTGATTTTTAAATGAATGAACATTGAATTTGGAGTCAAGAGGACCTAAACCTGAATCTCAATTGGTACTTACTATTTATGTGACTGAGGGCAGGTTATCCACTGTATTTTTGCCCCCTCACCTAGTAACTTTTGTTTTGCCATTGAACTTTGATGATTGGGAAATAGTAGGGTTGAATGATTTTGTGTAACTCTGCCTCACTTAAATCTAGTTCATGAACCAATCAAAACATCATCCCATAAAGTTATGGGTCCTCTTCAAAAATGAAGGACAAACAACAACAACGGTAATCATAGTGACTAGTTCTGGTAATCCCATTCGGAAAAAATACTATAAAGCAATACTGCCAGATCCAAATAGGAATGAGTACTTATAGGCTTCACAGTGATTTAATAATTCCCAAATTAACATTATCTTTGTTTTATTGTATTCTAATTTATTTTGTTAAACATTTCCCAATTACATTTTAATGTGATTCAGACTAAATTCCAAAGTTTTGAAATATGATTATGCCATGGATTTGACATAGAAAATCAGTATAACTGACGAGCTGTGGATAGAAAGAGTCACTAATTTAAAGGACTTTAGAAACCACTAAGCCTTCCTCTTCATATACTTCCTTTTATATCATTTTCTTTCTTACCTTTCCTCTATATCTTCTTCTGCTCCATCTCCCTCCCTTCAAATGACTCCTCATTTTTCCCTATAACTCTTCTTTAATTCCCTTTTTTCTCTCCATCTTCTACTTTTCCTAATTCTTCTTTTTTCCTTTCCTTTTCCCATCTCTATACTTTGCCTTTCTTCTCCTTCTCTCTTTTCCATTCTCTCTTCTGAGTTTTTATTTATGTTTATTTCTTTTTTTCCATTTCCCCATATACTATCTCCCTCTACTCTTAGATCTTTTCCTTTTTCTTTTCTGATCATTTTGTTTGGGGAAAAAATGGCCAATCCTCCCCACAACAACTGAAATGTAGATCAGAAGATACTGTGTCCACACACACACACACACACACACACACACACACACACACACACACACAAACATATTCAATAAATAAAATTCAATTTTATGCTTTCTTTCTATTACATCCAAAGTAGGTGACAGGACCATTTTATATTTTTCTAAAAAGAATTATATTATCTAAGATAAACACTTGGAAAAATTAAGGGTTTTATTATTTTAAAGCACCCCATATGCCTGTTTTTTCATAACTGTAAATTTTTTAGAAAAAATTATACTCATGAAATAAGGGTATCATTAATGAGAAAAGAACAGGTAGGTTTTCAGAACCTTCAAGAGATTGCTTTTTTTGTGCCACTGAAAAATATAGAAAATACAGAACTCAATTGTTTGTTATTTGTTAATAATAAAAACTGAATTTGGTAGAGCAAAAATTTTCAAGGTTCTCCTCTAAAAAAAAGTATCCTATTAATATGTTTAAAACATACAAAAATACTTAAGATATCCAGTGGAGATGATTATTATAACAAGCAAGGGCTAGGCATTTTAGTGAATGACTGATTTCTGTTACCAGAAAAGTTGTCTGGAGAACTGATTAAATTCAAGAATTCTGAGTTCTAACTGGGCTAAGACAATCAGATCTCTGAACTAAATGGAACAATAATCTAGTGAGGGATCTGGAAGAGGGAACCCCCAAGCTGCAGAAGAAGAGTTGATTCTGTCTAAAATAAAGCAGGTCAAAGCTCCTGTGACAATTAGCAGAATGATTAGGTTCATGAATGCCTGCTGCTTTTCCAACTTAGATATTATAAAGTCGGTCTCAAAAAAAAGTAAAATAAAGTATTAAAATGGGGAAGGATTCTTAGAAAGGATGCCCACCTTCCTACCTTTATCATAGAATACATCCAAGTATAAAATAAAGTCTGTCATTAAAAAAAAGATTAAAATAGGGCTGCTAGGTGGTGTAGTGGATAGAGCACCAGCCCTGGAGTCAGAAGGACCTGAATTCAAATACTATCTCAGACACAAAATAGTTGCCTAGCTGTGTGACCTTGGGCAAGTCACTTAAAAACTCACTGCCTTGCAAAAACTAAAAAAAATGATTAAAATTATTGGTCACTCAAAGAGCAGTGGAGAAGCTTGTGATGGCTGTAAATAGGCTATAGCACATGGTTGTTTATAGTGGTATAATCATCCACTTTTGAGACTAGAATATATTCATCTACCAAGCTTACAAAGAGACTTTATCTAGGTCATTGCTTTTAATGAGTTGGAAAAATTTCCTGACATCTAATTCCATAATTGAACAATTTCTATTTATCTAAAATGTATATGAAGAACTATCATTTTGTAGTGATAAGATGCTGAGACACCTGGATTGAAATTTGCCCCAGACACTTTCTATGTGTTAACTTGGACAAGTCACATATCTCTCTGAGTTACAGTATCAGTATGTAAAATTAAGGGGTGGAATACAATGCCAAAGATCTTTTTTGGCCCTTATTTTGATTTCACTTTAATAAAGAATTGTCTATTAATTTTCAAGTAAGTGTAGGGTATTTTCTTAGGTTCTGAAAGTCACAGGGATGAATAAAGCAGTGTATAACCTCTTGGACTTTGCCATCTATTAGTAATAGAAGTACAGGAATCAAAATTGTGCAAATAAAAACTAAACAGAAATGTGGTGTAATGCTACACAGACACAAGACATCATACCATTCTTTTTTCCTAAATTTAAGGATATCTTATGGAATTGAAGCTATAAGGTACAATGGAGAGCAATAGATTTGAAATCAAAGGAACTGGCTTTATATTCTAACCCTTCCATATACTATCTGTGTGATCTTGAGCTTGTTCCTTTAATTTCCTGGGTTTCAGTATAAAATAAGGGAGTAGCTTAAATGGCTTCTAAGGTCCCTTCAGTTTTATTTCTTAGAATCTGTGCCTGAGTTCTCATTATATAATCTGTCCTAAGTATCTTTAAGAAAGCACCAACATATCTTTGAAGAACGGGTCATCATGTTATTGAGAAACAAAAGCTTGCATCACGGAAGAATTGCACAGAATTGCTTTCAAAGGATTATCACTTAAATTCACAGGACTGAAGGCAAGAATGGACCTTTGGGATCAGGGATCAACTCTCTCTTTTTCCAAAAGCAAAAACTGAACCATCCAGTGCTTTGGTCCAATTCCAGATTGACCTACTGCTTGTTAATCTCTGGACATACTTAAGTATCAGTTTTATTTTTTAAAGCAGTGAAAATGTTTCCAATTTTAATTAAATTAACTTTAGTGACTCATGTATGACAAGGCTGATAGGCTCAGCATTCTGCTTTGTTTCAGGGACAACAAAATGACTTTACCTAGGAAAAATTCATTTAAAATTATATAACATAACCATTACCAAACTGTACTTACCTTCTTTGTAAAGAACATTTTTAAGTGAGAAGTATTTGGCTAGAATATATTCTCTGTGCTTTGCAAAGAGGTGATTTAATCACAAAATCCTAGTTATATTAATATGTAAAATGGGCATCTTCAAATTCATTATGACTTTTTTTATGTGGAAGCTGGTCCTTTTTTGCTTGTTTGTTTGTGTTGGGGGATTACTATGTATTTTTCTAAAAGAAAGTATCCAAAATATATAATGCAGGAATGTTAATGTGTAAACTACAAAGCAACACATGTTATTCCACTATTTAAAATAAAAGGAAGTATTTAACCTATTTTCCTTTACTTAAAGCAACAATTTGGACTATTCCACCATTATTGCTTATAATATGGAGATGTTTCTCTACAGTATTTATGAAAACAACTTTCTAATTTCACTAAAAAGTAAAAATAAACATCATTCTTATAACACTATATCATTTGGGCCTCCCAACAATATTATCATTATTATTATTATTATTATTAGTTTTATTTTTGCAAGGCAATGGGGCTAAGTGACTTACCTAAGGTCACACAGCTAGGTAATTATTAAATATCTGATACTGGATTTGAACTCAGGTCCTCCTGACTACAGGGCTGGTGCTCTATCACACCACCTAGCTGCTCCCAATCATATTATTAGTTAACTTATGTAAAGTACTTTTCAAACCTTAAACTACTATAGAAAGGCATGGTGATATTATTGTAATCACTCCCATTTTAAAGATAAAGAAGTTAAGACTTAGAGAAGCTATGCAACTTGCTCATTGTACCTAACAAATATCAGAGGTAGAATTCAAGTCTAAAGGCATCTGGGTAGATCAGTGGTTAGAGGGCTGGGGTTTGAAGTTAGGATGACCTGAGTTCAGATGCAGCCCTTTACACTTAGCAGCTTACCTTGAGTATCTACTCACTTACCTAGGGTAAGTCATTTAACCATGTTTGCATCAATTTCCTCATCTATAAAATGAGGTGGAGAAGGAAATGGCCAACCACAAGAAAACCCCAAATACTGTCATAGAATTAGACCCAACTGAAGAACAACAACAAACTTTCGTCTCTTTACTTTTCAGTCCAATAATCCATGCAATACTACACACACCGCTATTCTGGAAAATATGTGGGAAAATAGAAATATAGAAATATACTTTAAAGAAGACCAGAGGAAGTCTACTGGAATTCCTCCAGGTTTTGAGGAATATTGGAGAGAGAACAAATTGTTTCATGTTTTTAGAAAAAAATATAATAAATTGGCAGTAAAATAATGCAACTTATTCAGCCTAGAGAATTAAGTTTAAATTGGCCGAATTGTTCTACTGTTTTTTTCTTGAAAACTATTTATCATACCATTAACAATAGCAGATTACAGTAGAAAAACCTACATATTTGCATTTTCTCCTTGTTAGGGAGAAGAAGAGATGTTTATATTGTATCATCAGTCACTTCAGTGTTGGAGCAAGATGGCTTATTATCACCCCATCTTCTTGATATCAATTTTGCAAAGATGTTCTTTCTATCTATAAAATGAAATTCTACCTCTGACCTCAAGTCATTAAGTAAACTGTTTCCCTCTAATGAAGGAAAATGTCATCAATTGTTCCAAAGATTACAGTCAAACCAAAACTATCATGACTAAAGTTTGTGACTGCTTCTACATATCTCCTGAATATCTTCTGATAAAAGGGAAAAAATGAATTATTTAACTTTGTTTATAAGTAGTCAAATAGAAAGGTGCATCTAGGTGGCAAAGAGGATTGGACCTGTAGCCCTGAAGATTGAATTCAAATCAGGTCTCAGGCTTTGTGACACTGGGCAAGTCATTTAACCCCTTGGCCTCAGTTTCTTCATCTGTCAAATGAGCTAGAGAAGGAAATAGCAAACCATTCTAGTATCTTTGCTAAGAAAACTCCAAATGGAGTCATAAAGAAATGAACATGATAATGAAAATGATAACCTGGAAGTCAAATAATCATTGCAAGTATACATTTCCCCTACATTAATTGATCACAAGATCTGGAAAAATAGCCAGTAAAGTTAAAATTTCCCATCAACTGGTTCTCCTCTGTAATAACTATTCACACAAAAGAGGAAGGAACAAAAAGCTCCTTCCCCATCCCTGCATATTATTTATCTCATAAGGCAGCTGGAATTTTACATGTTTAGTGAGAAAGAAAAAGGAATAGACTGAAACTGAACCCATTAAGTGTTTTAATCCATTAATCAAATAGTGAACATTTATGGAATGAAAACATTAACTTCCTGGACTTTTCACCAAAACATGTTGGGTCTACTATGTAGGCAAGATGTGGTGAACATTTGAAAGGGTATAAAAATAAAGTGGCCATGAAAATTTCAGTATAATATGAGTGTATTGGCTGCCACCCCACCCAGTCCTGGTTAGGCAGCACTGCAGTAAAGCATAATGGTAGAGTGCCAGACCTGGAATTGGAGGGAATTATCTTCCTGAGTTCAAATCAGTCCTCAGTTACTTACTAGCTATGTGAACCTGGGCAAGTCACTTAAACTTGTTTGTCTCAGTTTCCTCATATGTAAAATGATCTAGAGAAGAAAATGGCAAATCATTATAGCATCTCTGCCAAGGTTACAAAGTATTCGACACTAAACAACAACAACAAAAAAAAGCATAGTAGATTTTTGAACTAGGTTGGTCATGAAAATAAGATACTCCATTGTAATCAAAGAGCTTTGAAGTATCAATAGAAATCTTCCTTCCTCCTTTGACTTAGGTTCAGAGAATTGCTAATGGATTAGTTTGTGTTTTGAACTGATTACACGATTTGTCCAGGACTTGAGGGTATTGACAAACATCCAGACTCTTTATTCACACAGCCAGCATTGCTATCTCCATTTTGCATGTGAGGAAACTGAGCCTGCTCTACTTATTTCTTCTATTATACTAAGTAACAAACAGTTATTAGAGCATTTCAGTGGAAAGGGTAATTGTAGTTATAAAGAAACATTCTTGAATACTGCCTCAGACATCCAGTGAGTATGGCATTCTGGGCAAGTCATGTTTCAAAAGATGATTCTGAGGATCAAATGGTAACAGTTGTAAAATGCTTTATAAACCAGAAAACATGGTAGCCCATGGTAGCAACAATATTGCTGGTGATGTTAATAATTTAAAGTGCCCTGGGGCTAGTTAAAAATTAATCATTACTTGAAAATAGGAAGATCCTTCCATTAAAAAATTCTTTATTTAAGTTCTTGGATTTGTTGCTCTGTAGATGTTCACCAAAGACATTAGATTAGAATGTTCCATTATGTAGACAAGCTGTGTGAACCCAGGGAAATCACTTAACTTCTTATTGCCTCAAGATCCAGAAATTGTTGGTCTATATTTTTTCCTAGCTTGGGAGTACTTCCAGTCTTATAAAATTAGATGTTCAGATTTGCGCCCTCAGAATTCTGGTTTTTCCTATCTAAACTACAATTCACAAAACAGCTGTAAGAATTTTTTGGTAGGGAATGACACAGCAGACACATTTAATTGATATGAAGAATTCTGAGTGAGTAAATTCTTTCTACCAGTGCAGACAGAACATCTGCTCTACAGCTTAACATGCTGGAGAATTTCTTGGGGACAAAAAAGAGTTAAATGCTTTATATTCATTATATATCAGAAAAAGTTGTTGAACTCACATCTTTCCGATTGAGGCCAATTTGCTTAAGATCTTAATAAAAATAATAATTTTTCTATCATTCACCTGAAATAATGTTTATAAAATGTACTACAGATATGATTGATCTCCATTTGACAGATGAAGAAACTGATAGTCTGAGAAAATACTTGTATAAAGTTACACATCAAGTGTCAAAAGTTGATTCAGACTCAGTTCTCTGCTAGGACTAAAATTTCTTTTTATAAGGTAAAATGAAAAATGTTTGATTGTTACACAAATATTTGTCATTTTATTATTGTCATTCTACTGAAAATGCATCTATACTATACTAATTAAAGCATTTGTTTTTGAAATGATGACTAATATTTCCCTAACATGTCAAAAATATGTGGAATTATTTATGTGTTTTACATATGCATATATAAAACAAATATATACATATACTATGGATATATATAAAATTTGTATATATATGAACCACAGTTCAGGCAACTCTCAAGTCTCTCCTAAACTACTGCAATAGTATAATCATCATCCTCCCTAATTTGAGTCTCTCTCCTTTCTAATCTATCATCTACAAAACTGCCTAAATGAAAACAAAACTGACCAGGTGATATTTCTGTCTATGACTCCCTATCATACCTAGTTCAAAAAATAAACTCTTCTCTTTAACTTTTAAAATATTTTGCTTTCAACCTACATTTGCAGTCTTATTATTCCACACTGTATGTTAGACTCTAGTCACAGATGTACTATTCTAGCCACAGATGTGCTCTTGTTTTTCCTCATGCATGGCATTCCATCATTCTCCTTCTCCCTTTGCCTAGGTTATCTCCCAAATAAAGAATGCCCTTTCTTTATCTGCATCTATTAGAATTCTAGTAACCTTCAAAGTTCAGGTCAATTTTGGTCTTTTTAAGGCATTTTTTTAATCTTCATCCACAACAGCTGCTTTCAATTCTCCCAACTAATTAGTTAACATTAATTTTGTATACATTTTACATGCATAATACATGCATGTGGTTTCTCCCAAATGTAATTCAAGGGCAGGAATTTTTCAATGTATTTTCATCTTTAAAAGTCTAACATTTAACATAAAGTCTGGTCCATGGCTTGCATTTAATAAATATTTGTTGATTCATTGATTCAGTGATTTGCTAGTATTAATAATAAATAAATGTGAAACAACATCATGTATCCTATTTTACAGGTAATTTGAATTTTTATGCATTGAAAAGAATTATGCTACGATTAATCTGTTATTTTCCTTTGTCTCCATTTTCCCTCCAGAGATATAGATCAAAATCCAGGTCTCTCTATGCAATTCTTCCCCATGACTTTCCGGAAATCCTCTATAGAAGAAATTACACAGAAATTAATAAAGCAAAAGGGTTGTATGGGATTTCCTCCCCCACTCTTTTTCTCAAAGGCCTCCTGAAATAACCACATTATATTTTGATCACTTCAATAAATCAATATTTCTTTACTTTCTCATCTCTCGCTTCCTCTCCCCTCTCCCTCTCCCTCCCTCTCCCCTTCTCCTTCCCCCTTTTCCCTCTCCCTCTCCCTCTCTCTTTCTCCCTCCCCCTCTTCCTTTCCTCCTCTCCCTCTCCCTTTCCATAAATACATTCCCTCTGGTTCAGTAGAAATGACGCAGAAAATTATGAGAAAATTATGAATGTAGAAAAATTATGATCAGAAACAAATTCTGTAATTTTTTAATACTGTTAAATCTGGGCATCTTATTAAGGGTGTGGAAGGCTCTTTGCCCTTGAAATGTAAATTTGACTCCTATTGTTTCATTGTTTAATGTAAAATTTGTCTCCTGCCTCCTCATTTCCAACCCCCAGTCTTCAACCTTCTACCTGGTTTTGGTCACATAAGGGGAGAGAGAGATTTCCCCTTTTGCCCTCAGTGCCTAGACAAAGGGCAAGGCTGTAAAATGGGCTGCACCTCTGCTTGGGGCTAGTCTGCTCTCTCTGGCTCTTCATGACTCCCTTTATCCCTGCTTTTCTTTATCTCCTTCTCTCTCTGTCTCTGTTTCAGTCTCTGTCTACCAAGTAACCTTGCCTATCTTTTTGTTATTCACTCTGTCTTAAAGTGCTTGTTGACCTTTCAGGAGAAGTTTTAACTTGTTTTCTTTGTAATAATTTGTTGCAAAATCCTGAGCAGTTTTAAATTCCCAGAGAGCACGTGAATTCCTTCCTCTTTCAGTAACTCTGGTGTCTCAATTACCCAAATTTCTATCTTTAATCTGTGACACCAAAAGTCACAGCAGCATCAGTAGCAAGGACCCTTGGACTGTATCTCAGAAGTTATGATTCTGGCCCTTCTTTGCCCTTCTTGAGCAGATCACTTGTCTTCTTTGTGCTCCAGTTAACACAACTTGTGAAATGAAGAGTTTGGGGAGAAGGTATCCAGTATCTCTTCTAATTTAAACCTTTTGAAAATATGTTAACTTAAGCAAGTCATTTAACTATCTTGAACTTTTCATCTATTGAGTTGAAACATAAAAAAAATTATCATTTGTCCTCTTGTGAGAATTTGTTAAGATGCTGTAAGTTGAAGGTTTTTTAAATGCTGTACAGTGAATGAAAGGGGAAAAAAAGAATTAAAGCATTATTTAATTTTATAATATTATTGCCCTTCCACAGACATATCTCAATGACAAAAAATATAGTCCTGAATCTTGGTGTTCTTTAAAGAAAGTATTAGTTTTTAATTAATATCAGAGAGCCAAAGCATGAGCAATTAGGGAAGTAAAACTATTGACAGCTGAATTAATATCAGTTAAAAGTTTAACTATAGTGTTATCAATCTTGCTGAGATATGATGTTAATTTTCCTTTTAGGAATATATTTTAAATTGATTTATTATTAACAAGAAGATAGTGCTACTTTACTGAAAGAAAATATTATACAATTATGTGTGTATATATAATGTATATATATATGTATTATGAATACATATATATGCATTTATATGTATGCAAACCACCCAAAGAATCCCTGAGATCTTTTATTATGACTTTATATGACTTCTATTATGACTTTATATGTCTATAAAGCAAGCAACTGCTTATATTTATATATACCCTGCTTCCTGGAATTTATTTTATAAAGTGACTACCTTTATTTTCCTAATTGTGATTTTGATATTCGCCTTTTCGAATTACAAAGAATTAGCTAAAGGCCAAGCTTTCAGCTTGACTCAGGGCCATAAAGGAACCATTTGAGGAGACCCAGGTTGCTCACAAATCCCATTCTTCACCTGCGCAAGAAGGAGTTCTTAATTTGATCTTGCTCTTACATGGATATAACATTTTATAGCATTCCAGCAAAGAATAAAAGGGAGTTAAGAGGACAATTATTTCATGTTCATACTTCATTTTATTCAAAGTTTGAAAAGAAAATGATGAAGCAAGACAAAAGAATTTCATTAAAATAAGGGGAAATTGAACAGTCATTAATTATTGCATATTCTATTTTTCTCTCATGCATGAAAATAAATCATATGTAAGAATCTAGTTTCCACACACTTCATTATTAATATCTTAATTATATGAATAAAGGAATGCATACTATTAATCTGTAGTCTTATAGACCAGTATAACAACATGCCTGCTTAACATTTTCATTCTTTTATTTGTTTTACTCTCTGTGGAGAAAAAAACTATAAATAAAATGGATAAAATCAGCAGTCTTTACTGTTCTTTGAGTACATCTTTTTCCTTACTCTTTATATGTGCTGAAAGGTTACTGTCAAAGCTCCTCTATTGTGTGTGCTACAGTTTATCTTTATACCATCCAAAGATAAGAGTTTTGATTAAGTGATCACTGACCCATCAGGTTCAATGGCACTTCTAATTTGCTGGAGAATTCATATGACAGTGAAAGATTGTGGTTTTGACTATCCCTGGCTAATCACAAGGCAGAAAGTGCACCTAAAACACATTTACAGCAGTAACCTGCTAACGGACTCATGTATTCATCACTCTTCACAATTATCTGTTAATATATATTAAATAAACCAATATGTGAGCTGCTCTACTAGACATGCTCTTTTGACAGTGCTATTAGAACCAAGAAGAGTATTTGATCTCTATCAGTCAATTATGCATAAGGATTTCTATCTTCTGCAGTGTAGAAGTAAGCAAACAAAGTGAAATATCCACAGACTCCTCTTGCATGCTATTTCTTTAGCAGGAAGTTTTACGTGCAAGTTACTTAAGTTCTCTTTCTTCATTCATAAAATGAGAAGGTTCAACTACGTGACTACTAATATCCATTCTGGTTCTAAATCTATAAAGCTCTAAACATATATACCCAAGAATCTCTTGGAGACAAATAAGTGGAAAAGAGATGCTAGTCCATATAAGCTATGTTTGTAACATTTACAACTCAACCTAGCAAGAACAGACAGCTACATGAATAATGTAAGGACTAAGTAGGCAACCAATCAACAATCAACAAGTATTTATTAAGTATCTGCTGTCATCAGGGGATTCTATCACCAAAATGAAAGAAATATTATCCTCAAGTGGATTATATTTCATTTATAGTAATGATATGTAAATATATAGTTGCATATAAAGTATATGTATATTGAATATAATATAAAGGACAAATGCTACTTATCTCAGCTTCAATTGTGGTACAAAATTGTAAGGCCATCAATCAACAAATCTTCATTAATTGTCTGCCACATGCCAGAAAAAGGCAAAAGTCAGGACCATAATACTCAAATATAACACCTAAATTAATATCCAAAGCTATTCTTCCTTGAACAAGTACTTTCATATTCTCTTGTAAATATTCCTATACAAAAAGTCACACTCCCTTTGATTGAAGAGATAAAATGTTCAAGGAAAAGTCAACATACAATGATTCACTAAGTGCCCACCATTAATTTATTTTGAATTTTACAATTTTCCCCCAATCTTGCTCCCCTCCCCCACCCCCACAGAATGCAATCTATTAGTCTTTACATTGTTTTCATGATATTTGATCTAAGTTGAAAGTGATGAGAGAGAAATCATATCTCCAAGGAAGAAAAATAAAGTGTAAGAAATAGCAAAATTACATAATATGACAGCTTTTTTTAAAATTAAAGGTAATAGTCTTTGGTCTTTGTTCAAGCTCCACAATTCTTTCTCTGGATACAGATGGTATTCTCCATTGCAGATAGCCCAAAATTGTACCTGATTGTGGCACTGATGGAATGAGCAAGTCCGTTAAGGTTGACCATCACCCCATGTTGCTATTAGGATGTACATTGTTTTTCTGGTTCTGCTCATCTCACTCAGAATCAGTTCATGCAGATCTTTCAAGGCTTCCCTGAATTCCCATCCCTCCTGGTTTCTAATAGAACAATAGTGTCCCATCACATACATATGCCACAGTTTATTAACCCATTCTCCAGGTGATAGACATTCATCCAATTTCCAATTCTTTGCCACCACAAACAGGGCTGCTATGAATATTTTTGTACAAGTGATGTTTTTACCCTTTTTCATCATCTCGTCAGGATATATACCTAGTAGTGGAATTGCTGGATCAAAGGGTATGCATATTTTTGTTGCCCTTTGGGTGTAATTCCAAATTGCTCTCCAGAAAGGCTGGATGAGTTCACAGCTCCACCAACAATGTATAAATGTCCCAGATTTCCCACAACCCTTCCAACTAAGATCATTATCCTTTCTGGTAATATTGGCCAGTCTGAGAGGTATAAGGTGGTATATCAGAGATGATTTAATTTGCATTTCTCTAATAAATAGTGATTTATGGCAATTTTTCATATGACTATGGATCACTTCAATTCCCTTATCTGTAAATTGCCAGTTTCATTGATTTCACTGCTCTTGTTGATACTGACTTTGTATATCTGGAGCAAAGCACAGTCTGATAAATATTTGCTGAAGGAAAGCATTTTACTTGAAATGATTGGTTTGTACATTACTTTCTTTAGAACTACCTTGTGAGGTGACTGAGTGTTTTTTTTTTATTTGCAGATGAGTAAACAAAGGTTAAATGCCAAATTCAGAGACAACAGACAATGTTATATCAATGTTAGGATTCATATTCAAACATCTTGATTGCAAAACAAATCTCTGGTCAATATATGTATATGTGTGTATTTGTGTGTGTGTGTGGTGTATGTGTGTGTGTTTCCATATGGTTAATTCTTAATTTTCATGGGCATAACTTTCTAAGAAAATAACACAAAGGTCAAAAGCAAAAATGTTGATATATTGAACCTATGGGAAATAGGTGGTTAGATTCCCATGACTACCAAAAACTATAATTTTTTTGCTAAAGATTTCTGAAAAATATGCATTTTTAAATAAAGTTATTTTTTTAAATTTATTTTTTATTTTATTTTCCCCTTAATCTCCCTTCCCTGCCCCACCAGGAGGCAGTCTGTTAGCCTTTGCATTAGTTCCGTGTTATACATTGATCAAAATTGAATGTGTTGAGAGAGAAATCATATCATTAAGGAAAAAACAAAATATAAGAGACAGCAAAATTACATAATTAGATAATTTTTTTAAAATTAAAGGTAATAGTCTTTGGTCTTTGTTTAAACTCCACAATGCTTTCTTTGGATATAGATGGTATTCTCCTTCAGATGACCCAAAATTGTCCTTGATCATACAGTTCTTTTTAACAAAATTTAAGTTCTGATAATATGTACTTTCTTTACTCAGTAGCCATGAACCCATAAAATGTGATGCACAAAATAGAATTGGTAACATGCAAAATATTTTTACTTACCAGTAATTCCTTAGAATTCTGTGAATGTTTGGGCTGACATCTTAAAAAATCAGATAATTTTCATTTTTTATAACATTTGAAATCTAAAGTACCAGAAATCTGTATGGCAAATAAAATTCTTATAACTAAAACCTGAATCTTATTTTTCATTATGCCAGATGGTCGTTTGCAGGTACTTGTAATGTAAACTGCAGCAAATTACTTTACCCTGACTTCCTACTGAAAATCAAGGAAAATATTGCTAGTCACTGCCTTCAAAAGTTATTGAGAATTGTGATGTTTCAAGATCATCTAAGACCCCAAAGGATTCTCCTGTTCTTTGGGGACATAACTACTATGCAAAACTTAAGTTTTAAATAAAACAATAAAAATATACAATGAATGCATGAGTGGTTCTTTACAACCGTGGATGAACAAAACCAGCAAACGACCCAGTAGGATACTAGTTGCTTTACAAACTTGTACACATTGTGCCTCTCATGGATTTTTCTCTGTAGCCCTGAATATGTGAAGTTGCCAATGTTAAAGTGAAAATGAAGCTCCTAATAGAAACTTCTTGTGCTTAAAGTCATGAAAGTTAAATGTGTAAATTTTTAGAATTGACTGTAAAAATATGTGTTTAATATAGACTATATATGTTTATGTAAAGGAGCTCATATATAAATACATATGTAAGTTCATACATTTACTTATGTATATACACATAATTCCTCTGTATTATGTGTGTATGCATATGTGTATGCATGTGTACATATATACATATAAAACAGCTCTTATGTGTTTCTATTTGTCTTATAAACACACATACGAAATGTGTGCAATTTTTAAAAACATCCATATATAAGTATATTTTTGTGCATATTTATACACACAGTTCTTTTTTAACTCTGAAGTTTATATATGTATGTATACACATACATTTACATATATACATTTGTTTTTGTTGCTGTTGTTCAGTCATTTCAGTCATAATTGATGCTTCATGACTCCATTTTGGGGTTTTCTTGGCAAAGATACTGGAGTGATTTTCCATTTTCTTCTCCAATGCATTTTATAGATGAGGAAACTGAGGCAAATAGGGTTAGATGATTTGTCCAGGGTCATACAGCTAGTAAGTATCTGAAGCCAGATTTGAATGCAATAAGGTAAGTCTTGATTTCAAGCCCAGTGCTCTATCCATTGAGTGATTTATATATCTATTGTATATACAAGCACAGTTATACATATCTGTTGTAAAGAAGAAAAGTTATATGTATCCAAACACATACAGGGGGGGGAGGGAGAGAGAGAGACAGAGAGAGAGAGAGAGAGAGAGAGAGAGAGAGATAGACAGAGACAGAGACAGAGACACAGAAAGACAGGACAAGGACAAAATGGGACCAAATCTGTGATTTCACAGTTACAGGGAAACTCCTTGTTTAAGAAACTTCTTCCTCAAAAGCAGATCAATTCCTTCTTTACAATTTTATTAGAAGATGAGTTGCTCATAGTACTGAAAGATTAAGTCTTTACTTTTGGATGACACTTCAGTATATGTCTGAAATAGTACTTGAATCAGGTCTTTCTAATTTTATCAACTCTCTACTTACTATGCCCCACTGCCTCTCAAACCCAGGAATATATTTTCAAAATACAAGTACATTTGAAAGTATCAGTGAACTGACAGTACAAGTGACAATAGGAAAATAAAGAGCAGAGGGTCAATAACGCCTACCTCTACTAACCCTAGAAAGAATTACCCAAAGGGAGATTGAAAATTGGTAATTTAGGTTAAAAAATGCTATTGGCAGTAAGATCTAGAGTCCTGCTAAGTTTTGCTAAGTTTTAAAAATATCTGGTTTTCTTACAGCTCCTAGTTCACATGAATCTCAAGGAAGAAAGAAAACTATGATTTCTGGAACTACCATGGACAGGATGCAAGAGTCAAACAGAAAGAAGACAATAAAGAAAAGAAATGGATTGTTGGAAGCTACCCAGGGAGCACATGAGTGGGTCAGCTGATCAGTTATTATACAAGGAAGGGAAATACACCCCAAATACATTCTTAATGGTTTCAGAAATGCTGGCCCTCATTCAAAGGTGATGGAAGTCCCAACAATTATTGGTGTTGTTGTCATCAGAAATACATTGGGTTCTTTTTTTTTTAAGTCTAAATTAGGGAGATTTTTTCCCCCTCAGTAATCTTTTTACACATCACTTAGAAATGATTGGCTTTAGGGACAGCACAGTGGATAGAACACTGGCCCTAGAGTCAGGACTTCAAATTAGACTTCAGATATTTAATAATTACCTAACTGTGTGACCTTGGCCAAGTTATTTAACCCTATTGCCTTGCCAAAAACAAACAAAAAAACAAGTAATGACTGGCTAATTTTTCTGTTACAAAGCACCATTTTTAAACCAATTAGTTATGATCTTTTTTGTCTGAATTGTTTCTAAATGAAAGTACTGATTTTGGTTCGTTTGTATAAAAATTAATATCTTAACATGCAAATATATATGAAATTAAAGATTTTGCTGCACTAAAATCTTCCTCTGATACTCCATTTAGAGAAGAGAGATAATTTTTGGGGTCCCCTAAGCAGATCAACTCAATGTGTAGAGGAACATTATAAGGGAGAGAGCACATTAATGTTATATGTCAAGCTAGTCAATTCAAGGCAGATCCTGATGGAGACATCCTCCTTTAAATCATATACATGAAGAATGAGAAGAAATATGACATAATGGATAAGGAAGTTAACTTAGAAGCAAGGCCTGTATTAAACCTGATGGAGCCATCCTCCTTTACATCATATAAATGAGGAAGAAATATGACATAATGGATAAAGAGGTTGACTTAGAATCAAGGCCTATGTTAATCCTGGCCTCTGACATGTGCTGACTCTGTGAACCTATCAATGCTTCCCTGGAAACTCAAATTCTGTGAATGGAAAAACAATTGCCAATCTATATTAGTAAAGGCAGTTTCCTGACATGCAATTCTCTATGCCAATAAAATCAAAGATGGGGAAACTGAACCTCAGAGAGTTAAAATATGTTTTCCCAAATGAAACATCTAATAAATGGCAGAGAATTTGAACCCAGCTCCCCTGATTTCAAGTTCAAGGATTTTTTTTTTTTGCTTCTCAGCTAGACTGCACTTTCTTTAAAGAGATGATAATTATTGAAGTTGCTAATTGTTCTTCCCTGCTGTGAACATTAGCCAGTATCACCCAGAAACCATTAAGGGAAAAGACATTAAACACTTTTTAATTTGATAATTTTAATAATATTTCTATAGTCCTTGGGCTGCTGTGAGAAGTGATGCAGAACAGATTAGCAGCAAAAAGTAAGAAACTTATCCCCAAACAAAGGGTCAAGTAGTTGCTAACACAGCTCAGCAGCAAGCTGTCAAATTGCAAGAGGCAGCTTTTGAGATTGTCAGTAGATAGGTAGAGGAGAAATGCAAAAAGAAAACCATTTGCTAGTCCAGATGGCACAAATAAGTACCTGCACCAAAGTCTGACACTGTTGTCATTAAACCTAGCCTTTGTTTGTTTGATGATGACATAGGTTACCAGATATCATTGGGCTCTCTGTGTTGGTAACTCTCATTTACCCTTGAGAAAAAGAGGTCAATCCTACTGAGATTGATTTCTGAACATAGGGTCAATATTCTAAAATTGAGTTCTCAATGAGTTTGTAAATGAAATCATGTCAAGTAAGGACTAATATGATGTTTTCTCATGGGCTTCTTGGACTCCAGTTAACCTGATACTTTTTGAACTTTGTAGAATTCCAAGATTTTTACTCTAGACTTCTGCCCATCCAAAAAAAAACAAAACAAAACCAGTATGCTTATGGTTCAGGAAAGTATCAAATTTATTTTGATCATCTACAACATACCTTCTGGATCAAGATGAATCTGTGATAAAACATGGACACCAAATATTTAAAATTATCAAACATAGCAGAGTATATTTATTGTACTAATAATAGCTTTGTATACAAGATAAAAAAAAATCACTGGACTGGTACTGGGATTGTATTCCCACTGATCTAAATGACTTTGGTCAAGACATTTCACATCGATTACTCTATCTACAAGATGAAAGAACAATAAATACTAGTCTCCATTTCAGTTTTGTAGTTCTGTGATGCCATAATACAAGGGAAAATTTTTATTACTTGATTCTTCATTATGTTTTTAAAAATTAAATATGGCTTTTTAAAAACTAAAAATAGAAGTTATATTGGTCTATGTTTAAAAAAAATATGCATCATATTTTTAGGGCAACATAAAAAATTAGAAAAATATATTCTCATTTTCCACATGTGCTAGAATGTTAATTTCATTCAACATAGAATTCCAAGAATTATGTAAACTGACATAAAAATAAAATATAAATTATTTAAACTATCATTTCTACTCTATTCTAGCTAAATTGGATATGTGTATAAGTATATGTATGCATGTGCATACCTATTTTCCCTAATCACATCCCCCTCCCAATTATATTATGATATTTGCATACTTAGCACCTACTGATTAGGGCTTTCTATATAATAGCTACATGTTTTCAGTAGTTTTTCAGTCATGTCTGATTCTTTGTAACACCATTTGGAGTTTTTTTTGGCAACAATACTAGATTAGTTTGCCATTTCATTTTCCAGTTCATTTTACAGATGAGAAAACTGAAGAAAACAGGGTTAAGTGCCTTGCCCTGGGTTGTAAAGCTAGTAAATGTCTGAGGCCAGATATAAACTCAGAAAATGAGTCTTCTTGACGCCAGGCCCAGCACTCCTAGCCATTGTACCACCTAACTGCTCAGTAGGTACATAATGAATGTTTATCAAAATTCATGAACTATCAAATTCATCCAACACATGATAAATGTTTACATATGCTGGACCTATGATGGAAAAAAGATGCATATTTTCCAACAGCCAAGACCTCCATCAGCATCAAGCATATTATATTACATGAAGAATTTAAGATAAGCAGATTTATGCATAAAGAAGGAATATGATTCACAACAGAATTATATCTTCAAAGTATTTATTTTTAAATCCGTGCAAAAATAACTTTCATCTCCATGTTTAAAAATCCAATAGGAACAACAATAAGAACAAAAAGACAAATGTCACCAGTTAATCTGTAAAAGACCTAGAGATTTTAGTGAACTGAAAGTATTATGTGAGTTGCTACTTTGATATGGTGATTAAAGAACTAAGACAGTTTTAAAAGAAACACAATTTTTAGAATGAGGGAAAGATATATTAAACAGCTATTTTCAGCCCTGATTAGCTTTGATTGTCATTTTTGAGGAAAGCCATTGATAAGATGGAAAGGCAATGAGGGTGGTAAAAGGCCATATGAGTCCCCATTATTAAATTAGCTCAATAAGGATGAGTTAAAGAGTTGGGGATGGAAGAGGGGATATCTATCTTCAAATATTTAAAACAATATCTTTTGGAAGAGAAATGAGCCTTCTTTCTTTTTGACCTAGAGGGAAGAGTAGAAACCATGGAAAATACATAATAATAAATTTTAGACTTGCTAGAAGAAAGGTCTTATCCTTCAGAGCTACTTTAAGAGGTAGGAGTTTTTTTTCCTTCTCTTGAGTCTTTCAAGCAGAGCTAGATTGTCACTTGTCAAGTTGGGTGAGAGATTATTCTTATTCAGGTACAGGTTAGTCTAGATAGTCCTTGAAATCCTTCCAACTCTCAAAGTCTGTGATTTCTTGATTCAATGATGTTGTCTAGGTAATGGCAAAAAAAAGCTATAAAATTTTCTTCCCAAAGCTGATGGCTTTATTGGCTTCTCGAGAGCTTTTCTGAGCCATGCTGTAGGTGGTGAGATAATCATTTAAAAATGAGAAGCTATTTGTAAAAGACACTGAAGATCTCTGGTAACTGGATTTTCTTTTACATTTGGATCACTCTAAAGACACTACAAAGTTTATAGATGTTTTCTTAAATGAGCCTTCCTTACCTATTCCAGGTGTCAAGACTGTAATCATCCTCAATATTCAAGTCTAAATTTATAAAAATGCAAATTTAGACAAGATAGCATACTTCCAGATATAGTTGATTCCATATTGTTTCTAGTTCAACAGGTGAAAGTGAAGTTTGCTTTAATACTTTGCTAACAAATATAAAGTACTTTGGTGTGGCTACTCATTCAAGTGGTTTAATATAGGCCTAACAAAAATTATTTTTCATCCATCCATTAGTGGATGATTTTGCTGAGTTTCCAAAAGTTAAATAAAAAAATTGCCACCCACTGACCAAAATTCCAGTTATAAAGTGCTCTACAAGGAGCCAGGGTGTTCTTCAGATGACATGAACCAGTCTACTTTTAGTCATGACCTGAAAGTTTGTATAGTTTGGTGGAACCTATTAGAACATTCAAACTGCTAGCAAGCATAGTCTTTGAGATACTAGCTCACTTTCATGGCATGAGACAGACATCAAGAGGAAATATATATATATATATGAACTCACTTTAAGATTTACCTTGTGCCCTTATAGCACTTTCTCCTGCCCATTCTGACTCACAATACTCACTTGGCTTCTCTCTAAATTGGTTACAACACTGAACTACTAATTAATCTCATTATTTCCATTCAAATTATCCAGTGCTCATTACTTTGAGAACAATAGTTTTTTTAGACATTAAAGGAGAGCTTACTTTTTATGTCTGATGGATGCTTAACATACAACAAGATCACGAAGAGATCAACTCTACAGTGTATGATCTATCTAAATCTAACAGCAAGAAGATAACAGATTAAAACAAAATAATCAATTCCTTGCAGGAAAAACCTAGAACATTCACAACAGAAAAACATCACCAAATGAGACATCAAGGAATGGAATCTTTTATTTTATTTTCAGGGCTCATAGAAATCATTCAACGTATTCAAGCACAGTGCTTAATATTTGAGTGACCCAGTGACTAGAAAAGGTTTATAAAGCTATCAAACATCAGTTAATCTGAGTCTTAGTAGAACATTGACGCTATAATTAATTAGTTGTAGAGAGTATCAAGTAGGCATAATGATTATCTCTACATTCCTGGAAATTCCACCCACTCACCCATCAGAGAAAATCTTAGTTGAATATCCTACATAATGAGGACAAAGGGAGATCCAATCGAATGCTGAAGAAAGAGGCAATGAGACACTAATATTTTCTTTTCCCTCCCCACATCTCCACAATGCTCTGAAAACAGAATTCATTTTTATTATCCAGAAAATCCTTAGTTTAGAATCATATTGTTTTCTACAAGTTAATTTATAAGTTGCTTGTTTGGCACATGGACTGTATTTCCCCATAGAGACTATATTATTAAAAATTGATAGATTCCTAGACAAGATTATAAATGCCAATTTAATCCATAACATAACATATTTAGGTCATAACACCTATTCTATGATACTTCAGTAGATGGATGATTTCATCTATATGATTTCTTCTCTCAATAGTATATGCCACAATCTAACTGACCCTATCATGAGCAAATCTTTATTTTCTCTAGTCTGTCATAAACTCTCTGAGGGGACAGGAGGGTTTATCCAATGAGCTCAGTGCTTTTCAGGGTCTTTTAAGATTCTGTTGGTGCAAGGCAGTGCTTAAGCTCATTAACTATGTTATTTCTCAGTTTTGGTTACATGAATGGCTCTGTTTTATCCTGGAATACATATGGTGTCCCAGGAAGGCTTAGTATAGTTTTAAACCATTAAAGCTTAAAGCTTTACCCTATATCTTTTTTATGATGTTGTTTCCACCATTTCTCTTGCTCAAATGATTCCTTGTAACATGGAAAAACTTATTTATGCACTTTACTTTGTCTTTGGGGCGACCCCTACTTCTGATGATATTAACACTATAACTTTCTGGGATCCGTAGTCATAGAACATCTCTGGTTCAGCCTCGATGTTCCATTTCTCCCACTCTATGCATTTTCACTAACTTTCTTCATCGTCTAGAATTCTCTGCTTCCTAATCTCTGAGTCTAGAATTCCCTGGTTTCTATCAAAATTCCATGTGAAGATCAGATTCTACATGAAATCTTTCCTGTTTCTCAGTTACTAATGTCTTCTCTCTTCAAATTACCTTTAGTTCACTTTGGAAGTATACTCTTAAAAATGTACATGCTGATTGCCTTGTTTAAAAGTAAATTCCCCAAGGGTAGTGTTAGTTTCCCTTTTCTATCTCCAGAGCTTAGCACAATGTTAGTATTCCATAAAGATTATGTTGATTGATTATTTACTTGGAAAAATTTTGATGTTAAAAAATAGAGGACAATTGGTAGGATATCTGCCTACATTCCCAAATTCTCATTACAAAAAAGCTAATCAGTAACATGGTATATTAAATAAACATGGTTTCTTTAATGCAGAAATATAACAGAGATGGGAGCCAGAAGGGACCTCAAAAAGTAATTATCCCCATCTCCTTATCTACCCATTCCATTCCCCCAAAGCACCATACAATGTGCATAACCATCTGTGTCCTGCCCCACACAGTCTAGTTACATAGATATTAAACAGGGTTCCTGCTGTGGTATGGGTGACCTTGTTTTTCAATCTGGTGCAAATTATATACATTTATAGATCATTCAGGAGCTGCGTGTCATTTTCACTTCTATAACATATAATATAAGTTAAAGAACCAGAAAGTTTGTTCTTTTTAGTTTATAAACACAAACACGAATGTGCTAGAAAGAGAAGGGTATTCAGTCCTTCCCTATCCTCCTTTATCTCACCATCAAGTTTAATCTTGATGTCATGCATGCTACAAATCTCTAGTGGCTATGAATGTAGGGAAGTATGACTTGTTTCCAAGGTCATTAATTTCATCAATGGTGATACAGAACTGTAAGAGAATAAGTAGTTCAGCCGCTTGATTTAAAAAAAATTAGAAAACTTTTAAATATTTGCCTAAATTCTTATGGAATGCTTGACTGAAATGTGAACTTTTACATAAAACCAAGCTGCCTCCTGGGATCATATTTTATTTTCCACTACAATATTAAATAAATATGTATATAAGATGTATAACATGTGCATTTGGCATGATACATGTGAATATGCATATAATATTCAACTAGAGGTGTGAAAGATGTGTGGGAGTGGGATAGGGAAGACTGAAGAAGAAAGAAAGGAAGAGAGATACTTGTGTATATGTATCATGACACCAAAAGTTATCAGCTGACCAAATGTGGTTGTGTATACCAGGAATGCTGGGTGGTGAAGGTAATGAAGATCAAAGTTTCTTCCTTGAAATTTATAAACTGGGATTCCTGGCATCACAGGTCAAGCCCTCAAAATTCTGAAGACTTGGCTTCCCATCACCTTTTTGACTGTTAAGAACAAAACTGCTCTTCAGTATGTTCAACTTGGGATCTAGAGATAATCACCTACTGCCACCCTCTCCAAGGTCCTAAAGAGGCAGCTGTAACCAACTGCCTAAGAGGCAGCTGAGGGCAGGCTCCATTCAGGTACCTTGTCTGGGTTGCCCTGAGGCTAGTATGGATAGGAATAGGAACACAGGATTTGTGAATTCATTAATGTGAGAATTTCCCAGATGAACAAATTCTTTCTATATCACTGCAGGAAGATAACGTCTTGTAATATAATCTCATACAGTTCCTTAGGGCATTAAAAGTTTTAGTGATTTGTCCAAGGTTAATCAAACAGAATGTGTCAGAGGCAAGATATAAACTTCTTGCTTTCCTGACTTTTTTTTTTGTCCAACTCTCTCTCTCTCTCTCCTCATTGTCATGGCGATTCTTCATTTTAATAAAGAGGTTTTTTTTAAAAAGAGTTTTAAGAAAGAAGAAGGCTTGACTTTTGATTCAAAATTCCCAGTTTGAGATTTTTTTAGAAAGTTTGGGATGTTTTAGAAACTTTCATCTTCTTGTTTCAGTTGCAATTATAAACCCTCACCTCTAGCATCTCCTTTCCCAAACATCTGCTTTCCTTTTTAGTTCATGCTTCATTTTTCTGGACACAAGGAATAATCTGAGAATATTTCAAACAATTTTACGAGCTTCCAAGAGTCAAATATAATATATGATACACAGATATTATACCCAACATTAAACAAAGCATAGTAATATACAACCTTTTCAACCCATAATGTTTTTAGGGGCCCTGGAAAAGGATAATACAGAAAAGGATCAAAATCAGAAGATTGAATCTTATACTACAAAAAATCCTCTCTTCAGAAATAGCAGCTTACACTCTGGTTGAACCTATGACTTATGCTCCTTCATTGTTGAGGAGGTGCCTTCCACAGACATGAAGTCATTAGCAACTAATCAGAGGTTTCGACTCTTTTTCTATATAAATAGCTTTAGGTAGAAGACTTGAAAGCTACCTCCACCCTTTCCTAAAATGACTTTTCCCCCTTGTAGAAATAGAAAGAATGCTTCTCCATTGGTTCTAAAAATGACAAGATGGAATAAAACAATGCCCTTGAAAAAGCTGCTCTTATTTATAATGCATTTTGTGAGTTACTTTGTTTTTGCTATCATAATAAGTATTAACCTTTTAAAAATAAGCATTTTTGCCATTCCAAAATAATGTTCATTTTTTTCATAAATGAGTACCATAGACAATGAGGGAAGTTACTTGCATGCAGGTTTAGCTTGAACAAAACAGTTGTCCAGTGCATTCAATAAATCTCATTTGGGCTTGCTCCTGGGACCATAGCCTAAACATATCATTGATTCCAGGTTTTAGATCAAATATACGTCTTAGAGTGACTCCATGAAAGTCACTGTGTTTTTAAATTAGAAAAGCCAAATGACAGAGGAAGAGCCAAGATGACAGAGAAAAGGATGTTACTTTCCTGAGCTTTCCTTATAACTACTCTGAATACCTTTAAATAATGCTAAAAAACAATTCCTGAGGTAGTAGAACACACAAAAGGGTGGGGTGAAATAATTTTCCAGCTAAGGCAATTTAGAAGGTCAGCAGGAAAGTTTTTGTCACAACTAGATGAGAGTGGAGCACAGTCCAGGATAGGCCATACCAGTATAAACCTAATGCTAGGAAACCAGGAGCAGGCATTGGGAACTACCTAATCAGCAGGAGCAGCAGCAGCAACTATTTCCAGACCATTCAGTCCACATATGGTAAGAGGGTCCAATAACAGATTAGTAGGAGATTACAGGGGTCTCTTTGCTGGCACTAGGGACAGGACTCTGTTGCTTTGCCCATACTAAGATCTGGGTTTCCATCCTGGGTGGTGTTTCCAAAAAGAGGAGGAGCACTAGCACATCAGAGCTTGCAGTCACAGTGGAGTGCAGAACCTCTTCACATTTGCAAGGCCGAAAAGAATGCTTGTGGTCACTCACAGATCAGAGCTCAGACTTTAGATCATACCAGATTGGAAGAACTAAAAACAGGAGTATCTCTGAAAACAGCTTCCTAAAGCTTAGGATAGTATGCCAACCATTTTAGAAACATAAACCTCCTTTAACTAAGACTTAAAAAGTCAAGGAATAGACAGGAAAGATGATCAAAAAGAAAAACATTTTGATCATTCTAAGTTACTATGGTGATAAGGAAGATCAAACTTGCATAATCAGAAGAAGATAACACAGACAAAGTACTCTACATCTAAAGCCTCTGAGAAAAAAATATAAATTGATCACAGACTATGTAAAAACTTAGAAAAGATTTAGAAAATCAACTGAGAGAGGTAGAAATAAAAATGGGAGAAACTGGGAGGAGAAATGAGAATGATAAAGGAAAATAATGAAAAATGAGTCAATAACTTGGTAAGGAAGACACAAAGAATACTGAAGAAAATAACATCTTAAAAATAGACAAGGCCAAAAGGTAAAAGAGGGTGAAAAATCATTGAGGAGAATGACTTAAAATAAAGAATTGGCCAAATTGAAAATAAGACACAAAAATTTACTGAAGATAATAATTCCTTAAAAATTAGAATTAAGCAAATGGAAACATGACTTAATGAGAAATTGAGAAACAATAAAACAAAACCAAAAGAATGAAAAAATAGAACAAAATATGAAATATCTCATTAAAAACAACTGACCTGGAAAATAGATTCAGGAGAGATAATTTAAAAATTATTAGACCACCTTAAAATTATGATCAGAAAAGGGCCTAGATATTATCTTTCAAGGAATTATACAGGAAAACTTCCCCTGATAGTCTAGACCCAGAGAGTAAAATAAAAATTGAAAGAATACACTGATCACTTCCTGAAAGGAAGGATCACTTTCAAAAGGAAAACTTCCAGGAATATCATAGTCAAATTCCAAACCTCTGAGGACAAGGACAGATAGCCAGAAAGAAACAATTTTAAGTATTGTGGGGCCACAGTCTGGATAAAATAAGATTTAGCAGTTTCTTCATCAAAGGATGAGACCTTAGAATATGATATTCCAGAGAACAAAGGAGCTGGTATTACAACTAAATATCCTCCTTAGCAAAACTGAGTTTAAACCTTCAGGAGAAAAATGACTATTCAATGAAAAGAAGACTTTTTTTTTTCTTTTAGTTTTTGAAAGGGAGTGGAGTTAAGTGGCTTGCCCAAAGCCACACGGCTAGGTAATCATTAAGTGTCTGAGGCCAGATTTGAACTCAGGGACTCCTGACTCTAGGGTTGGTGCACTATCCACTGAGCCACCTGGCTGCCCCCATAAGAAGACTTTCAAGCATTCTTCTCGAAAAGAGGAGAGCTGAATAGATTTGACTTTCAAATACAAAACTCAAGCAAAACTTGAAAAGGAAAAACAGTAAAGGAAAATTATAAGATACTTAATAATGTTAAACTGTTTACATTTCTACTTGGGAAGATGATATTTGTAACTCATAAAAATTTTATCATTATTGGGGCATTTAGGATTATATATATAATAAAAAAATAAACATATTGTGTATATATATATGTATATATATATATATATATATATATATATATATATATATATGGCAGAGTTGTGAGTTGAATATGAAGGGATGATACCTGAAAAAATAAAATTAAGAGGGGCAGCCAGGTGGCTCAGTGGATAAAGCACCTGCCCTGGAGTCAGGAGTACCTGGATTCAAGTCCAGTCTCAGACATTTAATGATTATCTAGCCGTGTGGACTTGGGCAAGCCACTTAACCCCATTTGCCTTGCAAGAAAAAAAAAAAACAAACCTAAAAAATTAAATTAAATTAAAGGATGGGAAAGCATAATGCACTGTTTTTGTTTTAACAACTAGACTAATATGGAAATATATTTTTATGACTACATATGTATAACCTATATTGAATTGCGTACCTTATAAATTAAGTGGATAGGGAGGGAAAAATAGAATCTGTAATTTGAAATTTTAAAAATGAATGTTTAGAAGTACTTGTTTTTACATGTAATCAGGGGAAAATAAAATACTAAATAAATTTTCAAAAATAAAATGTTAGAAAGAAAAAAGACAAATGACTTGTATTATGCTAAAGGCCTCATTGTCTTTTCAGAAAACAGATTTCTTGATGTTCGGCCATCTTTTTTTTTCAAATTATTTATAGGATTTTTTTTCATATAATCCTCATAGCCTTTCAAGATAAATACCACATGGAGATTGTATCTAACTTTTAAAATGTAATCCTACATATCATAGACTGTAGTTCTCCTTAAGAGGTGTCTCTGATGACATATATTTACTTGGAAAAGAAGTGGCTTTGCACCTGCAGTCACACATTTCACCCTCATTGAATTCTCCTTCATCCATGGAAAACTAACTGGTGCTTGCCCCATCCCCTCCTCTATGGCCTGAAGAACTTTAATGGTGTGGAATCACATAATAACCAAGCACTCTCTGGTCTGGTGAACAAACTAGTTGCACTGAATGAACAGAGGGGAAAGGTTGCTCCAAAGGACTGATGACTACATTGCAATTTAATTTAAACCTGCCTTGGGGTAGCCATGCCTTATAATCTGGCTCCTTTATGTGTGTATTGCCATAGAATCAGCATGATTCTTTCCATTCAGTCTGAATGTTTGATATCCTTATCATAGAGGAAAGAAAGCTCTCCCTTGATTTCCATCCAAATGTTCTAAGACAGTGGTCTGTAGTACTAGTCTCTTATACCATATGAAAAGAGAAGGAAGAAAGCATGCTGGGCGGGGGTGGTGGTGTTTTGAATGTGGCAAGTGAAGCTACAGGAGAATCATATAGCTGTCATCTCTGAATCTGAAATACTTTGATTATATCCTTCCTGGGAATATATACTTGGATGGCAAACTGCGCAAGTGCTTCCTTAAGTCTCTTAAATAAGTGAAGAAGCCAGCATTCCCTGACCCATTAAATCTGAGATAATGCCAGTACTGTCTCACTGAAGAGAAGTGGATTCAACATCTTTCATCATTTAGGAGAAGAGATCTTATAGTTCAAACTGTTCAATCCCTCCATTTTTTTTTTGATAAGAAAAATGAGGCCCTGAGAATTAAAAAAAAAAAAAACTTGACCTAGCCCACATAAGGAACAAAGAGTATAGAGACAAAATTTGATACCCCGGGTTTGATGCTAAATTTCATGTGTTTGAAAATATTAATAATGTGAAGGGATTTGTTTGATCTGTGTGGTTTGCCAGTTATAATTTAATTCCCATTTCAGCTTTGATCCAGAAGTTAGTTTATAAAGGAACTTGGGAACATTTTATCACATAAACAACTTTATAAATAGGGTTTAGGTCACCAGAATTACTCAGCTGAAATATTGTCTATTTGCAATAAAAAGTATTTTGTTCTCTTTTTGTGCCTCACTGTAAAGAAGTGTGGATGGTGAAGTCTAAAAATCCTTTTATTTTCTTTATTCAGGAAGAAGAACATATTGAACTCCATCTGTTTGTCCCCCACACCTCTGAGCTTATTAATTGGGACCACTCTCACCCATCAATCAGGATTTTATCTGTACTATGTTCTAATTTTTTTTTTTCCTTCTTGAAATCTTGTCCACTTTTAAAATGATTTGAGTCCAGAGATAAAGAGATAATAAGTGTGTAATTTGGAGAAGAAATTATTTAGCAAGTTTAATCTTGCTTGGCTTGTGATGATGAGGTTAATGTTAGAAAGGTATATTTCAGTTCAAATTCAGGTAAAAAATTTCCTAATGATGCAATCTGACTAAAAATAGAATGGTTTGCCTCAGTAGATAATGAATTCATAAGTTTTATTTTTTAGGTTTTTGCAAGGCAATAGGGTTAAGTAGCTTGCCCAAGTCACACAGCTAGGTAATTATTAAGTGTCTGAGGTCGGTTTTGAACTCAGGTACTCCTGACTCCAGGGCCGGTGCTCTATCCACTGCACCACCTAGCCGCCCCTTCTCCATAATTTTTAAGAGGAAACTAGGTCATTTCTTGTTTGTAGGTATGATTGAGGAGATTTTTACTGTTTCTATGGGCTGTACAAAATGGCCTGTGTGGTCTTCTCTTATATGAGACTTTTGTTACTCTTCTGTTTAGCTATCCATTCTTGAAGGAAGATATTAAAGGGTGGGATTAGGGTTGAAAGTGTCTAAGAGAAATGATTCAGGTTCTTCTGTTTGTTAAGTATGCCAGATTAAAGCAAAGAAGAATCATTATCATTTAAAAAAATTACTGAATTGAATTACCTAAATGTTTTCACTAGTGATTCACTAAATGCTTTTCATAGTCCTAAAGTGAAATAGGATGGATTCATGAAAATGGGGTAGATCCCTCAATCTAGTGAATGAACCACATCAGAGAAAACATCATATATTCATATTTTTAGAGCTGGGTGATTTTAGACCAAATGAAAAATCATCTAGTCCAATATCCTCAATATACAGGTGATAGAAATGAAATCTGAAGATGTTTAGCAGCCTTTTTGAGACACTCAGGTAGTAAACCAGAAAGTTTGCATCCCAGCTCAGATCTTTTAACTCTAAAACCAATGTTCACATCATTGTACCATATTGTCTTTTTTAAATGAAGAGAATAAAAGATAAGTAGTAACACATCTTCTTGGAAGTCCCAAATTCTTAATGGATTGGACAAAATGTCTCTCTCTTAAAGTTGATCTCTGGTTATTCTGGCTGAAGGTTGGTAAGCTTGAAAAATTCTTACTTTTTGACACACATATGAAACATATGTTTCTTAACATATGCTATCATTTTAATTACTATTTAATCATAAAAATGTGGTTTAAAAAGCAAAGGACAGGATTTTGGCTTGAATAAGGGGTTCTATTAATTAGGTCTTCTCAAAGTTCCTTCAAGCTCTTTCATTCTGTGATTCATTTCCTTATGGCTAAATAGTTAAGAATGAAAATTCATGATATAGCTTAATAAGAGAACAAAAACATAAGGTTTTCAGAGGTTAGGGGTAGGATCTAAGGATAATCACATAGAGTATTGGATAAATAATAGGTCAGTTGGCAGACAGATTGATGGAAAAGTTAGCAACAGCTGGGGAACTTCTCATCAAAAGGATTTTAATTGGGTCCCCTGAAAATAATTTCCCAGAAATAATCCAGTAAATACAGATTTCAGTTTTGGGGGGAAATGGAGATTCCTTAGTGAGGCCATTCAGTTAATCATTTCACTGATGAAATCATATGATCCTTACCTTTAAGGGATTCCAAATCAAATTTCTAGGGGCAGCTAGGTGGTGCAGTGGATAGATCATCGGTCCCGGAGTCAGGAGTAGCTGAGTTCAAATCTGACCTCAGACACTTAATAATTACCTAGCTGTGTGACTTTGGGCAAGCCACTTAACCCCATTGCCTTGCAAAAAAACTAAAAAAAAAACCAAATCAAATTTCTAGTGAAAAAGTGAAAGAGATTCCCTGGTCCTAACAAACAGACATTCCTATTCAGTTGTTCACATTGGGGGACTTTGGGCATTAAAGATGAAAGTGGATTTTTCTTAGACTTTCATGGTTTAAGACATATTTTAAGTCTATTCAAGTTGGGTATAACAACTATCAAAATCTTTTTAGGGGGAGAAACATTAGCTACTGGCCCAGCAATAGTTAATGGAACTCGGGTCTAAGGACCAAGGACCAGACTTTTTACTGAAAAGTACCACTCACCCTCTACCCACTACCCTGGACAAATAAAATAAATTTTGTCACTTCTTTGACCAAAGCAAATGTCAAAAGTCTTAATAAGCTTTAAAAAATAATAACAATTAAAATATTCTGAATATTTCATCTCCAATGTACCTTTAAAGGATCAAGCAGTTCAAAGCAAAATAAACTGGTGCCATTACCTGAAAAAGGGTAAAACAAATGTAGTTCTGCTGAATTCAATGTTCAAAAGTCAAGTACTGCTATGTTAAGATGTGCCAAAGGCTGAATACTTCCAGCAAGTTAAATATCACTGCTGAAGCTCAGAGGTCTCTTTTGAAGTGGCCACTGAAGAGGACAAAGAGTGACTCTTCTCAGAAGCAGAAACTATCAGTTTTTATCCATCTGCAGGACATTTTAGATCAGAGCTTTATACTTATAAACTATCATTCATTTAAGTCATGAATTTAAATCCCGACATACACACACACACACACACACACACACACACACACACACACATACATATACACATACAAACACACAAATTTCCCTTCTCATTCATATATTTTCACTGCTAGAACTCATTTTTTTTTTCTCTCACTAAGATATATAAGGCATTTGATATCTAGGTATTTGGATTTAAATGCCAACTCTATCACTTGTTGACTTTTTGGTAAAAAGTCTGATCCTTGGTCCTCAGATCGGAGTTACATAAACAGTAACTAATATGTCTCCCACTAAAAAAATTTCAACAATCTTTATACTCAATTTAAATAGCCTTAAAAAAGTATCACCTCTAAATGTCATGGACCCTCTGAGTCTCATGTTCCTCATCAGTGACCCCTAAAGAGCAATTTAGTTTTAAACAGAGCACCCTATAAAATGGGGGATACAAATTGGAAGTTCATTTCAAAACCTTGCAAATCAGCAAGTTGCAAACAATGAAAGTTGTTGAGAAATTTCAAGACCTTGCCATAGCAAGGCATTTTAAGACAAGTCTAAATGTACTTAGCTTCACATATGCATCAACCAAGACTGAGTTCATACCAAAGATCAGCAAAAGTTAAAATACCACAGGTTAGTCTCACTAGATGCTTACCAAATTACAAGAATACATTTAACACACTATTTAAAGACATTTATTCTTAAATGAGAGATCACATCCTAATTTTTCAGTATAAAAAGCAAACAAAGAGATACTTCAATATAGTGGGGGGGAAACCCATGGATTTGTAAATAGAACAGCAAGAGTCCTATTCTCCTATTACTATTTAACCATGGGAAATTCATTTAAACTCAGAGTTAATATCCTTACAAGGAAAATAGGAGCAATAATGATTTCTATATTGCTTGCATTGTAAACCACAAGTAAAGTTTGTTTTAAGTTAAAATGTTATTAGATCAATGCCTAATTATTTTATGTGTGAGGAAACTAAGGCACAGAGAAATTATCTATGTAAAGTGAGACAGTAAATAATGAAATGAGAATTCAAACCCAGGCCCTTTGACTCCAGGGTCAATGTTGTTGCTGTTGTTCTTGCTGTTGTCCTTGTTTTCTCCAGTTATGCCATGGTGAGCTTCTAAAAGGTGAGTCATAAATATGATTGAAAATATTTGGATGGGGTCAGGAAAAACCTGAAATATTCTTTGAAAGCAGAATTATTTATTAAAAAAAAGAAAGTGGATTTTTGTTCTGTTGTGCTTTTGTTTTGGTCATCTAAAATATTACCTTTCTTTTCTGATTATTTAAAGTTAAAGAATTGATTCAAATATTGTCCAGAGATTTAGAATGGCCTAGATTCAATCAATCAAAATGATCAGAGATGCAGAGCTGGGCCTAAGCATTGCTTTGCAAGGTTCATGTAGGGAAATATCAAACTAGGTGTGAATTTGATAATGTCATTTGAATAATAGTTGTCACTAAATAACATTCTAAAAGTATTTTAATAGCTTGACAAGCGATGAGTGTCATATGTTCTAATTGCCAAGTACTATTAATAGTTGGATCTTAATAGGCCCACATTTTATATCATATGATTTTTTTTTTTACATTTTCTTCAGAAATACATCAGATTTAGGACAAGAAAAATGGAATTAAATCACATGCAGTAGTTTATTACTCATCCATCACTAGGACAAGAAGAATCCAGGCCAAATCACCTACCCAGGCAAAGAAACTGTGCTTTAAGGTTAATGAAATGTATGAAGACGATCCCCAGATTTATCCCATGCTTCTCTAGACAATTTCTAGATGCAAATAAATGGGACTGTTTATAATTTCACAAATTGTATACTCCCATATTTCCAATGAAAGAAAGCTATAAAGAAAGAAGCCAAGGCCTGACTTCTGAAGATACAAACTGTTAGCCATATGAATTCCTCAGCTTCTCAGAATTTGAGGTCAGAGTCATTGTACACAAGGGCCCCTAGTGCATAATGACTTGGGAACCACATATTAACATCATCTGTGTTCTTTTCCATTTTTATTTATTTTGTTAAATGTTTTCCAATTATATTTTTATCTGGTTCTGACTGGAATTGTGAGTTGTGGGTAGCAGTGTTGTAGATGCAGTTATGAATTTGATACCTCTTTTCTAAGCAATTCTCTAAGATTAAAAGTAGTTTTATAACTTACAATGCTAGAAGGTATGCCCTCACTGGACAGCTGTTTATGCCAAAGAAAACAGTCCCAGTTTCTATTCCTTTCCCTATCTCATTCATTCAGTCAGAATATATCTATTAGTCTCTGATTATATTTAAAATACTATATTAAATACTAGAGATGGAAAAAGAAGCAAAAGACAGTCCCTATTCTCAAGGAGTGCACAAACTAATGGAGAAGACAACAAGCAAATATGAACACAAAAGGTACAAAAAGAAAAAAAAATGAAATAAATAATAGAAGGAAGGTACAAGAATTTAAAGAGGGTTGGAAAAGACTTCCTTCTGATGATGGAGTTTTTATTTGCGATGTAAAATTAGCCAGAAGGTAGAGATGAAGAGAGAGAGTACCCAGACATGGGGTGCAGTCAGAAAAAATGACAAGCTATGGAGTCCCTTGTTCATGGTACAGCAAGAAGATCAGTATTACGGGATCAAAGAATGCATATTGACAGTAAGGTATAAAGAATTTGGAACAGCATCATCTTCACAGTCCATCAGTCCACCACTGGACAATAGTCCAGCTAAGAGGTGATAAAAGCCAGCACGAGAATGGTGCAGTTACAAAGGAGAGAAAATGACATATCTGAAACATAGTGCAAAGATAAAATTCATAGCCTTTGGCAATAGACTGGATGTGGGGGGTAGGGAATGAAAGTTAGAAAGAAATTGAGGGGGGCAGCTAGGTGGCGCAGTGGATAGAGCACTGGCCTTGGAGTCAGGAGTACCTGAGTTCAAATCCGACCTCAGACACTTAATAATTACCTAGCCTTGTGGCCTTGGGCAAGCAACTTAACCCTGCCCTTGCCTTGCAAAAACTAAAAAAAAAAATTGAGGATGACACCCAGCTTAGTGGACTGATGGACTATTGTTTTTAATTTTAATAGGGAAAGTAGGAGATGGAGAGAATTTAGGAGGAAAGACAGTGAGTTCCAATTTGGACACATTGAATTAAAGATATGTTCTGGATATCCAGGGGCAGCTAGATGGTCCAGAGGATAGAGCATTGGGTCTGAATAGAAATCTGACCCCTCATGTACTATCTGTGTGATCCTGGACAAGTCAATTAACACTGTTTGCTTGAAGTTCCCTCATCTACAAAATGAGTCACAGAATGAAGTGGTAAACCTCTAGTGTCTTCTCCAAGAAAACCCAAAATGGTCAAGAAGAGTTAGATATATTTCAAAAGACTGAAAAAATAGCACTAGATATCCATATAATATATCTTTAAGATAGTTAGAAATGTGAGATTGGAGGTCAGCAGGGAAGTGTTGTAAGTATAAATAGATTTGAGAATCATCATCCTAAAGATGATAATTAAATCCAAGGGAACTCATCGAGATCATCAAGTGAAATATTACAGAGGAGAAGAAAACAGGGTCCTGGACAGACCTTTCTGGTATTTCTATGGTTAAAGGGAGTAACATACATGAGGATCCAGCAATCATCCTGTGAAGCAGTAATCAGACTGGTAAGTAGAGAACCAGGAGAAATGCAACTCCCAAATCTTAGAGAGAAAAGAGTATCAAGGAGGAAGGACTTCCAAGAAACGAAGGAGAATGAGAACTGAGAAAAGGCTATTGGATTCAGCAATTAAGAGATCATTGAAAACTTTGAAAAGAGTAGTTCCAGGGAAATAATGAGGGCATAGATTATATAGTGTTAAGAAGAATGTGTGAGGAGAGGCATTTATTTTAGAACACCTTGACAAGGAGTCTGGCCATAAAGGAGAGAATGAGCTCTTAATTCTTGGAAAGTATGGAAAATGTAGGTTAGAAGCATTGGAGCTGACTTGGATATCAAGTTCTTGAAGTGACAATATTTGGGCTACTGCCTTCTTTACTCATGACTCTAGTCAAAGTCTCACTCTGACTGCATTTGTGGTTTTCTTAAGACCTACTGTGTGTGGTAGATAGTTTGATGAATTGGTTCAAAAGAAAATGATTAATGAGGTTCAATTGTCATTTATGGAATTCAGGGAGAAATACATCAGAAAAACTGAATTTGGTGCTAATTTTGGTCTATATGATTAAATTGTTAGAAAATGACTTACAAGGAAAGGCGTTAATCTCTCTCTGCTCCCTGCTTTGTACCTGTGATGTCAGGAAAGTTAAAAAGCATAATTACTGATTAACACCTTTTGAGAAAGGACTATCTGTGTCACATTGGAATTTTCCTGGTGTAGACAACCACATTTTCAGAATAATGATTTTAATGTGATTAAAATTATTTTTTCTTTTTTATTTATCATTAATATCTTTGTTCTGGAATCTATATTTGTGGCATCTAAAATGTAACAGACCCTTCTTAATGAAAATGATAGGCACTAGGATTAAATTTCATAAATATGACAAAATTTTAGAACCTGCTGTACTCTTTGAAAGCACCTAGATGGACCAAATGCTGAATGTAACCTCAGATACTTGTTAATTGTATACCCCTGGGTAACTCCTATAACCTCTATCTGCCTCAGTTTTCTCAACTGTAAAAAGGAGAATAAAATAATAGCACAAATTTCTCAAGATTGTTCTTAAGATTAAAAGAGATTATATTTGTAGAGTGCTTGTCATATAGTAGTTGTTCATTAAATGATTACTTTTTTTCTTCCTGCTTGTACCTTTTATTTAGGTAGAAGCAAACATAAGCAAAAACAAGTTAAAAAACCTACAAGAGTTGCAAGAATAGGTTGCAATCTTCTCTGTTGTTTTTAAGGATTTTTTGCAAGGCAATGGGGTCAAGTGACTTGCCCAAGGTCACACAGCTAGGTAAGTATTAAGTGTCTGAGTCTGGCTTTGAACTCAGGTCCTTCTGACTCCAGGGCCAGTGCTCTATCCACCTAGCTATCCCAGTTGCAATCTTCTTAAACTTCTTATTTTCTTCTGAATTATATTGCATGAACTTCCCTTTTGCCTCCTTCAATCAAAGTTTTGTTGATATATTTCTGAGTATAACAAAAAGAAATTGAATCATATTGAATCAGGAGTCAGGAATCCCAGGTTCAAATCTCATCTTCACTAGGAGGTAACTAGGCAACTCTGGGTAATTTCCTTTGCCCTCTCTGCTATTCAATTTCTTCATCTCTAAAATGATGGGAAAGCACTCTGTATTGTTGTTTCCTTTAGATTACCCCTTACAATCTAACTTTCTACAATCAACACTTTTTTTAGATGATAAAGTTTTTTAATTGAAATTTCATTTTATTTTTCCTATTATCAATTGGACCAACATTTCCAACTGCAGATCAACAAAGCTTCCAAAGTAAAATTACTTTGTGACTGTTCCATCTTTAAGTCAAATCTTTTCTTTTCATCATCTTCTAGACTGTTGAGTTCTATTCAACTAAATAATTTGATGTTGAATCATTTCAATCCTGCCAATTCCCTGTGAACACAATTGGTGTTTTCTTTGCAAAGATGCTAAAGTATTTTGCCATTTCCTTCTTCAGCTCATTTTACAAATGAAGAAATTGAGGTGAATAGGATTTAGTGATTTGTGCATAGTCACACAGCTGGTAAGTATCTAAAGCCACTTTCGACTCAGTCTTCCAGACTCATCTTCCTGTCCACCAGGCCACCTAAATAAATCCTAAGCACCTAAAGTACCATTTGCAATACACTGAGGAAGACTGAAAAATAAATAAGATGTGAGGATTGCCCTCAAAGAACTAAAAGTCTAGTAGAGGAGATAAGACAAGTATACACCTAAATATAACACAAAGTTCTATGGGAGTTCATAACAGGGAACTATTGCTTCCATCTGGTTTGTCTCAGAGGATATTTTGTAGAGGAAGGATAGGCATACTTCAAAAAAATTTAATGGGAAGGGAGTGAAGAGCATTTATTCTAGGTATCAAGAATAACAGGAGGAGAAATATGGAGGTTACAAAAGGGCAAAGTTAGTTTACAGAGCAGTGAATCATTCCATTTTATGGGAATTTAGACCACATGATGAAGAACAGGGTAAGATAAGACTGAGGTGAAGCTATTGGAGGGTCTTTTAATGCCAGATTGCCAAAACCATAGCATAAACAACTATTTTCTTTACTGATGGCCTGTGAACTCATATTAGTTTTGCATTGAAAAATACGTCAAATTTTATTCCCCTTTTTACAAAGGTAGAGCCCATTATCTATAGAGCTATTATATAGAGAGCTATGAAGCTCATTAATTTTAAGGGTAAGGGAAATTTTTTTCTCCCTTTATCAGGACTACTAACTTGACCTAGATTTTTCTTATTCCTGTTTTCTGCAGGAAATATGATGCTGCATACATATTGCAGGATTTCATCCCATTTTTCTATTCTCTATTTTTGAGCAAAATGTATATGTTTTTATGTAATTGAAAATGAGTGTCTGTTAAGATCAAACTATTAATAGTACTTGACAATTAGAATAAGTAACACATTGCTGGCCGGGATTTGAAAGTACTTTTAGAATGCTATTTGGTGATAAATGTGACTGAAATTGCTTTCTTTTAAAAATCAATCAATGTATGACACATCCCCATATGAACCTGACACAAGCTACCCTGAGAATTCACAGATTCCTTTTTTCTACCTTGGCTGGCCACAATTAAGATAAAGTAAATGAAGTTTATCTTCCACACCTTGTCTTTTCTGACCACTAATGCCTATTGCCCTCATATTGCATTGGGAATAATGCTTCAGCCTGTCTAAAGCCACAATTTGGGTTCCATCTTTCCATACTATACTGGCTCCTCCTTTCCTAATCTCTTACATTCCAAACTAATAAAGTTAGACAGCTTCACATTATGTAACTTTGACTTTTAAAAGGCTGTTCTATCTAAGGAGACAGTCCAATGAAAGACACATGCTGCTTTAGACTGAGTGTTAGATTTGAAGTCAGGAAGATTTGAATCTGCTTCAGACACTAGCTAAATAGTTGGTTGGTCTGGGCAAATCCCTTAATATCCCTGGATTTCAATTTCTTCATCTCTAAAATATAGCAATTTAGACCATTAAGGTTTCTTTCCAGATCTAAGTTTGTGATTTTATATCCAGGCATTCATAAATGAAATATAATTAACATGTTATCATTCTAAGATAGAAGTTCTTACTCTTCTTCATAGGATGCACCACTCTGGCAGACTTATGATGACTGTGAATATCTTCACAAAATAATACTTTTAAATTCATAGAAAATATAGATTACCAAAAATATGGAAATATAGTATATAAATGTATATCCTATATATATAATTCTGCATAAACTTATATAATGTTGTTTTTGTCTATCTCTATATGCATCTATAAGTATTTATATACTTTTATAGAAATATATACATTTATTCAACTTAAAAAGTTTTCTTTGTAATATTTGTACTTTATCTTATGCATTTAAAATTATATACTTCTTAAAGTTCACACACATTAGATTAAGAACTCTTTTTCTGAGCTACTTTTAGACCATATTCTTTTACAAGAGACCTTTCTAAGATAGATCCTTAACCTAAAATGTCAGGAAGGAATCTCAGCTTCTATTCCAAATGGGAAGGGTATTTAAGTCCAAGTGGGTTTGTTGGAGGTCTTCAGTTTACAATAGTTAGGCAGTTGCCTAATCTATGTATGTGTATATAAAATTATCTCTATTTTATACTCTGAATAATTAATCTCATTTTAAAGCACTTTAATGTTTATTAATTGTGTTCTCAATAACAATTCTGAGATCAGGGAATATGATTAGATCAATTTTACAGATGAGGAAACTGAAACATTGAGAGTTTAAGTAATTTTTCTGAAGTCACCCTGCTAGCTAGTACTAAAACGGGAACTAGAACCCAGATTTTCAGGTTCCAAAACCAAAGCAATTTTGATCACTCCACACAGTCTCTCATTACCAGATTCCTCAATAATTTGGAGACTTTGCAAGCCTCTTTGGGTAGGTAGAAGCAGTCTTCCTTAATTTGTTAGTATGGCTGACTGGGTCAATTCAATTTTGTTCAGCAAGTACTTTTTGTGCGAGACATGATGCTAAAATCCATATGGGGTCATATAAAGATGGATTAACAAACAGGTTCTGACCTCGGTGTTCTGCAAAGGAGATGAGAGGTGTATGCAAGTTATACAATAGACAGTAGAGTGTAAAATTACTATAATAGGTATATGAACTGCTGTAAGAATTCAGTGAAGGAAAGCAATTATAGACAATGTTATCTCCATCCAGAGGAAGAAAAACAAAAAGCCCTTCGGAATATGACGAACACTTTATAAAAATTATCTCTTATGTATCTCTTTCCCTTAATTATAATTCCTCATACCAAAAATGACTAAGCAGTAAACATGCTCATCAAAAAATATATATGTTAACCTGACAATGTTAACCTGTTGGCTGCTGAGGAGCGGGGAGGTGGGAACACAGGGTGGAAGGAAATTTTGTAACTTAAAGATATGCATATGCACATGTATAAATGTTGAAAAAACTTTTATAACATGTATTTGGAAAAATAAAATAACAATAAAAAAATTCAGTGAAGGGACATATGACTGATTAAAGTACAGTTTCTACTTGCCCTGGTATACAGTACAACTAGAATTATGGATGCAATGACTGAGCTGAGTGGGAGTAATACTTTGAAACAATTTTACAGTAGTTCAGCAAGCAAAGTGAGAGTTACTGTCTTCTTTTATGTGTGTGAAGCCTGACATGCATTTGTGTCTCCATATACAATGTTTTAAATTCTCTTTTTTTATCTAGTGGAATCTTTCAGAGGTTCTCTATCACTGATCAGTCCAATCTGTAAACAAATTTGAAAAATCATAATCCTTTTTTGTCATTAAATAAAATACAAAATCTCAAAATATTTAATCAATCAAAACAGCTATAATCATTTGAGTAATACTATATTTCAGATATAGTATTTGAGATACAAAGATAAACATAAAATCATTTCCACCTTCAGAGACTTACACGATAATGATAAAAGCAATATAAATACAGACAAAATACAAGGTAATTTCAAAGGTAGGCATGAGCAAGTAAGATCAGGAAAAGTGTCATATAAGTGGTAACATCTGAGTTGGACCTTTGAAAGAAACATGATATTCTAAGAGGCAACGATGAAAATAGAAAGATGGTTGACTACTGGGGATGGGGAAGTGAAATGGAAAAATCACATATGCAAAACAGTAAGAAGACTAAAGCTTGACCATAGAATGTGTAGCTCTAGAAAGATAAGTGGGACCCCAGGTTGTGAAGGAGAGGAGTTCACATGTTGTCCTAAGAGTAACATGGAGTCAATGGAGTTTAAAGATCAAGGGGTTAAATGGAAAGTCTGTGTTTTAGTAATATCATAAAGCATAGATTAGAAAAGATAGAGATCTGAGGCAAGGAAATCAATAAGGAAACTATTGCAATGAACCAGGAAAGAGATGAGAAGGGCCTGGACCAAAGATATGGTGCTATGAATAGACAGCAATAGACAAATTGTTGTTCAGTCATTTCAGTAATTTTCTACTCTTCATGACCCCATTTGTGGTTTTCTTGACAAAGATACTGCAGTGGTTAGCCATTTCCTTCTTAACTCCTTTAGCAGAGGAAATTGAGGTAAATATGGTTAAGTGACTTGACCAAGGTTTCCCAGCTAGTGAGTTGGTTAGATTCGAACTCACAGAAATGAGCCTACTGACTCTAGGTCCAGGACTCTATCCACTGCACTACCTAACTGTTCACTGGGTATATTGTCAGAAATCCAGTAATCACAGAATTTCAGTGTTTAAATGAAGCACCGAGAGCATCTAAACCATTCTACTAAAATGCCTTAAAAAATATGCAACAAAGTACCATAACTATAAAAAATTAGCAAATGTTCATCTGACTATTACTTAAATTTGCTCAAGTTAGGCAAAACAAATAACTGATTTTAAATATATTTATTATAAGTTTTCAAAATAACATCAGCTTTTGTCTCTCATTTCAGGGTTCTGTTAAATGAGGCAAAACTACTTCTTCAATAGATTTTAAGTGAAATATGTTAACATGTTTATTCTTTTCAATAGACTCTGAACCAAAATTATGAGATAAAGATAAAATTTTATTACTTCTCTGGCTGCAGCTATGCAATCTTTATTCATAAAATGAAATAGTAGTAGCTAAAAATTTCTAAAAGTACTCTAGACATTTTAGTCACTTTATTTCACAGTTTATATTGACATTTGGGACAATAATAATTAATTTGTGATGTAGGGGAAAAAGTCTTAAAATAACACCCCTGGGTTTTCTGCCAAAGGGCATATTTATATTAGTGCTAGAAATGCAATTCATTAAAAAAGGTGGACTTGTTTGATAACTACCTTTCTTTCTCTATTAGAAAAACTAAGATTTCACTTTGCAACAATAAGGAAAATATCAGGTAAGTCATTGTGTATTTATTAAAAATCCATCACAGACTTTCAGTGTTTAAATGGACCACAGAGGCCATCTAAACCATCTTATAACTTAATTAAGTTCACCATATAAAATATCTTAGCAAATATTCCTCTGGCCCTTGCTTAAATTCGCTCAAGCAGGGGGGAAACCCACAACACCTTCCCAAGGTAGCCCATTCAACACCGTGACAGGTCAAAGAACGCAGTATGGAGAAGAGTTCAAGAACCAGTTTTCCCATTTATTAAGTTTGTTACTATGAACAGTTAATTTAACCATTTTAGAGTTTCTGCTTTCTTCATTTATTAAAAGAATTGGACAACTGCAAGTCACCATCATATTGAAAAGGTTCCTGATCCATCTCACAATTGCCCAACATGGACAGAACATGTTTGCACTACTGAAATGACTTAACAGATTTTCCATCCCCAGTCTCAAATTCATTCTGCATTCTACTACCAGCTTAAGTTTCCTAATACTGTTTACATTGTTTCCTTCATATTTCTTCCCTGTTCAAAAGCCAATAATGTCTCCCCATTTTTTACAGATTATAAATTGTAAACTTGCTAAGAACAGTGACATAATGAAATTTTTTTTGGGAGGGAGGAAATCTCACCCTGAAACCCAATTTTTTTCAGTTCCTTGTTATTTGGATTCTGTGCTCATTCTCTTTGATATTCAGGACAGAATCTATCTTATCCCTGCATCCAATACTGTTTCAAAGGTTATAACCATGTAATAGTGTTTCAGCATTACTAATTGCAGAGAATTAGGAAAGAAATTAGAATAAAAGGTAAGAAAATTGATACACTTTACACTGGTGAAATGAAGTGAGAAGTTGAATGATTTATACAGAAAACAAGCAAAAAAACATGTAGGGAGAAGGGAAAGAGATTGTTCTGATATCAGTTATTTAGATTTTCTGACTTCATTGACCCTATTTAGCAAATAACCTTCCCCCTTTGTCATTTTACACTACTTGTGCAGTTTATTCTAAGTGTGGGATTCTGAGGGAATCACTTCTATATTCTGTTGATGAAGTACTCTTTTGAAAGTCTCCCTCATATGGAAATCCTTCTAGATATAGATTTTCTGTAACATAATGGCAGCTATTTTACAAAGTACAAATCAAATACTCTTTCCCTCATAGGTCAACAAAGCATCTATTTAAGTGTTATCAAGGCCTGACTTTCATCCACATATAAATGTCTGAAATATTTCAGGACTTGTTTATAAGCATCCCAGAGATCTCTGAATCTCTCCCTTGTGGTAAGAGGAATTAAACCTATTATGGAAGGGTGGATGCCTGATTTTACGAATTAAAACCATACTTCTTTTATTGACTATTAATATAAAATGGACAAGATATGTCCCCATTCATTTTAATGCCATTAGAATAATTTGTACATATATATATGAAATTAAGCAAAATAGCATGTTCTATACATATTCATATTTCTGTATTTTGATAAATTTGTAGACGGTACAGTATTTTGCACATAGAAATGCTTTAAACATGTAGGGGAAATGGATAATGTATCATTGATGACAAACTACCTCCATGGCTTATATTGACCATGTCTGAAAAGCATCCACTCATATTTTCTCTATAGCCCTGTCCCACTTTTTATTGCTATCAATCTCTTAAATGCTGCAAGGACAGTTTCTACCAGAGCCCTCCTCATATAGACCAGAGTTCATTCCTTTTCTTCTCAACCCTCAAAAAAGTCAAGATACTTTGTTTTTAAGATTGCCATTGATGTGGCAACTTAAATAGGCTTAGAAGGAGGAGTACTGGAATTCAAATCCTACCTTTATTTACACATATATTAGCTGTGTGACTCTGGAACTCATTTAACCCTCTCATTTTGTCATCTGTAAAATGGAGTCAATAATAATATCTATGTCAGGGATATTTCGAGAATCAAATGAAATAGTTGTGAAATGATTTGTAAATGTTAAAGTATTATATAAATGTTACCCATTCAATGTAGCCTCTTAACCCACTAAGTGCATAAAAGAGGGAAGCCAATGAGGAAAAAAGGTTCATCAGATTTGGCAGATTTTTCATTGCCACAGGGTGTCATCAGATTTTCATTCACTTCTCCATAGAGATGAGGAAAGACTTTGCTTACTAGAACCTGTGCTGAATCTATTCTGAGTATCCTTTCCACAATATGGGTAAACTGCAAAAATTACTGATGATTGGTCTGAATATTTTATTTTGCCCCAAACCAGAACATGAACCACTAGTCTCACTCCTGAGTCAGCACTGACTTTAAGACTGCAGAACAGCTCAGATTCCACTGAATTCATCATCTCATCTGCCAGAAGTAATCTTTTCTTTCTTTCCTATAGCAGAGTAGAATGTCACCTTATCAAGACATGGCCTCCCCAGCAAGTACTCACGTCCTAAATTTCTCACCCTAGTCTCACTTTCTATTCAAATAACCTCATCATCTTTCTCTTGTGAGGATACTCTACAGTAGATAGTGACTCCCTGTGCCCACTACCCTGCCAAAAGAAGGAAGCAGAATAAGGTAGAGTGACAAAATGGAAATTATGCTAAATTGGGTTTAAAGCCTATTTCTGAAACTTAAAGCATGTTTGAACTCAGGAAAGACTTTGACTTTTATGAGGCATAGTTTCCTCTAAATCTAAATCTATAATAAGGAAACTATGGGATATTAATTTGAATCATTGTAATGAATTTATTATCAATAATACACATACATTAGGAAGGAGAAATGAAAATTTTAAGTCAAAGATTTTTTCATATGCTAAAACAAATAAAATTCATTTTTCAATAAGTATCCAAAATAATATCAAATTATGTCTTAGTTTGTAATGGAAGTTTTTTTTTTTAGTTTTTGAAAGGCAATGGGGTTAAGTGGCTTGCCCAAGGCCACACAGTGTAATGAAAGTTTTGATTCAGATTGATGGGTAACAAAATATTAAAAGTACTCTACATTTGGGATGCAATTACTTGTCCTTCAATGTCACTTGAGGAAAGAGTTGTGCTTTTGAGGTACAAAATTTGATTTCTGGAAGCATTCTTACTTTAAATATTTCCAAGGGAACAAAGAATAGTTGTTCACAATAAAGATCTTTAATACAGAGTGTGATGTATAGGTAATGCTTAATACAAAATTTATCGACTGATTTAACTAATGACTAATTTAATTACTGACTAAAAGGAATAAAAAAAGTATTTTGTCCTGTCTGAGAAGGTAGGTTAAAGATATTCTTCTTTCAATACTATAAAGTATGCAAAATGTTAACTGAAATGTCTCCACTTTCCTTTAACTTGAATTGAAGTTGGGGTCATTTTTGTTATCAAACAAAATCCAGGTAATGTTAGGAAGTTAATGATAGGTATCTAATCAACCCATAGAAACTCTTAAAACAACTTTAATTTTGTCCTTAACATTCTGCCTTAAAATATTTGTACTTAACAACTTATGCAGAAAAAGAGACAGAGCTCACTATTTCTGTAAGGAATCTATCATTTGTTTCATTGTGTTTTTCACTGTGCTACATTGAGAAAGTAGATGACTTGGAAAATTTCTCTCCCAGAAAGAATAGCTTGATGGGGGTGGGGGGTTGGTGGGGGAGAAGGTTCTGAAGAAAAATACAATAGACTTCTCATATTAACTGGTACCTCACCTCTGGCAACACTTAAAGATAAGGAAGTTTGGGTAACACAATGAATAGAGCACTGGAGCAGGAGTCAGGAGAACCTGAGTTCAAATCCAGCCTCATACACTTAACAGGTATGTGACCCTGGGAAAGTCGCAACTTCTGTTGCAGTACTACCGCCCCCAGGTTAAAATGAGATAACATTTGTAAAGTACTTAACCCAGTATCTGGTGCATAATAGGAAACAATAAATGTGTATATAAATGTTTAAATCCCTTTCCTGTGCATTTGAAGGAATTCTGTTCCCAAATGTCAGAATTTAGTGAAGACAAGCAGGTAGAGGTTGGGGCAGAAATTGTCAGAATCTGGTGCAGTACAAAGAAGAATTACTTTTGAGCCAAATTTTCAAATTGTACCTCTATTTCTTAGTTATGTATCTTCTGAGATATCACTTGAAAGTATTCCCCAGGTCACCCCCTCATTAGAATTTCATTTTCTTTATTTCTACAATATGGAGGAGGTGTTGTCAAGCTCTCTATGATCCTTTATAACCACATATATATTATTATATGAACCATTTATATCTTTTGTGTTCCTGAGAAGGCAGTTTTATTTAATTCTTTAAATTTTGACATTTATCTTATTAGAATGAGTTATCAAAATTAATATCATATGCAAACTATATCCATGGTGTCATTACCAATTATTTTCACCAACATTCTTGAATTACTTTGAATAATGATGATGATGATGATATAATTTATTTATATATTGCTTTTGGATTTGCAAAATTTTGCCCACACATAAAAAGGCTTGCTCATTATTATATTTTTCCTAGTCTTCTGCATTCAAATCTGATGGCCTCTCTACTAGACCACATGAACTTATTCTTATATGACTACAATTCTAAGCATAAAATTTTGAAAAATGATTGCCTCTAATTTCCTCTGTTTTCAATTGAATTAAAAAGAAAACAAAAGTGATTTGCAGTTTCAATTTTATCATATGCTGAAAAGTAAATTCATCTTGAATGAGTCCTTATTGATAATAGAGTGTTTTAAGTTATGATTATACTTCCACTTTTAATGCAAAATCTCAACCAATCCTCATAATAGCAATGTGAGATGTGTTACAGGTATTATGTTAACTCTTTTGTAGATGAGTAAAATGAAAGTGAAACATATTAAGTAACTTATTCAGAATCTTAGCAAGACTTATGGTGAGATTCAAACTCAGGTTTTCCTGATTTAAATCCACACTATTTTGATAAATGAAGTCCTTTAGAAACCTAGACCCTGGATGCAATCATTATGTTCCTTTAATTGTCATATTAAATTAAATGAAATGAAAGTGTCAATTTTTCTGAATTAAAACATAAAATAATTGTTAATTTACATTTTATAATTTATTATCATATGATAATTAAAACATAAAATTAAAAGGAAATATATTAAAAATAAATTTTGGGGGCAGCTAGGTGGCACAGCGGATAAAACACTGGCCCTGGAATCAGGAGTACCTGGGTGCAAATCCAGTCTCAGACAATAATTACCTAGCTGTGTGGCCTTGGGCAAGCCACTTAACCCCATTTGCCTTGCAAAAAAAACCTAAAAAAAAGAATGAATTTCAGGCTAAATTTATTAAAACTTTAGGTTAATTTGGGCAAAGTCTAAGAAGATATTAAGTTTCTGCTTGTAAATAATATCAAGGTTACTTGACTATCTTCTATAAGATAAAGTAACACAGGAGTTACATACCTTCCTTAAGAAAGCCAAAGAACACAATCATTATAAATTTTCCCTTAAAAAAGTAAATATTAGCAATGTTGTACTATGCAACTAAAAAAACCAAAAGATAGCAAACATTATATTGCATATCTCATAACATTTAAAATAGAGAAGAATCAATCTACTATTTTTTCTAGAAGAACATTGAAATCCAGGTGAAACAAAGAAAAATGACAATGATAACATATTTTGAAATAAACAAATGAAAACCTAATAATGTTTGGGGATTTCTGGGGGAAGGTGATTTAACAGAACTATGAGCATGATCAAAATGTGCTGTCTTTCAAGTTGTTTGCTACTCTTTAATATATAATAAAGTTATATTATAGTATTATAGTTCTTCTGTCTCCTTTTTCATAGGATGCAAATGCAAATATGAGGTAACTTTTTAGCAGTATGTATACCAGTCAAAATCTTAGAGGTTTGTTACAAGTTAAATGCTACAAATGACTTAGGAATTGAATGGTAGCTAACCATAATATCTAAATTTAGCTTTTCTTCTATATTGAATGATTTGTATGTGAAATTAATAGAATGTTAGGAATTTCTAATCCTAAGTCATATAGGTATCTGAAACAAGCACAAAAAACTTCAAATCATTTCCAGAAATAGGGAATTTGAAATATAGACTTAGTAATATCTTATAAGCACTGTCACTGGATTTGGCTTATATTGAATATGGAAGCTCACAGGTATTCAGTCTGCCTTTATTAAAGAAAGATTCTCAAATCATTGAATATTAGCATATGAGAGCTGAAGATAATAGTTTTATATTTAAGAGAAAAGATAGAAATAGAGAGAAGCTCACCAATCATGAGGCTAGAGGAAATGGGACTATCCTGTTGTCTGGTATCAAGCAAAAAAAAAAAATAATAAAACAAACAGAAAACAAAATTAAAAACAGAAAGGATTAGTTCCTGACAGGGATAATAGACTGTATCTAGAACAGGTACAATAAGAATAACATCATGACACCAAGAACCCCATAGTATGGTAAAATGTGAGTTCTCCTTCCACATGGGTTTTTTGTCCTTCACACATATATATTGTCTAACATCTTCAGCCTGGTCTTAGGAATTCCTTTTATGTATACAACTCCATACTTTCTCCCTAAGTTTTTATCTCATCACTGATTTAGTAAATACACACAGACACACAGACACACACACACACACACATATTTGTTTAGGTTAACTCTAATGCTAATGAAAGAAATGTACATTTTTTAAATTTTATAAGATATGACTTCACATAAAAATAAAAAACATATTCTAGTATTTATATTGAATTAACTACAAAGAATAATTAAAGTGTTATAACAAATAGAATGATAAGATCACACAAGTTACATAAATGCATGGGTTTTTTGGATACAGAAGAACATTTGTTCAGTAAAATTCATACTTGTGCAAGTATAACATTTTTCATAATGTTAATTTGCTATAATAAAATCTTTCCAATTGGTATTAATTAATAAAATTTTATAGAATTATAACAGAGTTAAAGGGGACTTTGTATATCATTTAATCTAGGTCCCTAATTTTATAAATACCAAAACAGGACTACAAAAATTAAGTGACTTGCCTTGGTTGACAGAGCTAGTAAGCAGTAAGGACAGAAATCAAGTCGATGTCTTCTGACTTCAAGTGTGGTTTTCAAAAGCACCTATTTTTAGGCAATTCTTAAAGATCTGAGGGCATAATTATGTTTCAGCTCTGGTGGATTTGGTTCACATACAATTCTGACTTCATGCTCCCCCATGATTCCTTAGAAGATTCTGCTTCTTCCATAAAAACAATGATCAACAGAACCATCTGAATGAAATCTGGTTCTGTCCTTTACTCAGACATCCTCAACCATGGTAGCACTCAATATCAACATTTCCTATTCTTTTTGCCTTCTCTTTTGCCAGGAAAAACCTATCGTACCTTTTAATAAAAATAAATGAAATCTAAATCTTTCATGGCAGTTCTAATCTAATGAAGGGTCAGGGAAATAAAATGTCATGTTTCTTGTCATTTTCTCCAAAAGGCTTTGAAACAAACTTGTTCAGTGATGACAGAGTAATAATGAAAAGTGTGTAATGAAAACAGGACTCTGACAGGTTTTCAAATGCTTATGTGGAAATAAGAACAACAACTTTTCCATGGGAAGAGTGAACAGACTAAAAAAAAGAGTTAGAAAAGAATTAAATAACACAGAAAACAATATACAATGTACTAGATTAGTGGAGAAAGGTGACACAAGAATCATTAAGAAAAATAAATCAGTGACCTTGTAATCAAGATGAAATTTTTCTCTAGGAAAGGTAGAGATTTCAATAAAACTAAATCCACCCTATTCAGAAGCTTACTGAGGCTAAGAAATACATGGTGCATGACAGTTTCATTTCCTATGCGATTGCATGTCACACCAGCATTATGTTTAGGAAAGAAGAGGCAACTTTGTTAGTTATAATAGTGTGGAAAAGTTGGTTTTTAGAGGGGCAAGTTTAAGTCAAATATATCTGAGATTGGGCACCAAATGAACTTTCCAGAACTACAGCATTTTTGATTGGCTGGAGAGGATCATTGATCATTTTCTTATCATAAAATCTGATTTGATAATCTAATAACTCTTCATTCTAATTAGCCTTATTTCTATTTGTTCTTACTTTCACTTAAGGTAAACATTAAGGGCAAAAATAAAATTACTTCTATTTCCAGGAAGGAATAGCTCAAAAATGAACAAATGTTTAACATCAGTATTAGGTAATCTTTCTTACCATATGTAGTAAATATAAATCTATTATGCACATTTAGAAGTCAAGAAGAAGGATGAAAGCAAGAAAGGGGGAGAGGGAGAGAGGGAGAGGGAGAAGAATGAAAGAATGAAAGAAAGAAAGAAAGAAAGAAAGAAAGAAAGAAAGAAAGAAAGAAAGAAAGAAAGAAAGAAAGAAGGAAGGAAGGAAAGAAAGGAGGGGGGGTCAGGAAAACCTGAGCTCAAAAACAAACTCAGACACTGGTTGTGCACCTTGGGCAAGTCATTTGATCTCTAGCTTAGTTTTCTTAACTGCAAAATGGGAATGACAATAGCATCTATCTTTCAGGATTATTATAGGGATTAAATAAATTAATAGTTACATATCATTTATTGTAGTGCCTGTAGGAGTCTAATAAATGCTTATTTCCCTCCCTTTATTCCTTCTTATTTCCTTGTTTTATTCCTTTTTCTCTTCTTTCCTAGATAATACATACAGCAAGCAACAGAAGTGAGACTGAGCCCAGACCTTTGGATTTTGATTAGGTACTCTTTTCAAAGTCATTTTAGAATTAGGGAATTTCATGTTATCAACTTCTCTTCTGACTGAAATTATTTTGTAACAACATTCCTAGTCTATTTGAAGTAATATCAATTTGTATTTTACATCATTCAATATGGACCTCCCACAAGCTTTAAAACCTGAGATTGAGAAAGATTGATTAATCTTTCTATTCTTCAGGTCTCATGTTGACCAACATTTTCTATTGGTTTCCTTTTTTCTAATAATTTTCTCATCAAAACTCTTTTCCCCATTTCAAAATACTAACCTTTCAATGTGATTGCATCCATATAAAAATCATTGAAACAAGGTACATAATATCATTGAAATTATAGATGATAGAAAATGCTAGACAACAGACCTGTCAGCTATCTTTTTGAGCATATGCTAATTTTAGGTTCCTTTTTAAAAAATATGTCTAGCTTCATGCCATGCATCACTTTCCAAATCTCAGAAAACACAAAGAGATCAATTATCTCCACATGTCCATTGAACTCCAATTAGTAAATCATTTCAACACTCTAGATATATACCTTAGAAAGTAATTCAGAAAGGTGTTTAAAAACACAGTTGGAAGCAGTTCATTCTTTGGAAGATGAAGCTATATTCCCACATTCTCATGAACTGAGACATTCAGTGCAGTTGACTTTCTTATCTTTTAGAACTACTTGAAATGTAGAAAAGATTCAAAGAAATGTTAATGATAGATATTTCACATTGTCAGTTCAGTTCATATGAGCAAAGGTTCAGAGGAAGAAAGATTTTGGAAACTATGTGGGGTCCACATGGGGCTCTCAAGAAGAAGGATTTCTTTTTTTTTCATTTTTTTAGGTTTTTTTTTTTTTGTAAGGCAAACGGGGTTAAGTGGCTTGTCTAAGGCCACACGGCTAGGTAATTATTAAGTGTCTGAGACTGGATTTAAACCCAGGTACTCCTGACTCTAGGGCCGGTGCTTTATCCACTGTGCCACCTAGCCGCCCAGAAGGATTTCTTGATTGACAAGTCAGCTAGTGGTTGGTGTTTCATGAAAAGTCTACGTGGTCTATAATGAAGATCAGAAAATATTATCTTTGCTGAGATCCTGAAGTTTCTGGAATGGCCCTTCTTCTAATAATTACCATTTTTACATTGAGAGATACAACATGAAAAATGTGACATCATTCACCACAAAGATCTGATCATTTATTTAGACTGAGGTTGTAACACTTGCTAGGACTTGTCCAAATTCAGTCAATCTTTCAGTAAACATTTTAAATGATTTTCAGTTGATTAGGTTTCTGTTTTAGTTTTTCTCTTCTTTCTTTAGTGTTACCAATATAAGAATTCTTCTATATCAGGAGTGAATAGACCTATAATAACCCTAAAATCATTTGAGTCATGAAAGCTTTTCTAAAAGACCTTAAAGATCTTACCACTAAGAAGTATAGCATAGTAGGGACAATCTTCTACTCCTTCCCCCACTATCACAAATGTGCTGGTTAGGATGGTAAAATAATAAGACTTGTCCCTTAGCAAGATTATTTTGGTTTCTGTGTGGAGATTGAATTGGAGAGAGGAAAACTTAAAGATAAGGAGATCATTTTGAAAGCTGTTAAAAAAAAAGAGCCAGGGAGTGGTAATAAAGACATGAATTAGGGTAGCAGCAGTATCACCTGCAGAGAAGGGAATAGATACAAATGATGCCATGAATGTAGATGACAGGAATTTTCAACTGACTGCATGAAAGAAAATGAAAAGTCAAGGATGACTCTGGTCAACAGTAAACCTTTAAATGGTTTACTGTTCCCTCATAATAAGTAAGTCCATTCTCTGTTAATATAAAAATAATCTTTTTGTTTTATTTGAACACTAGAAAAATAGAATGTGATAAATTACTTGTCCTTTGTTTCTGTCTTTGTCTAATGGTTATTTAAATATACAGATAAATTATTGTTGTATTTATTTATGTATATTGTATAAATATGTGTATTAAATTCAACATATCAATTTGTACCTCATTTGTATAATAAAATCTATCATAAAAGGATTGGTATTTCTTCTTTTATTGCTCTTTATATTTTATATTATTATTTTTTTCTAACTACATGCAAAGAATGTTTTCAATTTTAATCCTTTTAGAAGCTTTTGAGTTCCATATTTTTCTGCTGTCCTCCTCCCTCCCTTCTCTCCATGGCAGTAAGAAATCTAATATAGGTTGTCCATGTAGAATTGTGTTTTAATAAATTTCCACATTAGTACTGGCAGCTAAGTGGCACAGTGCAAAGAGCATGACCTTGGAGTCAGGAGGACAGGAATTTGAACCTGGTCTTAGATAGTCACTAGTTGTGTGATCTTGGGCAAGTCACTTAACCCTGATTGCCTCACATCCAGTGTCTTCTACAGTCATCCTGATTTTTATCCAGCCACTGAACTCTGACGGTTCTTGATGAGAAAGTGAGGCTGGTGACTTAGTATAACAACCCTCACTCAAATCCATTCATGTGCTTATCATTGTATAATTACCCCTGATGACATGGTCTTCAAAAACAAAGGACAAACATCACCATCATCATCATCATTGATCATATGTGAAAGAAGAATTAGAACTAAGGGAGGATCATGAGAAAGAAAGAACATAAAATAAATTTTAAAAAGTGAACATAGTATACTTTGCACTGCATTCAGAGTCCATAATATTTTTCTCTGAATATAGATGGCATTTTCCATAACAGGTTTCCAAGGACTGTCCTTGATCACTGAACTGCAAAAAAGAAGCTAAGTCCATCATAGGTGCTCTTCTCACAGTGTTGCTGTTAATGAGAACAAAGTTGTTCTGGTTTTTCTTACTTTGTGTAGCATCAGCTCTTACAAGTCCTTCCAGATTTCTCTAAAGTCTGACCCTAATATTAACTATCCCAAAAAAAGATTAGTATTACTTCTTCATGTAATACAGTCAAATTTAAATTTTCACTTTATAGAAATTGAAAACATCTAAGATATCATGTAGTCTAATCCCCTTATCTAGAGAAAGTGCTATATGACCCTGAATTTCAAACCTAGGATCTTCCCCAGTCAACTTGTCATTATTGTCTTCCAAGTGTACCATTATCTTTTTTTTAGGTTTTTGCAAGGCAAATGGGGTTAAGTGGCTTGCCCAAGGCCACACAGCTAGGTAATTATTAAGTGTCTGAGACCGGATTTGAACCCAGGTACTCCTGACTCCAGGGCTGGTGCTTTATCGACTGCACCAGCTAGCCGCCCCTAGTGTACCATTATCTTTTATGGAATTACAAGTTCCTCCTTTCTCCCATCCCAAATAACCCTATAATCTTTATTTCCCTACTACCATCCTTTTAGCTCTAAAATTGTGAGCCTTTATGCTTCAGAACTTTGCTAAATAAGCAACTTTGCTAGTTTATCTCTACAGTCCAAAAAAATCTTTGTGGAAGGATTAACTGGTAAAAAAGAATGATTTTTTCCATAAAACAAACAGGTTGATGTTAAAAAAGTATTCATTAAGCACTTTACTTCAAAGAAATTTGTGCTGCTGTATTATGCAGCAGCTTTGAGGAAAAAGTCCACGTGATTAGAAATGATACCTCAGGAGTTGGTTAGATAATTTCTAAATTGCATTAGAATCTCTTACATTTTTCTTGTGCTTTCCAAAATTCTTTTATATCTTTTCTTTTTTTTTGTGGTAAGACAATGGGTCAAGAGATTTGCCCAAGGTCACACAGTCAGGATATTATTAAATATCTTAATCTGGATTTGAACTCAGTTCCTCCTGACTCCAGAGCCAGTGCTCTATCCAGGAGTTACCTAGTTACCCCAAAACTTCTTTTATTTCATGATATTGGGCTTTCTTTCAAGGCTACAGGTATGATTGTTTTCTAGTCTGTTTTTTTCTTTTCTACAATATTCTGTGCACCATAAATCACAATGTCTTTCAAAAAGTAGGTATTCAATAATGTCTATTGAATGAATCAAAGCTACATGGATCAATGAAGCAAATGAGTGAATAAAACAATCTGAGAATTCTCTGCTCAGAGAGGATGCTTTTCTTGTTCTTCAAGGTATTTATTGGGAAAGACAGTATGTGTATTTTTTTTGGCCTAATTCTATCTGGTGAATATTAGCCCCATGAAGGAGAACCACACTGTTATAAAAAATTTTCTACTGAAAAAATTCAATGCTGGGGGAAATTATTCATCTTTCATCCTAGAAATGACCTTAAAAATAGTACTATAAAGTCTAGAAAACACTATAAAAAGATATAAGTAGAATTAGTAGATTTAGTCATCACTATAAGGAGGAATTCCATACATGGTTTCAGAGTCATATAGGACTAGAGTTGTCTTATTTGACATTTCTCTATTCCTTTATGCAGGAGTCAGTCTCTTCATTTTGTAGATATTTAGAAGGCTATCATTCTAATAAAAGATCAGACTCCTCAAAGAGATATCTGAAAAGAATAATGATTGTTAAAAATAATAATCAGAATATTTCAAAATGTTAAGTGAATCTCACAAAACAATGGAGAGACAATCTCACCATTACAAGTTCATTAAAGTACTTATTCTAGTTTGGAGCCTTAGGTTTGGACAAAACACTATAAGGGAAGTCTAAAGATTTTGATGGTTTACTTTATTCATCTTTAGAAAGAAAAATTCCTAATATTTAAAAGGAAGAATTGACAGTAGGGATTGCTGTTGTTTGAAAATAAGGGAAAAGTAGATCTCCAAAGAATATGGTAAGTGAATAGTTAATTGAAAGATTATCTGAGAATTGGGTTTAGATTTCTGTGAAGTGACTTAAAACATGAGAATGAAATATTCTTAGCCAGTGATGGAGAAGATCTAATGAGTATACACATTTGCTAATGTCATCTCTGAGCCTTATTGGCTAATCTCTGAACAGTCACATAAAACAAGAAATGTGGAACAGGATTATCAATGTCCCAAGTTAAAAAAAAATGAGTTCAATTTTAACTCCTGACTTTGACTTACCTGAGAAGTTAGCAAGTTTCTCATTACCAGTGCTTTTCAAGAATGGATTGGTTGATTGTTTTTCGAGGATATTTCCATCTAGGTTCAGTTAGATTAGGTGATCTCTGAGATCCTTTCCAATTGCAAAGATTTAGATATTGATATTCTAAAAAATGTTGTCCTTTTTTGTACTGGTAATGACAGAATATGGTAGATTAGGAAGATCCATAGGAATATAGATTTTCAGTAAGAAAGAACCCAAGAAGGGCAGCTAGGTGGCGTGGATAAAGCACTGGCCTTGGAGTCAGGAGTACCTGGGTTCAAATCTAGTCTCATACATTTAATAATTAACCTAGCTGTGTTGCCTTGGGCAAGCCACTTAACCCCATTTGCCTTGCAAAAGAAAAAAAAAGAAAGAACCCAAGTGAGCATCTAGTTCAGCTTCCTCATTTATAGATGAGGATAACACAGGTTAAAAAAAAATCACTAGAGGTAATTTGTAACAATAGCATGTGCATATAATTAATCAGGTTCCAAGTCCAATGCTCCTACAATGATTAGAAAAAAATAAAATAATAAAACAAATCAGTGACAGCTGGGTAAGAGGATTTTCAAACTGACATTCATATTGTAAACCCTGCTGCCTTATTTTTGCAGACAGTAGGCTTTATTGACTTTAATACTGCAATGGAAAACTCAACTCTTGGTAAAAAAGATGAGGGCAAGAAAGAGGAATGAGACATTTTCAATGTATTGAATTGTCTTGTTTCACTGTATTTTTTAAAATTATAATGTTGAAATGTTCATGTTTGCTGCTGATTATTAAGTGAAATCAAATAAAATGCTATATAAATATTTTAAAATATACTAGGAAAAGACTAAGACTTGGATTCATGAGCCCTGGGTTTAAATAGCAAATCTGATATTTCCTGAGTGACATAGGCAAGTTACTTAACTTCTCTGAGTCAGTCTTGTCATCTATAAAATAGAAATAAGTTATATGGAACTAAGTTTATAGAATTGAGAATGAATTACTATACAAAATTAGCAAAGTATATAAATGTGAATTATAATTACTTAAAATTGAATTATTGAATTATGAGTTGCTTATTTTGTTTTGTTTTAAGAAAAGTAGCATTTTAAGAATATTTAGTGATTTTCCTTGTACAGTGTTTTCATTATCCACTGCTCAATTCTGTCTGCCCCTTAAAAATAAGAACTACCACAGGGAAATATGCTGAGAGAGAAAGAGAAATTTTATATGAATATTAATCTTTTTAAAATTGTGTGAAATGGTCCAGCAATCTGATAGATAAAAAGCTTTATTGTACTGATGCATGTGTGATTTGAAAGATAATTACATAAGATTAAACTCTCTTTGTCATCCAATCAGCAAAGAGGTTTTATCCATTTTTATGACCAGTAATAAACTTTGAGAATGAGAAGCTATACTATTAATCTCAAAGGCACTGACAGAAAAAAATACTAGAGATAAAGTTTTCCTTGTGGTTCTTATGGAAAAAATATATGGCCTCTATTTACTGGAATCATTAAAATATGAGATTCATTATTCATAAAATAAAGCAATATGACATGGTAGAAAAATAAGACAATAAGAAAAGAGTAAAGAAAGAATTATAAATCATATTGATCAAAAAATTGATGAAAATTTTTATAAAGAAAGCAAAGAGATAAAACAGATTTTGTTGAATGTGATGGAAGGAACTTTAAAGAATATTTAACCCACCCTTCATTTAAAGATAAAGAACATATATTGAGTAGCTTTGTTTATTCATGCCATATCTAGAAATATTATAACCAAAGCCTACTTAATGGAAAAAATCAAAATCACCTTGGATTCAGAAGACTATAGCTAAGACTGAAGTACATATAGGACAAGACCTTCATTTATATTTCATCATTCTATGGCCCCAGGATGAGCTTCTCCTAGCTGCCCCTTTTGTGAGGGGGTTAAGGAGAGGATGAGGGCTAGGATACCTGAATGATATACACAGATATATTCTTGTGCAGGAGTTCTGAGAATTTTCCTGAATTTACCTTATAGGTGGTTAACCATTATTGTTCAGTTGTTCAGTTGTGTTTGACTCTTCATGACCCCGTGAATCACAATAAACCAATATTGTCCATGAATAAGGCTTTCTTGGCAAATATATAGAGGTTGTTAAGCAGTTTGATCTCAACTCTTCCTTACTCTAGGCCCCTCACTCTATCACCATACAATGGATTAACCACACAATAGTAATGGGTGATTAGTAGATTCCTACCTCATTAAACTAACACCTAGTAGGTGACACTAGGGGTAGATAGATTATTTGACTTGGAATCCAAAAATTGAGACTTCAATTTTACCTCAGACATTGCAACATTACTTATTTCTATACTTATGATTAAGGTTATATGCAAAGGCAATTCCTTGGCATTCTTCAATATTATTGTTTTGGTCACTCAAGGCAGAATTAGGACTGAATGTATTAGTGTATGTATAGCTGCATGTGTGTGAAAGCACGCTTAGAGAACTTCTGTGCATTGTCTTTCTATCTTTTGAGCACTAAAATCTTTGTATAAGAACATGTTCTTGTATTCCAACCATGATTCATGGGTATGGAAATTTTTTAGTCAACATTAATTGAGTCTTTCGACTGCACATAGATAGTTGAAATTATCCCAAAATTTGACCTTGTTATTTTCAAAGCAAGGAGCCAAAACTGACAACAGTGATGCAGCGAGATGAATCCACCTGATTAAAAGAAAGGGAAGGGGGCAAGGAAAGAGAGATGAACTTAAACTTCTGCTACAACAAATAAAGGGGCAGCTAGATGACATAATTAATACAGTGCTGGGTCTCAAGTCAGGGAAACTCATCTTCATGAGTTCAAATAAGGACTCAGACAATTATTATCGCTGTGAGCCTGGGCAAATCACTTAGCCTCAGTTTCTCATCTGTAAAATGGGATGGAGAAGAAATTGGCAAACCATAAAACAAATAAGATTATACTGACTTGAGACTAAGTTTTTTTAAGTAATCTGTACCAAACATATTATCACCAGAATTACTGAATTTAATGGATGGAAAATCAATACCCTCTTAAATGCTTAGCAGATATTTACAGAGACTTATCATCATCATTACCCTCAAATCATGTTAAATTCATCTGTCTTGGAATTTAAAGCTTATATATACTTAATAAATTGTATAACTAGGGCTCTTCTTTTACGAAAAATATCTTAGGATGAAATCTAGGTGATTTTGGTGAATGACACAACTTAGCTATGAAGTTTAGTTTTGTTTTTTTTTTACTTTGTGGTACCTCAGCTTATATATTCTAGATAAATGAATTGGAAAGAAAAGAATCTAGACTGAGAAGGCTAAATTCTTATAGTTTTATGGACATTATCTCTCTGTGTGGATCTGCTAGAAGACAGGGTGATTTATTACCTGCCATTAGTCATCTACAAATTTTGTAGAAATGTAAGAAAGACAGATCCTAATTAGGGATCAGCAGCTTTAGGTACTCTTCAGTAACTTGTAGTCTGAATAGAAGTGATAGGACTGGGCTGGTTTGTTCCTGGGGTTCTTTCCAGCTGTAAAAAATCTATGATTCTGTGAAAAGTACAAATTTCTAATTTCCTGGGTATACATTTCAACCTTCAGAGTTTCTCACTAACTTTCAATTTTGGGGTGCTTGAGATAAATTTCATAGACACAACAACAAATAGTTTGGGAAAAAAACTTTTAAATAAATTTCTTAAAGCATTTTCTCTTGGGGAGTAGTGGATAGAGGGACTCAGACACACAGTGAGGCAGCTGTATTTTGGATGAAGGAGAGCTTACCAAGAGGTACCTTTACAATCTAGAATGAAAATAAAAGGACTCATTTCTCAGCTTTAACGTGATTTTGGAGGTTATCTATTTAATATACATCCATCAAATATAATCTCTAATGCAATCTGAGTCTTTGCTGAAGAAATTACCTTGTGGACCTAGAAAGAACTAGTTATTCTGAAAAGGTCATCTCTGTATAATAATATTTTGATGCTCTAAAACTTTATTAAACTGATTTTAGTCAATCAACAAGTTCTTTCTAAGTTTCAAGTATTGAGCTAAATAATCCAAATTTGTTAAATTATTTTAGTATAAATCCTTCCAGATTGGTTCCTATAATGTTTTGGTATTCTGAAGTGCCCTGCTTTTATATCTATTCCCTCTATTGAGAGGGAGAACCATCAAGTCTTACAATATATCCTATCACTGCATCCTAAGGTCCTCCAAAGCTTAGCCATGCTATTTCTCTGACACTTTAGACTTGCGGCAGTCATCTGATCTAATAAAGTAACATAAGAATCCCTAGGTTTTCTGCTGCACTTAAAACTTCCAGACCCTTCCATTTACCTTAAAACTGTATTTTCTTTTTTATGGAAGTGACACAGTCAGACAAAGGTTCTAAGAACATGAATTTGACAGTAGTGTGGAATTTAGATTGGGCAGGAGAGAGAGAATGGAAACAAGGAGGCAAATTAGAAGGCTATTATAGTGGTCCAAAGGAGAGAAGATATGGGGTTAAACTAGATTAGTAGTCATATGAGAGGATGGAGAAAGAGATTCTATAGACTTGTCAAATGATTGGATATGTAGGGTGAAGGAGACAGAAAAGTAGATTAATCTGATGTCAAATAGAAAGATGATAGTAGTCTCAAACTTAATGGGAAAATTAGGAATGGTGACAGGTTTTGGGAAAAAGATAATAAGTTCTTTGAATATACTGATTTTAAGATACTTATAAAATATCTAGTTTTTAATGTCCAAAAGGCAGTTGATGATACAGTTGTAGAGGAATAACCACAGATGAAGTTCCAGATCTAGGAGAACAATTTTAGTTCAGTAATAAATTCAGAATCTAGAACAAAACTAATGCAAATTGACTACTCATTGTAATTCCTTATCCTAGGGGGTTATTCAGTGAGATTTTAGCCAAGATCCAGGCTAGTTACTGTCAGAGTTAGGATTTGAACAAAATTCTTCTGTTTCTAATTATTTGTTGCTCCACATTGTCCTTCTTACTTTATGCAATTGGTTTAAGAAAAATGCACATTTAAAGCTAGAAGAGACTCATCAAGATTATTTGTTTCAACCCATCATTTTCCAAATGATTAGCCAAACTTTGAACAATTAAAATAGCAAGTTGCCTTAATAAAAAGGAGTCGACTCGTTCTGTATCCCACATATACATAAATGCATGCATATATGTAATATATGTATGTGGGTAATGCATTACAGAAATGTAACAAAGTGAATCTACTGATTAGATATTAAAAAAAATCAGTTATCTACATATACTCCCATTTTGGAAAAAATCTATTGGTGCTTAAAGCCACAAAGTATTTCATTTGAATATAGATGACATGAATAAAGACATAAAGTAAAATATGGTATAAAATATAGGCATGGAATAAATCATATTCTATTTGTTCATGAATCTGACAATTTAGAAGATATTTAAATTCATCAAAGGACAAATGATGAATGGATACACTTGCTGAACAGACTTGTGATATTTCATTTGCATTATCATATTCCATTTGACCAAGAAGAATCCAATAAGCATTGTGCAGAATTTCAACAAACACAATGGCATCATGGTTTTCAAATAAAATGGAAAAAAATTAAATTGATTCCTTAGAGATCTCTCAAATTTATATATGAAATAATTTTAGTTAGAAAAATAAACTTCTTCAACTCAAGGGATTCCTTGATTATTAGCAAATTAAGCATTACTAAAATCTAGTGTACATTCTCTTGAAGCTTTTCTCTCTATTATCGGTGTCAGTTACCCAAACTGTATAAGACCTACATGGGACAGGTTGCTATGTGCTCAGCTCAAAAGTCAACTCAGACAACATGAACAGCTTCCCAGGGTACCGATGAAATTTGTAGCTCTCATGTTTGAGCTCTTCTCTGCATTATTTGAAAGATCATAGATAATAGGAGAAATACAAAAGGATCAGGACAGCTAGATGATGTGGTGGGTAGAGTACTAGGCTGGAGTTGGGAAGACTCAACTTTCTGAGTTCAAATCTGACCTCAAACATTTACTAGCTATGTGCAGGGCAAGTTACTTAACCCTCTTTGGCTTAATTTCCTCATGTGCAAAATGGGTTGGAGAAGGACATAGCAACCCACTCCAGTATTTTTGCCAAGAAAACTCCAAATTATAGATGATATTTGGATGTAACTGAACAACAATAATAACAGTATCAGAAACATGCAAATATCCTAACTTTCAAAAGGTGTAAGTGTCTGAGATGAGATTTCAGCTCTAATCTTCCTGATTTCCAGTCTAGGACTCTAAGCAGTGATATAATCTAGTTAAATAGGTAGTAAGCTTATAAAAATTATGGACTACACAAATCTGGAAAGACAAATTAAAACACTGTATGACTGGGCTACAATTCAATAAGATCTTAGAACACTCATCAATTGAGTCAAGACAAATTAAATTTAAACACAATATGATATAAACACAGTCAACTACATTTAGAAGAGAATGGAACCTGCAAACATTAGACCAGTGAGAATGATTTGAATTCCTGGAAAAAATTCTAAAATTTATCTTCAAAGATTAGTGAATTCCTGAAAAAAAGACATAATACTAGTATAATTTTATAGAAGACTAACTTCATTTTCTCTTTTAAACGACTTATTGGGCTGGTAGATTAGAGGATTTCTGCAATAGTACTTTAAATTTTAACATAGCATTGGACATAGTCTTTGAGTTCTATTTGGGGAAAAGAGAGACACAGATCAGGTAGTAGTATAAGCTATAGTATTTAGAACTGGTTGAATGGTTGGAGCTAAAATAGCTATATTTAATGACTCAATATTCCAATATAGAGAAAATCTCCATTGAAATCACTTAGGTGTATCTATGCTTGCCCTGATGTTAACATTTTTATCCATCCCTGGGAAGCATTTGAAGAAACAATGGAAACACTGCTGTACTTGAAGTCAAGAATAATAGCTAGTGATAGCTAACATTTGTATAGAGTTTACTATGTGCCAATTCTTTGCTAAGAACTTTAAAATTTTTATCTTATTTGATTCTCACAACACCCATGACCTGGACTCATATTACGTTGAGTTATATTGAGCTTACTGTGCACTCGACTCATTTTTTTTAGATGAAACTTTCCTAGTGATGCTTCCACATCATTTTACAAGACGAGAAAATTGAATCAAACAGAGATTCACTGACTTGTCTAGGATTAGATAGTAAGTGTCTGAGATCAGATTTCAGCTCAAATCTGCCTGATTTCCAGTCTGGGACTCTAAGCAGTGATATAATCTAATTAAATAGGTAGTAAGCTTATAAAAATTATGGACTACACAAATCTGGAAAGACAAATTAAAACACTGTATAACTGGGCTACAATTCAATAAGATCTTAGAACACTCAGAAATTGAGTCAAGACAAATTAAATTTAAACACAGTATGATATAAACACAGTCAACTACATTTAGAAAGGCAAAGTTTAGGCCTAGGGAGATGACAAGGAAACTATGCCCTTTACTATCTTCAATTCCAGTCATTACACCTTAGAGAAAGTATTTATAAATGAAATATATCAAAAGGAGGTTATATTGTAAAGCAAATGGAGTCCTTCAAAGACATACCATAGATCGCATGAAAACGTAAAGTGCCATAGTGGAGGGAGTGCTGGACCTAAAGTAAATGAGATCTGAGATCGATCAAATCCTGCCTTGTTTACTTACTATGTGATCTTGGCCAAGTCACTAGACTTTTCTAAGCCTCAGTTTCATTATGTGTAAAATGGGAACAATAAAAACATCTAACTCACATAGTTGTTATATGACTTCATAAAATATAGAAAGACTCTTGAAAGATATTTAAAGGGCTTTGAAAGGTATGTAAAGACCTTTGAAAACTTTAAAGTATCATATAAATGTTAGTTATTTTCAGAATCTGCATAGAGTACTAGATAGAATCAGGAAGACCTAGGCTCAAAGCCAACTTCAGACACATAGGTTATTCTGGGTAAGTTACCTAAAACCTCTTGGAACCTCAGTTTTTTCCAACTCAAATAATTTGAAATCAATGACCTCTGTAATTCTGTCCAGCACCAAACCTTTGATACTCTAAGCAACTCTGTCTCATTTAAATACAATTCACACAGAGTCAAGATATCTTGAATGTGATATCATTGATCTTCAAAAACAAAGGAAAATAACAAATATAAAGTATTTAAAGGTCTTTCACAAAGAAGAGAACCTGAATGATAATGATTGGTCCCTAAGTGGACAACCAGGACTAACTGGTAAAATTTACAAAAGGCTATATTTAGACTTGCTTTAAGGAAAAGCTGACAAGAAATTAGAGTTATTCAAGAGAGGATTAGACTGCCTCAGGTTGGAGTAAGTTAATCCTCATAAGAGATATTTGCAAGACTGGGTAAAGACTTGCCATCTCTATTATGGAAGTCTTGTTTAGGTAAGAAGTCATAAAGGATGACTTATGAGCTCCTCTATGACTCTGATTCACTTTCATATAACTTTTAGAGCAAAGGGAGTATGTTTGCATGTGTGTGTATGCATACATATGAATATGTGTGTATGCATACATGTGAATGTGTATATATATATATATATACATACATACATATAAAAATTTACAACTATGGGCAGAGTAATTTGTTTTTTAATTTTCAAGGAGAACATCTTAATTGTCATGCAAGGTTTAAGAAATATTCTCCCAATCCAAGCTAGTTCCAAAAGAGTTACACCTGTCATTTCTAATATATTCTGTATTCATAATGGGTAACAGATGCAAATTGGATAAGTGATATTTGCTCAATCACATCTTAATAGTAATTTACTAATTGATAGAGGGATGTTGAAAATAAATTAATGAGAGAAGTGAAAATCTGTAACATTTTTCTTGATTTTCTTTTATTAATTTGGCAAATAGAAATAAATGAAAAATTCCCTATTTGCTTAGTAAACATTCTAGACCATGTGTTGACACCATGCTTGAGTAATAATTGACAAACAATATAAATATGTCTTTAAGACATATGGCATGAGAGATTCAGAGGAAGGCAAGAGGGAGAGTGATCAAAAGGTGCAATGTATCTGGTGATTAGCATAATGGCCTCCCATCTAGCTGCCCAAGATTTCATAGTCCCGAGAACAATCAAATATCAATCACCATTCTTTAAAAAAGTAAAAGGAAATATCAAATAAAAGCCAAAACACATCATGTTAAGTAGCAGGTTTCCCAGGATAGACCAAGAGGACTATTACCTCAATAAATTTGGACTTTTTACCTGGCAAGCTAATAGAATCCATAAAAATGGTCAAAATGAAAGAATATACAAGTGAATATTAATTGGGGAAAAGAATCAGATTCTGAAAGAGAAAATCACTAGAGTTATCTAATCCTTGTGCTTAAATTCCTTAAGGAGATGAATAGGTATGTGAACAAAAGGAAATGAGTGGATGTAATTTATTTAAACTTTCAAAAAGCCTTTGACAAGATTCCTTGCCAATGGTTATTTAAAAAAAGAAGAAAATTCATCATGGAAGAATGTTCTTTCATGAACAGAGTCCTGACTCAGAGACAAGAAAAAGCTATTAACATTGTCTAGCTCATAGTAGGCAGAAAAATGTTAAGGGTGTAGAACTTACTAGATCTTTGTAGAGAGAGGGTGTACATCAGTATGTCCCCAAAGAATAACACTCATTTGTTAATTTATTTAATATACTGAATTCTTACTCCCTGTGTTAGAATATTTATAGGTGCTATAATGGAAATATAGAGCCAGTTTCTCCCAACAAAGTTTTCAATGTATCTGGGAAGAAATGTTAAGCAATATACAAACTGCAATAAATAATAATATAAGGAAGACATGATTAAATCTTAAATTTTTGATTCCAGATACAGGTGCATCATGCTGGGACTTCAGTATCAATATAGTGATGAGTAAGAGTAAGAACTCTGAAATATCTTGAAATTCAGCTGGTGACTCTTATTTATTGAAAGATAGTAATTGAGCCTATAATCACCAGCAGCAAGGATATTCCCATACTGGTGATCTGACATTAATTTGTTTTCTTATATTGGTGCTCTGAAAAGATCAAGTATTCTGACAATGAAACTGCATAATTTTCTCTATTGGATCTTTACAAGCCTAGTCTTTAAGAAGCTTAGAACTCACTGGGAATACTACTTCTTATAACATTTGTGTGCTTGCTTATTTTCTCATGATCTACCCTAAGAGGTCTATTTCCAAAATGGTGAATTCTATATGAAAATCCTCATAACAGTAAAGCTGTAGATTGTAGGAAACAACCAGAAATCTTGCTCAAGAAATTCACACTGATTAAGAAAAAAAGCCTAAGATAAATTATTGCAACTAAACTAGATCACAAGAATCTATTTTTTACAAGATTTCTATTTTTTTCCTTCTCCATGGATATAAAATCAGTGACAATGGAAGCAGGCTTACATTTACTAAGTCAGTCAAGCAAAGAAGCCAATTTAATAGGAATAGTCGATCAATTGTTATTAGTTCATTGATTAGCTGAACCTATTTGGCTATAGTGTAAAGTACAGGATGGAGATTATTGCTGCAATTGGAAAGATAGGTTGGTGCCACATTGTTGTAAAAGGCCAAAGAGAAAAGACAAAAAGAGAAGTTTATATTTGATCCTGAGGACAATAGGAAATCACTGGAATTTACTAAGTAGGGAATGAATTGGTTTAACTGGCATTAAGAAAATCACTTTGAGACTTGGGGCAAGGAAAACAATTAATTAGAAGGCTACTCTAATATTCCAGGCAGGAGCAGATAATGACCTGAACAAAGATGATGACTGTGTTAATAGTATAAAGGGATATTAGAGATGTTGTGGAGATAGAAATTGTCTCCAGCTAAAAATAAAATGATTTGAATAGGAAAAAAGGGAAAAACAAAACAAAGAAATGCCCAATTTCTTGGTTTTGTGTTTCTTCACCCATATTCATCACCTTCTGAAAGTATTATACCTTATCAATATACCTTCAAAAAATAGGTACTCAACTGGAATTCTCTTCAAGTACTCTTCAAGAGACTCACTTTACATGGCAGAGTAAAATAAAACAAAGTCATCATGGTGGATGAGACATGTTTATGTTTATTAATGTCACTTAAATACTTTAGTTTTTTCCTTAACACTAAATCATACTATTTTATTGAGTTTTCTGTCTATTTTAAGACTACTGTCACAAGAATTGGTTCTAGTCATCTGCCTCTCACCCTTTACTACCTACCTGTTCAGCACTTCATATTTATGCCCAACAACATTAAGGACATGAATTCTCATAATAAAATTAACTACTGACATTTGGCATTTCTTCTCCCATTAGTATCCTCTTTCTTTCTACCACAGAGGCTTTCCATCCTACTTACAGGAGAAATTGTCTTTATATATTGCCTTCTCCTATTAGAATGCTAGGTCCCTAAGAATAGGGATTAGCTTACTTTTTATTCTGTATCACCAGCAATTAGAATTAAACTTTGCACATATTAAGTTTAAAAGAAAAGTTTTATCACTCATGTATATATTCATTCATTTATTTAAAGATTAGACTAAAAGATAACTCTAATAGAAATGCAGTAAGATCAAATATCCTTCCCCATGGATATATAATTAAAAGATATGAACAAAACATTCCCAAAAGAAAAAATGCAAGTCATTAACAATTCTATGAAAGAAGGCTTGAGTTACTAATAAAAAAATAAATCAAAACATCCTTTTGGTTTCATTTTATACCTAGTAAATTGGCAAAGATGACTAAAAAATGTGAATAACCAACATTTCATGAGTTGTAGAAAAAAAAATCACTACTGCCTTGTCGGTTGAGTTCAGAACTGGTCCAACTCTTTTAAAAAGAAATTGGTATTGGGGCTGCTGGGTGGTGTAGTGGATAAAACACTGGCCTTGGAGTCAGGAGTACCTGGGTTCAAATCCAGTTTCAGACACTTAATAATTACCTAGCTGTGTGGCCTTGGGCAAGCCACTTAACCCCGTTTGCCTTGCAAAAAAAACCTAAAAAAAAAAGCAATTTGAAATCATGAAAATAAAGTGAATAAAAATATACATGTCCTTTGATACAGAGGTTCCACTTCTAGCATCCAAGAACCTCAATGAAAAAAACAAACAAAAACTGGCCTACCTATAATAAAATATTTATAGAAGAACATTTTTGTGGTAGCAAAGAACTGGAAATAAGGTAAATAGATGTACACTAGTGGGAAGAAAGACTAGACAAGTCATTATATGAATATACCCAGATGGTATAATAAGAAAGAAGTGATATGATGCATACAGAGAAATATATAAAAACTTATAATAAATGATTCAAGTGAAGCAAACAAACAATGCACACAAAAGCTATAATGATATAAACATAGGAAGAGTGAAACAGCTAGAACTGAATTTATAATGAGCAAGCTCTTGGTCAAAGAAATATAAGGAGGCAATTCTCTGAAGAGATTGGAGACTGAATATGGAACACTGAAAATGTTTGGAACACTAAAAAGCTTGTAATATATTCATTAGTTTTGCAAAATATTTATTTCCTACTTGTCATAAGGGAAAGTTTATTGGAGGGCTTATCCATTCAATAGGGTTTTACTGTTACCTCCTACTATCATGAAATTTAAGCTCTGGCTACTTCATCCACCTGCAGGCAGTCTTGTAGATTTACTGACTTTTTCCCCTCATTTTCAAGGAACCTAGGCTGAAAAGTCCCTCAACTCCTCCAAAAGCCATCATCATCATCATCATCATCATCATCATCATCATCATATTTTTTTTAGGTTTTTGCAAGGCAAACGGGGTTAAGTGGCTTGCCCAAGGTCACATAGCTAGGTAATTATTAAGTGTCTGAGGCCGGATTTGAACTCAGGTACTCTTGACTCAAGGGCTGGTACTCTATCCACTGCACCACCTAGCCACCCCCATCATCATATTTTTTTTTCAGGTTTAAATAGGACATGCAGAACAGAGCAATGACATTTATGAGATACCATTTTGACCCATAGGGATAAACATGCCTAGAAAGTTGTCCTGCTCCAATATGTTTAAAGGGATAATAAGTTTATTATATATCTGTGTGAAGTTCATTTAAGTGTACAGATTCTCACAGTTTTTATTATAATAATCCCTGAATCTTTGACAGACTTTATTGTACCAGATTAACTTAATTCATTTCCTATTGTGGGGAAGGGCAGTTGGGTGGCACAATCAATAAAAGATTGGGTCTGGACATCTTTCTGAGTTTAAATCTGACTTCAGATACCTTCAAATTTTGTGACTCTGGGCAAGACACTTCACCCTGTTTGCCTCAGTTTCCTCATCTATAAAAATGAACTGGAGAAGGAAATAGCAAACCATTCTAGCATCTTTGCCAAGAAAACCCTAAATAGTATCATAAAGAGTCAGACATGAATGAAAAAGATTGAAAAACTACTAAACAACAATCTGGCACATCATTCCAGTATTTTGCAAATAAAATACTAAATGGAGTCACATAGACTCAGACACTTACTTTCTGTGTGACCCTGGGCAAGTCACTTAACTTTATTTGCCACAGTTTCCTCATCTGTACAATGAATTAGAGAAGTAAATAGCAAACCAATTCAATATCTTTGCCAAGATAAACCCCAAATAGGATCACAAAAAAGTCAGACATGAATGAAAAAGACTCAACATCAACCAGAAATAGTGAGGAAAGGGTAAACTAATGACTAAAAGTCAAAGAAGTGACTTATTCAGAAACTATTTGGGCAAGAAGAAGAATCTATTTTATCTCCCCTTCAGAAAAATGGTGTCCTGTTTTTATAAATATTGCTCTGGTCATATAGTTTAACCCTTTCATTTTGCAGGTGGAAAAAATAAGATAAGCTAAATGAGTTGCCCCAGATCCCAGGTAATAGAGTAAACATTTGATCGCAGGTTCTCTAATAGCAAATTAACACTCTTTATGTTGCCACTTGTTTCCTGTTCCTATTCCTGTTTTGTATATAATCATGTTATCTGAAATGTACTGCCATGAAAAGAACATGGTGGAAGAGAAGCCAAAACCAATAATGTTCTGGCAAAGCTATCACTAGACCTCTCTTCCAAATACTGTGTGGCTAATTCTTTCAAATACAAAAAAAAAACAAACCCTCACAAAATCTTCTGGAAATGGAATCTGATTTTTTTGTTTTGTTTTGTTATGTGGGGAGGGAAAATACCAATAAGCATCAAAATAAAATATAGGCCCAATAAGGAGCCAGCTTCTTATGATAAAAGCTTTGAGTAATAACAAAAACTATTGTAGCATATAATTGTGCTTCATGAACATTAAGAGAACTTCACAGCAGCTATTAAGGAAGTTTTATTCTGCTAGTTTTATAGATGAGTCATCAGAATACAGCTTTTCATTGAAAGAATTGGTAATATAACCAATCTCTTATGAAATAACTAGAGCTTGAATGTCAGTTTCATATGCACTGATACAGTTTTGATAGAAAAAGCAGTTTTATATGTAAGGTGGGATGTGGACTAAGTCAATCAAATAACACAACTCTCCTACCCCCACCTTCTCCATTCCCTTCAAAGGGACAGCCAAAAGGTGCTATATTTTGAGACCTTTTTAAGGGAAAATATAGTCATGAAACTATCACTCAGAGGTATGAAACAGGAATGAAGAAGGTCTTTAAAATTATATCAAATCACCCAATCAAAGTTTTTAAATTAGATTTTAAAAGATCTAGGACAATGATATTTGACAATGAAGAAAAGATAGAGAATAGTAGAGGCAGAAAAAAGGGAGATTGTGTATAACTGTATGATTTGAAATGACAGTTATATGACATGGTGGATAGATCACCAAGTCAGGAAGTCCTGGGTTCAAACCAAATCACAGACACTAACAACCTGTGTGATCTTGGGTAAGTTATATAATTAACCCTTTTTGACTCAGTTTTCTCATCTGTAAAATGAATTGACGAAGGAAAGGGGAAACTGCTCCAATATATTTGCCAAGTAAATGCCAAGTGGGGTCACCAAGAGTCAGACACAACTAAGGAACAGTTACTACTACTACTACAACAACAACAAGAAACAATATGGTTAGAAATTGGTGGCCAATAATTAACATGGAAAAATTGGTTCCTAGAAAGGTAAGTAGAAAGTCTACCTGCTAGAGGTGGGTTTTGGAAGGTCAGAGTAAAAGATATTTAAAAAGTTTGATTTAATTAAGTGAAACTATTTTGCTGAGTATTATGTTTGTTACCTTTAGCAAGATACTTGATTACTCCCAACAAGATAATGTGAATTTCATTGGAAGGATTTTTGGGTTTTTAGATTTAGTTTTTGTGGGCTTTTTCAATGAAAAAAGAAATATTTTTTGGTAAAGTTCATAGGATTATATTGATAATTAACTCACTTGGGTGCCATTTATAATTGTAACCTAAAGTTCATTCTCCAGTGTTCAAATTGAAGAACATAATTTCTGATCATTTGTAGCTAAAAACTCATTCATCATATACTTAATATTAAAACATCGGTGTCATGCATCATTTGATTTCATGCCTGCTGTGTTGGAATATATGACACGACATTATCCAATGAAAAGGACTTCCTGTAAACTTTAATGCTTGGTTTGTATATGTCTTTAAAAAATACTAAATGTACAACAGAAGTCATAAAAGAAAATTCTTAGAATTTTTTGAGTTTGAATTGACTACACAAAGTCTGTTTTTCCACATTACTGAGGAAAGTAAGGCCATCAAAGTAGGAAGTATTAGAACAAGAAGATGAACCAAGACCCTGTAGCTACTGTTTTTATTTTTTTTCCTATTGCTCAACCCTGCTTCTCAATTGTTTTTGGACCAGAAAAACCCATCAAAAATATTACAGATGTGAGAACATAAGTATTATTTCTACTAGTGATATTTTCTCAGAGACATCTTATTCATTTAGAAAATATTGAGTATTTCATTCTATCCATTGAATTCTGGGGACTTGGACAGCATGGTGAAGTTAATGATTTATTAAATCCACCCTAAACTTCTTTAAAAATTGCCAACTTTTTTTTCAGTCATACAAAATTTAGGGCTCTGATAAATTAGTACACTTAAATTCTTTTAAAGTTTTGTGAAAATGAGGCAGTGTTAATGTTTATGGCTGTGAACATCTGATGACATCTTTTAAAATGATGACTTAGTATTGGATTTGAACTTTAATCCCATAAATCAATATTTTAAAGGTTACATTGTGTCAAGGTATATTATGTTTATGGATAAGTATGTTTTGAGTTCTGCATTATTTAGTAAAGCAAACCTCACTAAATTATTGATATAATATTTAACATGAGAAGTAGAGAAAGACAAATAGAGACATTGTCAAAGTCAAAATCATAGACCTAGAGTCTGTGCTTTGTGGATATTCATAATGATAATTAATATTGCCATAAATTCTCTCACAGGAGCCTCACCACAGCCTAAACTTACTAGATGTTACAAGTATAATTTATACTATTTCCATATAAAGAGAGTGAGATTCAAAGAAATTTGCAATTCATTCAAAGAAGCTGAATTGGGACATGAGTTCTGGCCTTCTCACTAGAAAGTACATAATCTTTTTGCTATACAACAATCACTTGATGACTTAATAGTCATAGCAAAATCTAGCGTTTATAAAGTATCTTTACCTGCCTTTCTCATTTTGAGCCTCACAATAATTCTTAAGGTAGCTATTTCATATAGTATTAACTCTATAATAGAGAGGAAGAAGTGTCAGATCATTTCAGATAGTTCAAATGACTTGCCATGGTTATATACATACATACATATATATATATATATATATATATGTCTCAGAAATAGGAATTTTTATGACTCAAAAATCTCACATGATTTCCATTATACCACAGAGTCTTGCAATAAGGAATAAATGAGTAAGGCAAATATCCACATCTAATAAATAGATATCATTTGCCTTAGTTCTAGAATGGCAGAAAGGAGTGGAATACATTTTACCAAAAGGTTTTGGCAATAAATTACAAAGTGGAAATAAATATTTCATTAGTTCTATTTTTGTTTTATTGTCTATTAACATTGTCTCACATACCATAAGCAGTATGCCTGTCCCTTATTTGACCTTGATATTTTTCTTTAAAGTAATTTTAAAACTGTACATGGATGCATGTATGGGGACTTAGATACAAAGGTATTTTCAAAGGTATATGGCTGCTTTTCCATATGTTTTTATGGTAATGATCAATTTTACTCTGGAGAAGGGCAGGATCACTCTCTCACTCGAGATATATATATATATACATATATATAATATATATTATATATATATGAAACTAAATAACACATATAAAAGAGGGGATAAGATATATTATATATATGTTTATGCTTCCAAATAAAAAATTAAAAATTTAATATAAGAATTTTGGCTTAATTAGATGACATTCAAATTTGAAATAATGTCTTAGAAAAACAAAGACTATTTTACTGTTATAGGAATTCATCATTACAATATTTCTAAAATTCAGTTTATGAATGTTAAATATATGATAGTAAAGATATTTGTCTGCGAAGTCAAATAAATACAGTCTGAATTTCTAGTCCAGATTTTGCTGGTTGTTAGCTGATCTTCAGTTTCTACGTGACTAAAATGTAAATACCATTTGTCCTAACTACCTTTCAGTGTTGTGAGACTTAAATTAGATTGGTGCCATATTTAACTTCCAATATTATGAAAATCCTGAGAAACTCACTGGACACTCAGCAAACACATTTGTAGTATTGTTTAATAAAATTATTAAAAGTCATATGACATTTGATTGATTTCTAGTGTCAGAGAAAAGCTAGAGAGAAAATACAAGTATCCCAGAGTTAAGTACAAGTTTATCAGCCATATTAACCCTAAAATCTATTTTTAGAAAGAAAGATTACTTTCATTTCATTTAACTCAATGACAAGAGAACAAAAACAAAAAAAGAATTACACTGAAGTTCAAGGTATATATTCTTAGAAAGATGCATCAAGATTTATAGCTACAATGAAACAGTGATTTAAAATACTTTTAGTGAAATTTCTTTTATAAGTTTCAGATTTGCTCACAAGGGTAGACATGTATTGAAATTTCACTTTTAAAAATGATTCCTTGATATGCACATAAACAACTCAAAGGGACCAAAATTTCTCAGGAAATGGCTGTTTAGATTTATAGGAGCAGGGTATTAAGAATTAATCCTTCATCCCATGTTCTTTACAGAAATGCAGAGCTCAGTAAGGACATTTCAACATTAGCCATCTAGGCATAAAAAAGTATTAGTTAAACCATTGAAATCACTTTAATCTTACATCCTGAATCAATAAGCAATACAGTAGGACACAAGACAACCTTGGTAATTATAGACTTGTCAAGTTAATTTAAAAAGGGGGGAGATAGTAGAAGAGATCATCAAATAATCAATTTTTAATCACCTAGAACTCAAAACGCAGGATAGAAAATAAAGCATCTTGGTGAAGATGAAATTATGCCCATGACAATGGGATTTCCCTCCATTCCTTCTCTTCTAAAGTTTCCTACTCTGTATCATATATATATATATATATATATATATATTATATATAATAACTATTTATACACATGTAATCCTAATTCCTTCTCCCTTGCAAAAACAAACAAAAAAAAAACATTGGAATGTAAGGTCCCTGTGAACCGTGACTGATGTCCTCCCCCTTTTTTCACCCAATTTGTAAATTAACTGAATGCATAATTCTTGATATAAAGTGTTTAATCAATGCATTTTTACAAATTCCATGATGAAATAATAGTGCTCTAGGTATGTTCTATTTAATAATCATTAAGTAACCCTTGTTCTTCTTGTATTCTGTGACTTGACTTATACTTTTTCTTCCATCTGGAGTATCCCTTCCACCTGACTCAAATTCTACCCACACTTTAAGGATCAGTTAAAATACTGCTTCTTAATACTAAATACTAAATGTTAAAATACTGCACTTAATCTTTCTTTATTCTTAGCTCCTGTCACATTTACATACTGGCATTTGTGAGAATGACAAGTGTCATGCTAGTGGAATAAATAGATCGTATTATGATTATTCATCTAAGAGTCATCATGGTATTGTAATCATTCTCATGAGTTTCATTTTACTTAACAGACTAATTTCCCTGAAGACAGTGACCTATCTAAAACATTTTTTTTGTTTTTCCTAATAGAAGATGAAAGTAGGTACCTGATACATGTGTTTTTTGCCCTTTGTTTTGAAGAAGACCATGACATCAGAGATTTGAATAAGGGAGTGCTGTGCTAAGTCACAGCCTCTCTTTCTTCTCCAGAATCATCTGGATCCAGTGGTCAAATATCAAGTCAACTGGAGATGGCTCTAGATATTCAGGTTAAGACTTGCCCAAGGTCACATAGCTAGTTAAGTGTCAAGTGTCTGAGGTCAAATTTGAACTCACATCCTCCTGACTCCAAGGCCAGTACTCTATCCACTGCACCACCTGGTTGCCCCTATCTAATACATATTGATTAAGTTAATTAAAGATTATCAAATCTTTATATATTCTATATTACCTGGAGGTGTGATCTTGCTTCTTGGGTTTGGGCAAGGACTGGAGAATTTTGTTGAGAGGAAAAATATTAGCTATGAACTCTTAGACAAATTCTATTTTTTATTTATTTAAGGCAATGGGATTAAATGACTTTTATTCCATGAATTTTTCTTTTATAATATTTGAGAATAGCCTTTATTATTTTATTTCTGAACCAATAATTTTAGAATGTTATTGCTGAATGAGCAACTAGTTTGGACAAATAGGTGGTGTAGTAGTGCTGGATCTGGAATCAGGAAGACTCATCTTTCTGAGTTCCATTCTGTCCTTAAACACGTATGATACGATTTTGTGCAAGTTATGAGATCAGATAAGATAATGTATGCAAAAACTCTTTGAAAATTTTAAAGTGCCAAATAGATTCTACTTGTCAACTATCATTAGTATTATTGTTATTACCATTATTTGAAACTGGCACTCTAGTCAATAGTATTTTCTTTAGCTTTTTTTAGTTTTTCAAAGCAATGGGATTAAGTGGCTTGCCCAAGGCCACACAGCCAGGTGTGTCTGAGTCTGGATTTGAACTCAAGTACTCCTGACTGTAGGGCTGGTGCTTTATCCACTGCACCACCTAGCTACCCAACAGTATTTTTAAAAATAAATTTATTTATTTTTACAACCATTTGTAAAAATAGTTTTCAAAAATCATATTTTGTTTTGCTAAGGTTTTGAATTCCACATTTTTATTTTTCTCTTTCTCCCTTCCCCCCAACAGAGAGTAATCAAATATAGCTTATACATGTATAGCTATTAAGCATATTAAATTAAAGAACTATCAGAACAAAAAGGGGAAAACATTAAAGGAAAAAACATAAAACATAAAACAAATATAAAAAAATTGAAAATAGTGTGCTTTGGTCAACATTCAGAGTCCATACTTCCTTCTCTAGATATGGATAATATTTTCCATCATAAATCCTTTAGAATACTGTTGAGATGAGTAAGTCCATTATAGTTGGATCATAGTACAAAGTTGCTGTTAATGTATACAATGTTCTTCTGGTTCTGCTCTTTTCACTCAGGAGCAGTTCATGCAAGTCTTTCCAGGTTTTTCTGAAGTATGCCCATTCATGATTTCTTATAAAACAATAGTACTACCCCACATTCATATGCCACAATTTGTTCAGTCACTCCGCAATTAATGAGCATTCCCTCAATTTCAATTTTTTTGCCACTACAGAAAGAACTGCTATAAATGTTTTTGTACATATTGGCCTTTTACCCTTTGTTATGATTTTTTTGGGATATAGACCCAGTAGTGGCATTGATGGATCAAAGGATATAAACAATTTTAATATCCTTGGGCATATATCCAAATTGTTCTCCAGAAAAGTTGGAGCAGTTCACAACTCCACCAACAATAATTAGTGTCCCAATTTTCCCATATCCTCTCCAACATTGGACAATATGAGAAAAAAGAAAATAATCAATCTAACAGTTTTGAGGTGGCACCACAGAGTTGTTTTAATTTCCATTTCTCTAATTAGTAGTGATTTAGAGCATTTTTTTCAAAAGACTATAGATACCTTTAATTTTTTCCATCTGAGAACTGCCTGTTCATATATACTTTGTCCATTTATCATTTGGGGAATGACTTGCATTCTTATAAATTTGACTCAGTTCTCTATATATTTTACAACTGAGTCCTTTATCAAAAACACTAGGAAAAAATAATTTCTCAATTTAAAGCATTTTTTAAAAATATTGGCTGCATTGGTTTTATTTGCAAAATCTTTTTAATTTGATGTAATCAAAATTATCCATTTTGCATTTTATAATATTCTCTGTCTCTTGTTTGGTCATAAATCCTTCCCTTTCCATAGATCTGACTGATAAATTATTCCTTGTTCTCCTAACTGGTTTATATGGAATCACTTTTATGTCTAAATACTGCACTTATTTCAAACATATTTTGCTATAGAGTGTGACTGGTCTATGCCTAGTTTCTACCATACTAATTTCTAGTTTTTTCAGAAGTTTTTATTAAAGTGTATTTTTTTCATCAGAAGGGAGAGTTTTTGGGTTAATCAAAACATTTGATTACTATAGTCATTTGCTACTTTTTCCTTTTGTACCCAATCTATTACACTGATCCATCATGCTATTTCTTAACTAGGACTAAAGAGCTTTGAGGACTGCAGCTTTATAATGTAATATTAAATATGGTACAGCTAGATCACCTTCCTTTACATTTTTCCATTACTCCCCTTGATATTCTTGCCCTTTTATTCCTCCAGATAAGCTCAATAATTTTTTTATATAGTTTGATTGGCATGACACTGAACAAGTAATTTAACTAGCATTGTATTTTTATTATATTAGCTTGGACTACCCATGAGCAATTAACATTTGCTCAGGTATTTAGACCTGATTTTATTTTTTGTGAAAAGTATTTTATAACTATGTCCATAGAGTTTCTGAGTTTTTCTTGGCAGGTAGACTCCCAAGTTTTTTATGTTTTCTACTGTTATTTTAAATTGAATTTCTCTTTCTATCTCTTGCTGCTGGGTTTTGTTGATAATATATAGAAATGCTGCTGATTTATATGGGTATATTTTAAATCCTGCAACTTTGCTAAAGTTGTTAATTGTTTCAAGTAGTTCTATTTTTAGTAGATAATTTAGGATTCTCTAAGTATACCATTGTATCTTCTTCAATGAGTATGGGCTGTTTTTCCTTAATACCTATTCTAATTCCTTCAATTTCTTTTTCTCCTCCTATTCCTAAAGTTAACATTTCTAATACAATATTAAACAATATTGTGAAAATGGGCATCCTTGTTTTTCCTCCTGACCTTATTGGGAATGCTTCTAGCTTATCCCATTATACATAATGCTTGCTGATAGCTTTCATATGATTTCTGTTAGTTTTGTTATTGATATGGTCACTTATACTAATAGCTTTCCTAATATTGAAACAACCCAGCATTCCTAGTATAAACAATCAACAGCATCTTTAAATGATTTTTAATCCTATAAAGCTCTGTTTTTCTTTAATATTTGTCTTTATTTATTTTTCCAACATGCAGCGGTAGTTTTCACTTCTCATTTTTTTACAAGGTTTGGAGTTTTACATTTTTCTCCTTCTCTCTCCCCTCCACAGAAGGAATCTACTATACATTCTAGATTTATGATTATGCTGAACATAGATTCATATTAATCCTGCTGTGAAAGAAGATTAAAATCCAAACAGAAGAAAACATATTAAAGAAGAAATAATGACATAATATATGACAACTTTTAAAATTTGAAGATAGCTAGCTTTGGTTTTCATTTAAACTCCACAGTTCCCTCTTTGAATATGGATGGTATTTTCCATCACAAGTCTTTTAAGTTTATCTTTGATTATTTTGCTGCTGAAATAAACAAGTCCATCATTAGTTGATCATCACCCAATCAATAATTCTGTTAGTAGTGTTTTATGAAGTTACATGTGTAAGTTCAACAAAAACAAGTTTGGCAATAACCAAAGCAAACGGACATTATACAATTTTTGAATTGCCAGAATGAAGGATCATGGGCATCTGACTAAGCATCATGTATTTTTAAATTTAGAAAGCTTTATTGTTATACATGTTCATACTGACATAGATCCCTTAAAATAACTTAAGTCTCTCTTTTTACATGTTCTTCCCCCCCAATTCACTTTTTCCTCTCATAGCAAATTTATCCATTTTCTGAATTGCCCAGACTCTTCCACTTTATCCTAAAAGTTCACTTATAACAGTCCAACTTTATTCTGATTTTTATAAATAAACTAAAAAGAAAAAAGTTAAAACTATTTACTTTAATATGAATTACTAAATTGCTGATTGTTAAAAATTATTTCATCTCTAATTAGAATCTTGTTGTGTGTTTGGATCACATAAGTCATGGAATGACCAAAAAGATTAACGAGGCTACCCCAATACTTGATACTTAGTAGCACTTGGTGTCATTAAATTCCAGAGGAATTATAATTTTCCTCCCTAGGCTTATAGTTACAAGAGTCAAATAAATTTGGAAATGAAGAAAATTTGATGTAATCTAATTCAAGCCATCCTTCAATCTATGCCCACTTGCCCTGTTAGTTGTTCATCTCTTGCTTTAGTGTTCTCTACACATAAATAGGGAATGTTTGCCATAATTAGCTCAACCAAAACCCATTACACTGCTAGTTTCTTAGTTAATATCTTAATTTTCTATCCTACCCTCTCCCCCATATCTTTCCAAATTGACTTCTAATTCTTGGAACAGTAACAAAATTAGTACCATCATTCCTGGAAATAGCTAGCTTTCAATATTGTACCTCCAGTACTTCGCACAGAACCTGATACAGAATAATCATTTAAGTAATCTTTTTTGTCATTTATTTCATACCTTTCACTTAATAGAAAAAGACACTAAGATCAAAAAAGGGGAAAATGGCTTACTTAGTGTAATTTTTTTTGACTGACCCAAAAAAACCCCTGAATTTCTGACTTTCAATCCAAGTCTTTATGACATCTGATACTTTCTTCTTCCAGAAATCCTATTTAATAGCAAATTCACTGTGACCAGTAAAGTTTACTTCTTCTTCATAGCTTGCATTTAGCTTCTCACTAATTTCTGGGAAACAGGTTACATGCTATTAAGGGTTCAAGGAAAACCTTTCATCACTAATAAGAAAAGAACTCAATCATAGTGAGCCAAGGCAGGTAAGCAGTACAATGGATAAAGTACATGATGCAAAGGAAGACCTGAGTACCATTCTAATCACAGATACTTACTAGCTATTGTAACCTTGGGCAAGTCACTTAACTTTGCTTGCCTCAGGTTACTCATTTGTAAATTGAGCTGGAGAAGGAAACTACTCCAAGGATTTTGCCTAGAAAATGTCAAATTGGGACCATGAAGAATCTGGCATTATTGAAATGACACAACAGCAACAATGACCACAAAATCACTTTTCTTAGAAAAAAGTAATTTACAAATTAAAATAAAGAAATAAAATACAAGGAAATAATATCAATAGATATTCTGAATCAAATAAAAATGTTAATTTCCAATACAGTGTCTGTTATACATTCACATGAAGTAAAGTCCATGAAAAAGGATGTAATGGATTAGTTCTGTTGGTTTTCAATCCAATTTCATATTATAAGTGAAGGATCTCTGATGAGGAAATCATGTTTGCATGTTTTTGTTTTATGAGCACATGGAACAAGAGATGGAAAACAACTCCCAGGCTTCATTAGTCTTAACATGATATAAAGTAGTCTAAATACCAACATGCTTGTTGGACCCTCAGTATAGAAATTATGCAAGGACTTAGGCAAGTCATTCAGGATGGAATACAATCTGCATACTTGGAGAGATCATCAAGATCTACATCAAGGGGCAGCTAGGTGGTGCAGTGGATAGAGCACCGGCCCTGTTTTCAGGAGGACCTGAGTTCAAATTCGGCCTCAGACACTTAATAATTACCTAGCTGGGTGGCCTTGGACAAGCCACTTAACCCCATTGCCTTGCAAAAAACCTGAAAAAAAAGATCTACATCAAGAAATTCATAAATGCCTTGACATATCAAAGAAGCAAAAAGGAGAAGTTTAAGGTGGATTGTATTAGGCAAGTTCTGCAAGTTTATCAACAGACTTGATCATTACAGCATTTATCACATGATTACTTTCTTTTCTTTTTTTATATTCCACAAGAGGAATCATCAAATGCATTTAAAAATGATTACAGCAAGAGATTTGTAGGCAATCCATTTCACTCCTGAAAGGTTCCTGAATATTAATGTAGTTTCCCTAGTTCAAACTAACCTTCATTTTAGGATGTCTGAAAAAGTATGGATTGAAAATAAGATGGTAACTCTTTTTTAGAGAGAAGAATATTCAATTTCATGTGAATATTCAGTCCTTAACCAACCAGAAGGAGGTATAATTTCATGTGCAAAGATAGTCCCTTGAGAGAAACTTCAGTTTCCAAATAAGGATACTGATACTTGGATAAATCATGATACACAATTAATAGTCCTCCCCAGTCCTCTTTTGCGTCCACCCATCCCCCTTCCCCCACAAAAGAAAACTCATATTTATTTGTGAAGGTGATAATAGCCTTTAAAATAGAAGGTAATATATTTTCATGATTTCCTTCCTGTTTAATATTATCTTTTTTCAACAAATATTATTTCTTATCTAAATTAGAGTAATATTTTTACTAAATTACTAAATTTACTAAATTTTACTAAATTTACTAAATTAGAGTAATATTTTTATTAGTCTTTTTTACTAAATTCATTAGAATTGTAGCCCCAAGAGATTACTGGACTAGGTACCGACCGAAGTCTAAAAAAGGTTTCTCAGAGTATAATATTTTAAGACTACCTTAATTCTATTTTTAACTTCCTCCTCACCCTTTTGTAGCAGGTATGACTCCTGGAGGGGGGAGAGAGGGAGCATCTTCCTTCTTTATCCATTCTGTTGAGTTATAGGTAGGGTCTAATTACCCAACCATATTTTAGGACATCCAATGTCATGGCAAAATATCTAGGCTCAAAGCACCCCCTATGGACCTGTCCTTCAATAACAAATCTGGAGGTTAAAATTTTATTTATTAAGCGAAGATTTACACAGCAGCAAAGGACATGATAGGTTTCAACCCTAATGTCTGTGTCTCAACCCTGTCCTGGAGGTACATGTTCCGAGGGTGAATGAATAATTTAATCTTCATGAGCCATCAATTCTGCTCCTCCTTGAAGAGGTTGGCAATAGTCCCAGTTAATTACATTTATGATGTGGATTTTGTGAGACCATGGATATTCAGAAAGTAAGAAAGGGCAACCACATCTCATTACAAGTGCTTCTTTTCTGTTTCTTCTTTCTTCACATACTATTTTATTGATTTATTAATCACCAACAAATCAGAGAATAAGGACATGCCATTTCCTCATTAATTAGTCATATAAACAAGCAACACTAATAAGTCTGCCTCAATTCTAAACTCTAGTCTTGTTTCTTCCATATTGAAAAACAAGAATGAGTTCTATAGAAATATTAAGAAAGATTAAACTTCAAAATATAATCTGGCAGAATAAAATATTATATAAGAATCTCTGTAAAACAGCATATTTTCTAGCAAATAGCAAGTACTTATGCAAATGACAAGTGCTTATCCCTTTTCCTTTTTTCTTCTCCATCTTGTTCTTTCAAAACTATATTATCTTTATCATTCTTAAAAAAGAGATAGGTGCTCTCTCAACTTACTCAAGTTTCATCTAGAATACTGAAACTTTTATTGAATAGTTTCACCCCGTTTAGATTCTCTTCTTTCCATTTGCCCTAAGTGAATTCAATAGAACAAATATTTATAATCTGACAATTCTGGGCTAAGCATTACATGTTGATCAGGGTTTCTTTAATTTCCCAGTGACTAAATGACTCATCTTTATTTCTTCCTTTTTATGGGATCCAGATATCATAAGATTAGAAACTATATATTTTCTATAGTTCATAAATAGCACATAGGAACTGACAGCACTCCCTCAGTCTCCTTTCCACTGGATGGAGGGGTAAAGGTGAATAGAAGACAAAAACTGAACCTCTCAGCTCACTCCTCTTTGAATCTACTGTCTAGTTTTTCTTTTACATTTTGAGGATAGATTTCCTCTGAGGTTCTGTCTCCCACTGTCAGCCTGACTGTTTTCCTCCCTTAAAATATTAAGATCCTTGAGAGCAAGGGACTGTCTTTTTATTCAGTATCCCTAGGGCATATCACAATTCATTAGACTGAAATATTTATTGTATTATTACTTTAATTATCATGTTATATCTTTGAAACTCTTTGAAAAGTCCTTAGTGATGAATGAGTGAATGAATGAATTCATAGCATCATAGGAATTAGAACAGGAAACGATATTAGGGAAGATTTAGTTCATAAATTCATGGTTTTTGTTTTTGGTTTGATTTGATTTTATATCCATCCAACCATCTATCTAACTATCTTTTTTCTTTATTTAGGACATGGAAAGGACTTTTGAAATAATCGAGTTAAAACCTCTCATTTTACAGATGAGGCAAATGTGTTCCAGAAAAGAGAATTCAATTCAATTCAGTTCTATCAACACTTATTCAGCACCTGTTATTTGCCAGGTACTATGTGAGGGGCTTGCCCAAAGTAACCTAACTAACAAGTAGTAGGATTTGAACCTGGATCTTCTAACTTTAAAATAAGTGCTTTTTTGTTTGTTTGTTTTTTGTTTTGTTTTGCTTTTTTTAATCAACAGATTTGTTTCTTTCCATTGGTCCTTGATGAATGAAAAGTAGATTTCCAAGCTAATGAGCAGCTATGCTATCTGTTATTGTAAGGGAATACAGGACCTAATTATTATTTTTTAGATCCTGATTTAGCACTAGATCTTAGATTTTGCTTCATATAAGAATAAACATGAGAAGTTTCATGAATATCTCTTCCATTATTGGGACAAAGAGACACAATAGGGCAATAAGTCATGGTGTATAGACTCCTGGATTTGGAGTTAGGAAGATCTATGTTCCAATCTAACCTTGAACACTTAAGTTACTTAAAATTTTCCAAGTATCAGTTTCCTTTTCTATAAAATAGTACTGACCTGTTGGTGTGATTATGAGCTTAAAATGCATATAAAACAGTTTATAAATTTTGAAGTTCTATAAAAAGTTGTATATTATGTTTTTTATTTTCACTCATTAATGTTTTCTATACACAAAATTGTTGACGGTATATGTGTACTCCTGCCAGAAGTTAATATAGTAATTTCAATGTAAAAGTAAATATTTCTTAAAGAAATAATTGGAAAAAATTAAATTAAAATGTAAACTTCTGATTTTTAATGCTAATGTAACTTAGTAAGCTAGTAAGCACTTTGTATTGTTCACCGGGTATACAAATAAGTCAGGGTCAAGAAAGAATGTCACATGGATACAGATGGAGCATGTATTTGAATTAAATATTTAATAGATACTAATAACTCAGTGATGTCAGAAGAAAGAAGGAAATGAATGAAATATATATTTCAGGTCACCAGAAATTTTCTCCCCTAAATTTATTGCTGGAAGATGGAATGTCAAAGTTTGGAAGTCAAAAAAAAAGATACAGGTTAAGAAGTATACATTGTATTTGTTAATAAAGTACACATTGAATGTAGTGATGAGTTCATCTTTCTCTCTACCTTAGAGCATGGTTTAATTTTGTAAGCACTGCACATAATATAAATGAAATGTGCATCACATTAGTCACACTTAAATCCAGCATTGGAAGGTACATTATGTATTCAATATATTTGAAAAGAACTAAATGTCTCCCTTCTGTTTGGGATAGAGACTATTTTATAGATATTATTTTTACTTTTCTTTATCTGATATATATTATTCTAGAAATACTCTACTCTATCAACACAAGGAAATTATTAAAGTTAACTAAAATATGGAGATACAGTTTTATTTTCAAAATTATGTATTTCTGGAAATTGTGATGACTTTAATTAATAAACTTTATGATGAGGGGTGACTGTGTTGTGCAGTGGGTAGAGTACTGGCCCTGGAGTCAGGAGGACCTGAGTTCAAAATTCGGCCTCAGACACTTAATAATTATCTAGCTGTGTGGCCTTGGACAAGCCACTTAACGCCATTTGCCTTGCAAAAACCTAAAAACAAAACAAAAAATAAATAAATGTTATGAAGCTTTCTGTCATGAATTTATTTCTTTTGGACATTTTCATTTCATTAAAAATGATTTCTTTAAAGCTAATAGTGAGAGTTGAAAATGATAGTATTAACTGACACCTAGCAATTTCTCAATCTCTATGCCAAACTGGAAGAAGCTCTTCAGTAGAGTGTAGCTCAGGACATCCTCTTTAACTCCCATTCTGTTCAAAATTTTTTATCAATGATTTGATTGAAGAAGATGGCCTCATTATGAAATTTTGAATGAGATAAAGTCAGGAGCAATAGTTAATGACATGCTAGAATCAGGATCCCGAAAGCCCTGAATAGATTGGAACAGTGAATTAAAGCTAATTAAATGGAATTTAATAGGGATACATATAAAATCTTTCATTTGAGTAAAAAAAAATCAAACAAATGTGCAGGCTACTGGGGAAAGAACTGGGAAAGATTAGGACTAGAAAAAACAAAGTTTGTGAAAATGAGATTCTAGTATGTTATGACCAGCATATAACCAGTTGTTGTGGTGAGTGGCTAAAAGAGATAATAGATCTTAATCTGTGCATTCACAATATAATATCTATGGTGATTTGGGTTGTCTACAAATTAGGTCTCCCTTTTGCTGTACAAAAATTTCAACTTTTTTTATTTGTGGTTAAATCACTTTATGAAGACATCCTTAAAGTCATTCTTCTTTATGATTCTTCATTGCGAGTGTATTGCAACCTATTCATGCTCTCCATTTCCTTTTTCTTTACCCTTTGAGTGACCTACAAATTTAATTATTCTGATTTTCATTAATTGGCAAATAAAAAAATTTTAATTATTACATTTCTGCTACTATTGCATTCTTCACAGTGGCCTATGCTTTCAGAATTATTTGTGACTGAAGAAAGACTATATTTATTTACTCAGAGGGAAAATGGAAATCATTCTGGGACAAGTTGTCCCCCAGAATAGTGTTCAATGCTGCTATTGCCCCAATTTCCTTTAGGAAATGGAAAGATACCTTGAATGAAACAGCTCCTCTTTCCTGAAAAGCAAGATAGAATAAGGCCCCTTGAGAACTAAAATAAGAACCAATTTGCTATCATATACCATCAGTATTACAAGGTAAATATACTTTGATCTAATAGTTTTGAATTGGTGAACCAATAATATATAGCAAAGGATAAATTTTGACTAATATCTTTAGACTCTGGTGTGTATTTTTTTAATTTAACTTATTAAAGAGAGAACCATTTAATCATAAAATCTTAAAGCTAAAAGGGACCTTAGAGATTACCTAGTCCAAGTTAAAGTGCATATTAATTATTCTCACACACTAATGATCCTTTGAATGACTATGATGTCATTTTCTTCTAGAGGATATAAAGAAAGATTCTAGAAAGGGAATAAATTTATTTTAATTTTTTTTTGCAAAAAGGAAGGGGCAGAGATACCTATCATATTCAGTAATATTCAAAATTTCTATTTAAATCTTGACATCTTGAAACTTCTAGAATATTCTTCCACATAGAATACACAAATATGTTTATCTATATTTGCCCTACCCTGCAATTTAATAAATTGTGCATTCCTCAGGGAATGTCATTAATTATGTAAAGATTGATGGGGCTTCACTTATTTGGTTTCTTTCTGCACCGTGTGACTTGTCACTATTTAATTAAACAATAATAAATGCGATGGTGAGGAGAAAAGTGTTCTGCCAGTGAACAATACTAGATATGTCTGTGGAATAGAGAATTTGCCTTCTGATGTCCCAGTATAGGAAGAAGAAGAGAGGATGGAGAAAAGATATTTGTGTGCGTGTGTGTGTGTGTGTGTGTGTGTGTGTGTGTGTGTGTGTGTGTGTGTGTAAAGGGGGAAGGGGAGAAGAGGAAAAAAGGGAAGAAGTTGAAATAGGGGGAGGGAGGGAGGGAGTGAGGGAGAGAGAGAGAGAGAGAGAGAGAGAGAGAGAGAGACTTATTACCACTTGAAAATCATCTATGAAAAAATTTACTTGCTTTTGAAGTTTAGGGTTTTCATTTATTTTTCAAGATATTTCCTTACTTATTTTGATTTTAAAATAGTATTTCCAATTTTCTATTTTCTTACAATCTGCAAATATTTTAGCATTTAATTTGAGGGTACCATTATCTAAGACCATTCATGTTAGTACAAAATCCTATTTCATGCAAAATTTAATGGTAAAATTGCAATTGTTTTTTTGGAAATGTCTTAATAGAATGATAAAATACCATCACTGGTATTACTATCAATGTCAGGGCATTCTTTCTGCAGACTGGTTTTCCTGCCACATTTTTAGAGACTATACCACCTGAACAGAAGTCACCTTCTTCACTTCTGTTTCCAAGAATCCCTGATATCCTTCCAATCTTAGTTAGTGGTCTGTCCTCATTGGAAAGCCATTTTTGGTATTCCTAATTGTCAAGAGTTCTGTTTCTTAATCATATAAAAGCTACTCTGTTTACTATATGCATTCATATCCTACCCTCTCCTTAGTGACATAACCAGTTATGACTTCCTGAAACTCAGATTTTGCTGTACATTTTTTCTCCAGCTTCTAATGATTAGGTACAATTTGACCTTGTACATAGAAAACATGTAATACATGCTTTTAGGATTGAATTAGATTTAATTATGTTTTCTCTCCTGTTAAAGCACTAGAGGTCAGTGGAGGCATAGAATGTTTTGCTATCATATACCATCAAGATTCATTGAGCATCATTTTTCTGAAGCAAATTATGTTGATTAAAGTTCACTATGTTTTTGTTCTTTGGTATTCCATGTGGAATCTATGACCTTTTTTTTTGTTGTTGTTGCATAAGACATAGAATAAATAATGCAAAGCCTTTAAAAGATGGGAATACAGTAAAATTGTTCTGAGGACATTTGTTTTCCCAAAAGTTAGGTTCTTGGCTTAGCGTCAAAGATGGCACTAACTTTAGAATGTCAATATAAGCATATTTATTGTGGAATGCATTGGTGACATTAATACTATAAAGCATTCTCAGTTTTCCTGATATCAAGAAACAGTAAATTTTATGAGCTTTTAATTTTTTTTGTTTCATGTAATAAGCATTTTATTTTATTTTTTCAGTAAATCAACAAGCATTTAAGTTCATGCCTGCCTAATCTAAATGATCTCTAAGGTGCCTTACAAGTTTCTTATTACAGGATAAAAAAAAATAATAAAGACTGAAAAAACCCAGCATTTTGAAGTTCAGAAAACTAATTTTTCTCTGTAATTTACATCTTTAAAGACCTTTTGTTCAAAATGATTCAACACTGTTGAATGGAAATAATTTAAAATGTAGCACATAGCTGCTTGTCTTCCTGAATATAGTTTGAATAATAACCAAAATGCAACTATAACTTGAAAAATAATGGTCATCATTATGAACATGTGTTATATATTGGAGTACACATGATATTTTGACTATTCTAAATCAACCAGTAATGTGATTTTTGATTTCTACAGTTTAAAAAATGCTTCTTCTGTTCTCTTCCCTTAATGTTATTTGGCTCTTCTCATAACAGAAAGTTTATATAGCAACTTCCTTTTTAGCCTCGAATTTTTGGCTTCTAATCTGTTTGTAATCTGGGCATCGGGTATTGGAATTTATTTGTATCATGTGAAAAATATAAGCAGATCATTTCTTGGTGTTGTATGAATCTAAAATTAAGCTGAATGAATAAAATATATGGGCTTTGCAATACTTATTTTTGATGATTGCTCTTATTTGCTTGCTTCTTGGATCTCATAATTAATTCTGGATATAAAAATTATTATTATATATGGTATGACCATATATATTATATATAGTATGACGAAGAGGTTTTCTTATATCAGTCAGTCTGAGAAACTGGAATTGTTACACCAAGAATGACAAGATCATAGATCATACCATAAATGTAATTTCCAAAGTTAAAATTCTATTAACAAAAACATTAAATTGATGACAATTCATGAGTATTCTAACACCTCAATGTGGTATACTGCAAATGGCTAAACACTTTAGTACTTGAATTGCTGTTAGTTTAAGAATTTATTTATTTGTTTCTTGGACTCTTTGTTAGATCATCAAGTCACAACTATTATTAAATTTGTACTATATGCTAAATTCTTCGCTAAGTGGTAGGAGCACATTGTACAATTCCTGCCTTCAGGATCTATTTATTTATGAAAAAATAACCCGTTATTTTGCAAGCTTCCTTTCTACCACTCTACAATCAATCAGTAACAACAAATGGGATAAGTGCAAGATTGTATTTTTTTTTTGCAAGAAAGTGGGGTTAAGTGAGGTCACACAGCTAGGTAATTATGAACTCACATTTGAACTCTGATCCTCCTGACTCCAGGGCCAGTACTTTATCTACTGTGCCACCTAGCCACTCCAGGATTGTATTTTCAAACAGAATGAAACTATTGGAACATAAAAGAGCAAGAGTCAAAACTGGAATGTATCTCAATAATCAGTATACTTTTCTTTACTTTCTCAGAAATGATGTCCCTAGATTTGATTTGGAGGGTAATAAATATCTCTGGTAGGGAAAAAAATAGAGTGTGTGTGTGTGTGTGTGTGTGTGTGTGTGTGTGTGTGTGTGTGTGTATATGTTATTACTTCTGACTCATATTCTAAGATGAGACAGATATGTGAATCTGTATATATATATATATATGCTATGATTTCTGATTCTTATTATTTGATAAGTCATATTCTCTCCATTCTCTTTCATTTAGTCACTATGATAATTTTGTGCCAATCCTCACTGGAAATATAATACAATTAAATCATGCTTACATACATGTCTCCATTGCCTTTTGGGTAATCCCACAGCTTTAATTTTTTTCAGGACTGTAGCATTCTATGACTTATAGTCAAATAACATCATAAAATGTATATTGGTATTTTCAACATGAGTCATTGCTTCAGAGAAAAGCTTGAGATCATTAAAAGTAGTGTCCACTTTCCCAAAGGTGATTTAGCTCACTTTCTTTTTTCCTGTTCAGTTCTGGACCCAGTTCAATGTCCATTGAGCATCTAAATTAAAAATCAATCATTTCTTGACCTCTTGATAAACTAATAAAATGAAAATCACTTCTCATTCTGCCCCTCAATCACATGTTAGGAAAAATGGAACATACCAAAACTTTCAAAGATATGATAGAGTTAATGGTTTTATTCACTGTTTTCACAACTATTTATTGTCAAAACATGACATTTTGATGAAATGAATTTTTAACAACTGTAAAACTCTTTGGTTCCTTCCCTTTGTCACCTAGATTTGAATCACAATGTTGTTCCTTATACTAGCAAAAAAAAACTTGATGATTTTATGATAAATATTCCCCAGAATCCCTCCCTTTTTTCTCTTGGCTTATTTCTTAGCACTTTCTATACTTCTTTTTTTTAATTTTATTTTGAACTTGTGGAATAAAACAAGCATCTCCATAACATGGTGTAACAAATAATTATTGTACATGAAAATGCAAATCTACAATGCACAACTTGCTATTCCTTTCAAATATACCACAAAACAATCAAGCATTTTTTCTTATTTCCCCCCCCATCCTAAAGATTAACACAGACTGTTGTTAATTGACCATATCTAGTAAATGGGTGGGAAAAATTTTCAAAACCAAATTTGTACTCCCCAAACTGAAGATGATGGCAATGGAAACAATTTTCTGTACGGTGTTAATAACTTTTTTTTCTTTCAGTTGGACCTTCTATCTGATACACAAAAATTGGGTTTTTGTTGGAAGGTATGTTGGAAAATAATGAAAATCCCCCAACACTATATACACATGTGTGCATATGCACATATTCTTATGTGTTTTATATATATATTTATATACATATAAATATTTGCACAGGCAGACACACACACATATATATGTATATATATATATATATATATATATGCATGTATAAATTTAAAAAGCTTACTGGATCATGGACCATAGATATGTTTTATTGCATTTCCCCCCTGCTGTAGAGTATTAGGTCAAGCTTTGTCATGTTATTATGGATTTCATTAAGAAGACACTATAGGGTTTGGGGCCTTGATGTAATCAGTATGAGTTTATGTGCAAAAAAAAAGAAGCTTCTGGAGAACCCATTCTTATAAAGATAATTATTTTTTAATTTGCAACCTGGATTGTGTATATCCCTTAGTTGTGGACAATTGTTTTGGGAACTCATGACTCCTGTTTTATGCTTCATTTGATATCACCCATCATAGGGTCTTCAAATAAAGTTCTGTCTGTTACTAATTCTTTCAAGGAATCTTAAGTGATTTTTCAACATATGTATCAGACGTAACTTATTGTAAGAGACAACCAAGATAGAATTTTGTTCTGCCAGAACAAGTTAATTTTTATAATCAGGAAAAAAAATCTTATACTGTTACGCCTTTCAGTCAACTATGTGACTGTTAAGGTGAAAGCCTACCTATTCCATTTCTATCTTTTCCCCAAGGATATCTTCAAAGCATGTGAAGGCAATTCTTATAAATATTTTATAGAGATAACAAAGAAGACATGTGGATTGGAATGTATTAATATACTTATAGTCACTTTTTATTTATTTATTACATTGTAATAAGATTGTTGATATCTTCTAAGTATTTATCATATTGTCTTATTTCAGCTATCTTGAAAATTGGTACCTTCTGGAAGAACTTACTCTGTATAATTAATTGATATTTATTTTTAGTGTCATAGGTATTTTGTAATATAGAATATTAAGATTTAGAATTATATTGAATAAATGTGATTCTTCACTTTCATTGTTGGAAAGAAGAGTCTGCTACTCAAGGTATCTTAAAAGTTTTATTGAAGTTCTAAGTTTTAAAAGATGAAATAACTTTTGGGATGGTCTACATAAATCTTCACAGATTTATCTGCTACTTTTCCAGTGCCATCATTCAATAGCCTCAGATAACTCAACAACTTCCTTAAAGACATTTTTCTCTCTCTACCACTTCATACTATCTTTGTGAGGCAATGCTACTTATACTCTATCATAAGACTTCTTTTTCCTCCATAATGTTTTACAAGGTCATTAATTTTAAAAATCCATCTTCCTTTTCTATTATATTTCTCCTCTATTCAAAGAGATCAAATATTTGCTGGCTAAACTATTTTCTGAGTTCTTTTCTACCATCCAGGACTGTGACCCAGATCTGAGTATGGGCAAAGCAAATAGAATGCTGGCAAAGAGATCCCTGCAATCTCCCTCTAAATAATAGTTCAACCCACCTTATTATCTGTGGGCTGAGAGTTCAAGAAGCAGTAGCTATGCCTCCTGATTGTGGGGTTCCCTAGACCTGCTCCTGGTTTGGTGATACCACCTGTACTGGACTGTACTCCACTCTTAGGACCTTTCCTGCTAAGATGCCTTTGGCCTTTTTGTACTGAGAGGTCTGGAAACCACCACTGTTGCCCCTGATTCAGTCATCCTAAGGTTTGCTCCTGGTTTGTTGGGACCTGGTCCATGCTGTTCCTCTCATACCTGTGTTCAAAAGACATCTTTTGCTGACCTTCTAAGTTAGTTTGGACTGGAAAATTCTTTCACTCCATCTTTTTGTGGGTTCTGTCACTCTAGAATTTGTTTAAAAATCATTATTTAATGGTATTAGAGGAGTTGGGGGAGAATTCAGGTTAGTCCTTGTCTTTAGTCCACTATCTTGACTCTACCCTGTAAGATGGATTTTTGAGCAGAGCAGTGTTAAAAAAAAAGAGAGGAGAAACAGGAAAATACCATGAAGGGAAATGCACAATAAGTGATAATAACTGTCAGTGTGAATGGAATGAGCTAATCCATAGAACATAAGCAGAATAGATTGAAAACCAGAATTCAACAATGTGTGGTATACAAGTGTTAAGATGAGACTAGGGAAGCTAGGTGGCACAGTGGATAGAGCACTGGCCCTGGAGTCAGGAGAACCTGAGTTCAAATGTGACCTTAGACACTTAAAAACTGCCTAGCTGTGTGCTCTAAGGCACCCCATTGCCTTAAATCAATGAAAATTTTTTTAAAAGAAGAGACTAAAAAGAGACTATCACATCAAATCCTTTTAAAAGATGATAAAATAATAAATCTACTTAAGTTCCATGTTTCTTGCTATTGACCTTAAAATTTGTGATGTTGTAGTCTTGCTACCTTCTTTCCTAATTGTTCTTATACTGCTGCTATGATTCTTGAAATAGTTCAAAACTTTTAAAATTTTAGAAAACTTACTGATGAGCTTTGCCATGCCATCCTTTCTAGTTATAACTTTAAAATCATATTTTAAGGGAATAATAAATCTCCCAATTAAAATTCTTTATTTTGACAAAAAAGAGAAAAATATTCCTGACATTATTACTTAAATCTATTTATCCATAGCATTTTTAAAAAGATAGAACAGAGTTAAGAAGCAAAGGGAAAATTTAGTATTCCTGAGAAGTAAAGTTATTTTTCTGAAGTCACATTGCTAAAATTAGACTCTTGGGTAAATTTTGGAAATTAATTTGATAAAAAAAATATGCAAGTTACTCAGAATCCTGGAGCTAATTTGTTGTAGGCAGCCCACCAACAATTAATTCTTTCTGAACTTAAAGGGTGACCATGGTAAAAATCTTTAATACTGTTCTAGAGTCACCTAATCAGGGAAAATTTGTTAATTACCCTCCATTTGAAAGAATTGATTAGAAATAGGAGAGAAATGATCAAAGGATCCTTCTGTTAATAAGCCTAAAAAATACAATATCAACGAATCTGGTTAACAAAGGAAGAGTTGACTTCTAGGGAAGTGGTTATTGTAAAACAAGGGTGCATTTTTTTTTTAAAAAGAAGAACTGTTAGGACTTGGTATCATTTATGGAGGAGAAAGAGAGGGAGAACAAGATTTTGAGACTGGGGTAATGAGAACATGAAGCTGCCATTGCTAGAAGGAGACAACTTTTAGGAAAAGTCTGTTTTCTAACAGGAAAGAAAAAGAGATCAAAATATAATTAGAACATATATTTTTAGGTATAGCATGTTTTTACAGATGAACAAATCTGGAAGAATGTATAATTCTGACACTTTTTAAGCATATACTATCCTCCAAAGAATAACAGATGAAATTCTTGTGGCTGTATAAAAGTTCCTTTCAACAAAGTGGAAGTTCCATAGAGAATCTGGGAAGCTGGGAATATCTGCTTGAAGAAGCCACAACAAATACTAGCTGTTCACAAAAACTAAAAGTAATCACTTTTGAGCTACTTTTTTCTCTCTCTTGGGTTTTACATGAGATTCATACCCAAAATGTAAGAAGAAAGCAAAATAAACTTAACTCTACTGCATTTTCTCAGTGAAAATGTATATTAAATGAAGTCTTGCAACACTACAACGTAAAATTTTAAGATGACAAAATGAATATATAGATTGAACTGTAATAAATTTAAATTATAAGATAGATATAAAGATTCAATAATTTGCTAAAACTAATAGCCCTATGTTCAACTATCAATACCTAATTGATAAACAGGTAGCAGAAAACATGGAGGAGAAATGAAACTCAAAATGAATATATTAACTGGCTCTCATATGGTTTTGGTGGGACTTCTTCCACTTATTTTGGTGGAGGAAGAAGGAAAGTCTTATTGCTTTGAAATCACTGAACCTTTTAAATCATTTCTCTATCAGACTGTTATTTCTAGAGTATACCCATTCCCTTCTACTTAAGTTTGGAATTTCACAAGTAAATCCAATCTAAGATACTTTTACTTTCTCTAGTTCTAAACCTGAATGATACTTAAGAAGTGTGCCTGAAAAAACATCACCAGAAATCTCTTTTCAATTAGAGCCTTTAAAGTATTTTCCCCCCTTAAGCTTATAACAATGGTTGGTATTCATTTTTAATACTGATATAAAATACAAATTAAATGCATTGCCAAATTAGGTCAGACAACTCCTTTTCTCCCCTTACAAACATAAAGCAGATGTGTGTTTTGAAAAATAAGTCAAAGATTAAATACTGTATTAACATTATACTTAATTTTTAAGTCTAAAAATGTCTGGAAACAAATTAGCAAGGTTGTAATTAAATCAGCAAGGCTTGAATAGATTTTAAAATAGAATCATAAAACAAAAATCCAGTGGCATTTTAAAGCAATTGTTCCCAGTCTTCTTTCCTGAATTTAAATTCTAATCCCAATGCTGCATATTAATTTTAAAAGTTCTATAATTACATACCTTTGTTCTAAGGTCATCATAACTATCTATCTATCTGTCTTCACTGGGACCTGGTTAAATTTCTTTTTCAAAATACTTGACAACTTTTAAATAAATTCAAACAGATGAGAAGCAGTAAGACTTCATTTTAATATCTTTAAGTTTTCATCTTAATATTATTTACTAAGAGGGATAGAGAATGAGAACTGGAAAATTGTGCATATACATATATGTGTATGTAGGTACTTATGAGTATATTTATATATACATTATATGAACATATAATCATGAACACAATGCATATATGCATATATATTGTATATATTAAACAAACAGATATAATGTACAATATATATTATATTAACAATAATATATTATAAATATATATTTATATATATATATATATGTAAATAAAATCTCCTCCCAAACCCTGGTACTATTTCAAAATGCCTAGTTTGGTCTAAAATAGCACAAAGGCAATAGAAATTGAAAACTGTCCAAACTATTATTTTTTTGTGTTTTCATATTCCCTAGTCATACAAAATAGACTAAATGACATATTCATGAAGGCTAACTCTTGGGGGGGTATATTGGAAAATAAATGGTTAAAAATATCACACAGATCGGTCGAGTCCTGGGAATAATATTCTATATGTGTCCCATCAACTATGAGCTGGAGTATACTGCTACCATTAGGAAGAGAATTAAATCTTTCAAGAAACTGAAAGTGGCCATGGTAAATATCTCTTTTTTCCCCCATGATAAAGAGAAACTTCACCAGGAATTTGCTAATTACCACCCTTCTCTGCCCAATTTCTACCCAACTCACTGTTAAGGCTAGGTCTATAAAGGTAAATCAGGAACATGAATTTGCTTTATTTCTAATTGTTATAACTTTTCGCTACCACATAATTTCCATTTTAATTTTAATGAATTTAATAAATGAAAAACAAAACTTTAAGCATGATTTTTAGGTCATTTGAATTCTATATAACCTGCATCATTAGAGAGATAGCTACATGGATTAAATCATAGATCCACTGGAGCATGGAAGTGAGGAACACAAATTAAGACCACAAGCAAGAGTTAGATTTTCTGTGTTTGTGTATATATGTATATGTGTGTGTGTGTGTGTGTGTGTGTGTGTATTCCTTCAATAAATAATGCTACAAGAGTGATTGATAGATTTTTAAAAAAAATTTAATTTAGCTACAACTAAATTAGGGAATGGTTATTTGCTAAGTTGATCACATTATAAGCCCTTATTACTATATAATTAAGTGTTTCAATCAGCAGGGAAAAAACAAAATGCATAAACTTTCAGGAAAAGATTGCCAAAATTCTGAACACAAGTAGAAGAAAAGATAATCCTCTTCCCTTTAGGAAAAATCAGGTCATAGCTCTTGGGGTCTCTTGAGTCTATCCTCTTTAAGTGAAAGGGTTGGATTCTTTGAAGCATTTGGAAAGAGTCAGGATAATGATGGTCAATCTTCAGGTTTTAATAAGTAAAGTTTTTTGTGCATATCCTTTGATATACCTACTACCTTTGGGTCTGGAACCCAAAGAGATCATAAAAAAAGGGAGAAAGGACCCATTTGTACAACAAGAAATTGTCTTCTCTTTGTTGATTACAAAGAATTGAAAATTGAGGGAGGGCCCATCGATTGGGGAATGTCTGAATAAATTATGACAAATGAATGTGATTGAATTTTATTCTTATAAAAGAAATGATGAGCAAGTGAATTTCAGAATAAACTGGACTTAATGAACTGATGCTGAGTGAAGTGAGTAGAACCAGGAGAACATTGTACATGCAATATTGTACAATGATCAACTATAATTGACTTAGCTCTTCTCAGCAATACGATGCTATCCATGTCCAAAGAAAGAAATGTGGAATCTGAATGCAGATCAAGGCATACTATTTTTCACTTCTTTTGTTGCTATTTTTTTCTTTTTCATGTTTTTTCCCTTTTGTTCTTATTCTTCTTTCACAACATGACTAATGTAGAACTATATTTAACATAATTGTACACATTCATAACTTATATCAGATTGCTTGTTGAATGGGGGACAGAGAGAGCGAGAGAAAAATTTGAAATTCAAAATCTTATGAAAATAAATATTGAAAACTAAAAAAAGAGTTTATGAATTTATTGAATATTTATTGGAAGTTTGAAAAAAGAAATATGTAGTTTTGATAGGTTAGTCAAATGAGTTATTTCTTTAATGAAAAAGGCAAAATGAATTGTGTTATTCAGCTAAAAGGCAAAATTAATTATGTTATTTAGCTATTCCTCTTTAGATTCCTGAAAAAATATTCTGTTTACAGATGATCTATTTTGAAAAATGGATCATACAATAGGGTTTGGAATAATTGAAAAGTTTGGGAATTAAGAGGGGAGCAAAAGCATAGATTATGTTTTTTGGGGTGGCTTCTTATCACACAGAAAAGAAAGGAATAAAAATAGTCCTATTATCATTAGCCCAAGAGGTAAGTAATGTCAGGGCTCAGGTTACTGCTTCAATCTAGTGGGAAAAACACTTATTAAACACCTGCTGGATGTGGAACATCTTACTGAGAAAAATGCAATGGTGATTTATGATGCAATCCCTGGTGCTTGGGTCCAAAGACCCATAGACTGAGATTTAATGAGTTATTTCATTTCTCTAGTCCATAACATTTAAAATTGCCACTTGCAGAAAGAAAACTTGTAAAAATATTCCCAAATATCTTACTTAGTATATAACTGGTATGTCCTGAAAACAGATGGTGCAAATTAATTAACCGCATCTGACTGAATAGTAGTTGAGAACCAATGAAGGCATATTTAGATGATGCCAGTCACTAAGTAGTTTGTACCTTAATGATAACTAGATACTTATGTGGTAGGTCCCTTCTCATTTTTTTTCAATGTTTTGATATGTGACATCTTTTCAACATTTATTATCTGCTGTTTCTTTGCAGTGTGGAATATGAATTACATCAACTCTGAGATTTCAGATATACATTTTTTTGAGGAAAAAATAAAATCTTTCTTCAAGATAAACTTCTACTTCAAATGGTCAATTGCACATTGAATCTCTGTATCTTCCTAAAATTGGAGACATTTAAAGAAGCTTAGGGTACACTGTAAGTAAATTTTAAAATAAGATGACCAGTAATTTAATTTCGTCATATACTGTCCTTCAATTGAAAAAAGCCTAGAGATTGCAAAAAAAATCCTGTGCTTATTTTTTTTTGAAAGGCAATGGGGTCAAGTGACTTGCCCAGGATCACATAGTTAGTTAATTATTAAGTGTCTGAGGCAGGATTTGAACTAAGGTTCTCCTGACTCCAGGGCCAATGCTCTATCCACTGCATCACCTAGCTGCCCCCTGTGCTTATCTTTATTCTAGTGATTACTGCTTTTAGAATGATAACATTACTTGAATACACAAAAGACTAATGCACTACCTTCACCAAGAAGCTTGCATCTCATCTACTACTAAATAAATATATTCTAAGGATCAACAAAGGCACATAGTGGCTGTGACCTCTATATCCAAATTCACATAATTAGTCCCAGAAGTAATATTTGAACCGAAGTACAAACCTCGTATGCATCCCATAACCTCCACAGACTCTGTTGTAGTCATCTTTCATTTATTTTTGCTATTTAAATTGGAAAGTTAAGTTACATGTTTTCATATCATCATGTGCAAACAGCTACCAATAAGATATTTTTAAAAAGCATTAGGCAAAGTAGCCTAAAGAGCTTTCTCATGTTCAATATTAATCACTTGGCTATTTATCTATATAGAGCTATGAGTTTTAATTTTTTTGCAAACTTAAGAATTTGCAAATGTTAGAAAGCCTCTAGTCCACCACCAGCTCCCTTACCACCTCTCACACACATATACCTTAATGTTGAGAAAAGTGAAGCCAGGAGGGATGAAAGATTTTGTTCAATTTTATGAAACTAAATAGTCACAGTTGGGACTAGAACTCAAGTCTTCTCAGCATCTAAATCCCATCTCAACTGCCTGTTATCTCCCATGCAGCACCTTTTAAATTAACTTTTGAGTTCCTCAGTTTCCTTATCTGTAAAATAAGGGAGAAGGAATAGATGACCTCTGAGGTTTTTGTCTGTGATTCTAGGATTGAGATCAAAATCTTTAGCTATATTTTAAATGGACTGGATGAGAATTTAAGCTTAGAGATGAATTTGACCAATGCTTTCCAATGGAAGGAGACTGAACAATAAATCCTGATAAATATTCTAGATGAGACAAGAGCTGGAATGATGGAATGCCTCTAGCTTCTTAAAGTGTTTCACTGCACCATGTGATAACTGAGGCACTTTTTCTTCCTTGTGTAATAATTTATACTGGACATTTTTGCTGTCTAATGCCAGAGATGTTTGTTTGTTTTAGTAAGATTTAAGGGGTTTTACATTTTCTCAATGGTAAAATTCCTTTTTGGAAAATGAGATTCTTATCAGTCCCCTTTGGCAGCAAAAAATAAGAATGTCTTTGTAAGTACTCAGTGTCATATACAGTGGCATCAGCACTATGATTCTGGCATTTGTGTGTGCTAAACATGACAAATTGCTTGAAACTCACGACTTGTGCCAAAAAAACCCCTTTGCCCTTATAATTTTTCCCCATAAAGGCCTCTGATGATATTATATGAAATTTCTCCATCAAAAATTAATTAATTTAAATCTCAATCTTCTTAGCTGATGGAAAGGAATAATTATTTACCCTTATTTTGGAAAGCAATTTACCCTACAGATAAAGTAGGCATCATTCTGCTTGTGGGCTACATTTAGATTTTACCTCTGTGATTATTTCAGGTAGAGTTTAACAAGGAATTCATTCATCTTAAGCAAAATTAGAAAAATATGCACCCTACATTTGAAAACCATTATTCTACTATATTATATTCCAACCCTCTCCCCAAACCCCACCCCAGGCAGGAGCTTTCACCTTTCTCTATAATAAATGTGACCTGACAGTATATAATAGATGCATTACACAGGAGGTGGAATTATCTAGCATGGACAATAAATGCATTATACTGAAGAAATATTTTGAAATGTTTCTTTTCACCTCATAATGTTTTTGTGCCAAGGTAGCTACCATTTTTTCTACCCTTAGATTTGGCCTTGGGGTAGCCAGATGAACATTAGCCAGTGAAGCACAACACAGGTACCAATCAGAGCACTACAGCAAGTAAGCCACTAGAAAAGGTACCAAAGATGAATGTCTCTGTCCATTCTTTTATTTCCTTCTATCAGCAGTGTTTCTCAGCCCTTGTTTTCATTGTCATGTTATCAGACTCTTGACTAGGAATTCTTACAAACAGAACAACTTATCTTAATAGAGTTCTGGACAAGAGACCAAAAGCACTTTACTCCCATGAAGGTGGGGTAGCAAGAAGGGGCAATTAAGTTTATCCTAAACCTACCATCTTCTTGTTTTGAACAATTATTCTTGCCAAATAGATATAAGCTCTCCTTTTTCCTCTACCACTGTATGTGAAGAAAATGAATGTGAGGGGGCAGAGCCAAGATGGCCACAAGAAAGGATCCTGTCTTAGGCGCTCTCTCATAAAACTTTGAAACTAAGGACTGTAACTAAACTTTCCAGAGACAGAACCCACAGAGGGACCCAGTGAGGCAGTTCTCCTACTCAAGATAACCTGGAAAAGAGAAGAAAGGCTCTGGTCCCCCGGGTCGGAGGGGCGGCTCTTCATAGGGGGTGGCCCGCCCGAGTAAAAGAACTTCAGCCTCGAAGAGGCAGCCCCAGGGCACCGGGAGCAACAGCTCACAGCAGCGGGGGAGTCTCCTGAGCTAATCCCCGGGGAGCACTGGGCACAAAGTGGGGGAAAAGCGGGGGGCCTCTGCCAGAGGGAGCCCCTGAAGCCCAGCCCCCAGGGCACACAGAGAGCAGCCAAGCCAGCACAGCCCAGATCCAGGAAGAGAAGCAGGTGGAGCAGGTAACCAGGAGCCCCAGGGCATGAGCCCATTGAGCTGAGGGAGGGGAGTGAAGAGAGAGACTGCCGAGCTCTGTCCTCTGCCCCTGGAACAGGACTCTGGGGCTCTGACCACATTCAGATCCTGATTGCAGTCTAGGCCCCCCAATAGAACAACAGCCCCCCCCCCAACTCGTCCAGTGGCAGGGGGGAGGCACATATGGTCATTCACAGATCAGGAGGGAGGACAGAGCCTCACACACTGAGACCCTTGTGGTAGTGTCCCAAAAGCTCAGGAAGCACCACAAAACCAGGCCTAGGCTGGGAAAATGAGCAAGCAGAGAAATAAGAGGAACACCATTGAGAAATATTTTGAAAATGAGCCCAAGAAGGATCAAAACACTCAGTCTGAAGATGAAGAAGCACAAGCTCCTGCATTTAAAGACTCCAAGAAAAACAGAAATTGGGCTCAGGCTATGACAGAGCTCAAAAAAGACTTTGAAAATCAAATGAAGTTAGAAGAAAAACTGGGAAAAGAAAGGAGAGACATGCAGGAAAAACATGAAAATGAAGTCAGCAGCCTAGTCAAGGAAATCCAAAAAAATGCTGAAGAAAAGAGCATGCTAAAAACCAGCTTAGATCAAATGGATAAAACAGTTCAAAAAGTTATTGAGGAGAAGAATGCTTTAAAAAGCAAATTTGGCCAGATGGAAAAAGAAATAAGAAAGCAGCTCTCTGAGGAGAACAAATCCTTCAGACAAAGAATAAAACTCAGGGAGATTGATGAATTTATGAGAAACCAGGATTCATTAATTCAAAACCAAAAAAAAATGAAAAATTAGAAGAAAATGTGAAACATCTCATTGAAAAAACAACTGATATGGAAAATAGACTTAGGAAAGATAATTTAAAAATTATTGGAATACCTGAAAGTCCTGATCAGGAAAAGAGCCTTGACATCATTTTCAAAGAATTACTACAGGAAAATTGCCCTGATATTCTAGAAGCAGAGGGCAAAATAGAAATGGAGAGTATCCACCAATGCCCCAAAAAACCAACCCTTAGGAATATTATAGCCAAGTTCCAGAACTCCCAAGTCAAAGAGAAAATATTACAAGCAGCCAGAGGGACACAGTTCAGAGATTGTGGAGCTGCAGTCAGGATCACACAGGACTTAGCAGCAACTACATTGGAAGCTCGTAGGGCTTGGAATATAATATACCGGAAGGCAAAAGAGCTTGGAATGCAGCCAAGAATCAACTACCCAGCAAGGCTGAATGTCCTCTTCCAGGGAAAAAGATGGACTTTCAATGAACCAGGGGAATTTCAAATGTTCCTGTTGGAATAGCCAGAACTGAACAGAAGGTTTGATCTTCAGATACAGGACTCAGGTGAAGCATAGAAATTGGAGGAGAAGGGGAAAATATGAGGGACATAATGATGAACTACATGTATTTCTGCATAGAAAAATGACACTGATAATACTCATATGAACCTTCTCAGTTAATAGAGCAGGTAGAGGGGGCAGCTAGGTGGCATAGTGGATAAAGCACCGGCCCTGGAGTCAGGAGTACCTGGGTTCAAATCCGGTCTCAGACACTTAATAATTACCTAGCTGTGTGCCCTTAAGCAAGCCACTTAACCCTGTTTTCCTTACAAAAATCTAAAAAAAAAATAGAGCAGATAGAGGGAGCTTTTATAGTTGAAGCACAGGAGAAAGCTGAATTTGAAGATAAAATATGGTGCAAAAATGGAGTCAATAGAAAAAAGGGAAAAGTAATGGGAGAAAGAAAAAGGAGAGGGGGGAATAGGCCAAGATATTTCATATAATAAGATTTTCTTTATTACAATGAGATATTGCAATGATATGGAAGGGGGAAGGCAAGGGGGAATGAGGGAATCTTCGCTCTCATCAGAGGTGGTTAGGAGAGGAAACAGCATATATACTCAGTGGGGTATAGACATCTGGAGTAAGAAGGAAAGAGGAGGGACAGGGGGAAGGAGGAGATGTGAGTGATGGAGGAGAGGATGGACCATGGGGGGAGAGTGGTCAGATATAACACTTTTCCCTTTTTACTTCTTGCAGGGGGTTGGGATTGGAAGGCCTGTCCTGGACCATAGGGCCAGACGTATGCTGGACCTAAGGGGTGGTATGGGGCTTGAGGCCTCTTGACCCCAGAGCTGGGGATCTGTCTTCTGTGCCACTCAACTACCCTACAGCAGAGTCATAGTGAAAGGAGAGAGAAAATATAGTACATGGTAGTGGAGAAATACGAAAGGAGGGAGTTGCAATCAGCAATGGCAATGGTGGAAAAATATGGAAGTAAGTTTTTTGATGGACTTATCATAAAGAATGTCATCCACCTGTGACAGAGTTGTTGGTGTTAGAACAAAGCCTGAAGCATATTTTATTATTATTATTATTATTATTATTATTATTATTATTGGGGGGTGCAGGGCAAATGGGGTTGGGTGGCCTGCCTGGGGTCACATAGCAAGGTGATAGTTGGGTGTCTGAGGCCGGATTTGGACCTGGGTGATCCTAGCTCAAGGGTCAATGCTCTGTCCACCACCCAGCCACCCCCTACTATTATTACTATTTTATTTTATTTTGGGTCTTTTGTTTTCTTTTTTTGGTTTATGCAGGGCAATTGGGTTCGGGTGGCTTCCATGTCACATGGCTGGGTGATTGTTGGGTGTACGGGGCTGGATGTGGTTTCAGGTGCTCATGGCTCCAGGGCTGGTGCTCCGTCCATTGTGCCACCTGATCATACCTACAGTTATTACTATTATTTTTTAATTTTAATTTTTTCCTTCCCCTTTACTTTATCACTCAAGCAAGTCTATATTTATGGGGGGAGGGGGTACTTCATTTACCCTTATACAAGAATATTTTATTAATGTATAAAAAACATAATTTTTGCAAAATGAGGATAAAGATTAAATTAAAAAAAAGAAAAAGAAAATGAATTCAATATTCCAGAAGTTAGATATAGATATACAAATTGAAACAATCCCATATCCTCAGGGAACTTATATTCTAATAGAAAAAGATAATGCTAAAAATGGTAGTCAAGGCGGGCTGTTTTGCTTTAGAAAATTACAGGAATGATGAATGAACAACTGCTTGAGTAGCAATGGTAGTACTGGTTTGATAATGATTTCAGAGTTGGAAAACAATGGGGGATGAGGATAATAGGGAGAGAGAGAGAGAGAGCTTGTATGTGACAGCAAGGTGGTTCATAGGATGATAACTGGGGAATAAATTGAAGCATAACTGGGTACTTAAAAGTCAAGAGAATGATGATTCCAGGGCAGGAGCTCTAAAGATCTAATAGGAAAGTCCTCCAACCTGATGGGAAGATGGTTGGTGTAAATGGCAACTTTAAATTTAGCTGCATATTAATTTGTCCCTCTTAATGAAATGCGCTTGGTTACTTTGCTATCATTCTGGTTTCTGCTTGGTAATTGCCCTCCACTCAAAAAGAAACTTAGAATTTAGGGAACAATTAAATGATGAACTCTCAATATTAACGAAAAGAACAACTGGTACTTTTGTCAGAAGTAAAGAAGAGAACAGAGATGAATGCTCAGTTGACTAATTAAGAATTTAATTCAAAAGGTTTGCCAGCTTTTCCTTGATTCTAACCAAGGGTCAGTGAAAAAATAGCTCCCTTGAAGTATATCTGCAGTATTATCACTCTACAAGCAAAAGTACTGTCTTTAATGTCTGTGAACATATGCTCTAGAAAGATTAGCCACAAAATTGCAAACTTATGTGAGGAAATTACTGCACCATTAAAGTAATTTATGAGATCATGTGCAGAAGGCCCATTAGATATGGCAACCATAGACATTGGACAGTATTTCATATTGTTAAAAGGGTGTTATACATGGTAAAGTCTCAATAGAAGCAGCTGTAAATTACTTTGAATTGAAGTGTGATAGGCCTAAGTGATTACCTTAGCTGAATGCAAGTATTTAAAAAAACATGTCTACTTGGTGAAATCCACATTATTTTTAGGGATCTTTATCCAATCATACTTATCTGTTTCACCTTACTGATTTCTCCTATTCTTTTTTATTATTGTTGTTTCTCCATCTCCAGTCAAGTGTTCATCCTCTTATTTCATTCTCCTTCCTTCTTCCTGAATATAACTACATAAACAAATTGATTTTACTAGCCTCTAAAGAGAAATTCAGTTTTGTCTATGTTCCTGAAAAATATAAGATATTTCTTATTAACTAAACTTCACCCCTCCATTTCTTCAAGGCTCACATTAAGACAGTGGGTAGAGTATTAGCCTAGGAAATCAGAAGATCTGTATTTGAATCTTGACCCTTCCATAACTAAACATGCAACTATCAACTAGGTATTTAACATTTATGGATTTAGTTTCATTATCTATGATTAAAGGTCACATTGATATGGTATTGAAGTTCAGTCTAGTTATGAAATTAAAGAATTCATATCTTATAATAAATACCTCTTCCATGAAGCAAAGATATTTCACCCTACTTACATGACAATTCCAAGACTCTTCTAATGAACAAGTAACAATAACAAAAAATAATAATGGTAATAATGATAATTGGCATTTTCAAAGCACATTAAAATTAGAAAATTCTTTACAAACCTATCTCGTTTAAACTTTGCAATTAAGCTGCAAAAGAGATATAAACAAATACTATTATATCAATTTTATGGAAAAGGTAACTGAAGTTGAGAAGTTAAATTATTTGCTAATGGTCAAATAATTAGTAAATGTTAAAGATGGGATTTTAACACTGGCTTTATCATTCTAACTCCAACATTATAATCTCTACACTGTGTAAAAAGCAAAATTTCATGACATCATTTTGACTTAATAGATTGCTAGGACAGCCAGTCTTTTATATAAAAAAAGCATGAAAAGTATAATTATATTAGATTTATCAATGATCAAGTGGCTCTTCTTGTTTTTACAATTTTTGCAAGTAAGTAAACAAAAGCTTCCAAGTTATTGGTCTCAAAGCAATTTATGCAGTCATTTGCATATCTAGTAAAGAAATAACCAAGCGAGGATGTGAAAATGCAGGGAATTTATTAAGATAACTGTCAATCAAAATAAGAATGCATTATAAATAAAATACCTATTTTGCTATAAGAAATCCATGATTTGCACACTACATTTTCATTTGCAACATAATTAAAATAATTATGTAAAAACATCAGTTAGGTTTCCTTACCAAAAAAAATGTTGACAATGATAGTGTAAAATATCAAATTGGTATCTGGCAGTTGTAAGTCTCCCAAGTTTCTGAAGTTTGACTCACTTAGTCCATCCATATAATGCAAGTTGCAAAATTAATGAATTTTTATTAACTTGCTATATGTAGGCACCTGTAAAAAGTTGGCATTTTTGGAGTAAATTTTCCCCTCTCAGGTATCTTAACTGTGTCCGCATGCGCGCGCGCGCGCATGTGTGTGTGTGTGTGTGTGTGTGTATTTGTATGTGAGAGAGAGAGAGAGACAGAGACAGAGACAGAAACATAGGGACAAAGAGAGATAGGCAGAGATTTATATTAATACTGGTTATCATTGATAGGGAACATTGCTCAAGAACAGTATAAGAGAAATTATCAAAAGTAGTAAAATATGAAGAAACAGGAAGGAATAATGAATGAGTTGATCAAAATAAGCAATGAGAGATAGAAAATCATAATATTCTTTGGTAGCAGTCCAATATTAAGAAGTAAAAAAGGCCTCCAGTATATTTGGATGGCCTCTTCATGGTGAACTTAGGGTAGGCAGGGATAATTCTATACTGCGTGAAAGGAGAAATTTTGATTTGATAAGATGATAGATCCATTTGAGCATTATGTTATTATCAAAGGCAATATTTAACTTTACATATCATATAGTTTAGAATCAGAAGTGCTGAAATATCAAGCAAGATCCTCTGAAACACTGTATACAATAGAACCCAGTGTTTGTTGCAGGTCCACTTTGAAGAATGAACGGTGCTTGAGAACAGAGATCATCTTATTTTTTATTCTCTATCCCCAAATCAAGAAATATCTTGTACATTCTTGATGCTTAATAAATGTTTGTTGAATAGATGAAATTAACTTAGCTAAAAGTCAGGAGTCCTCTGGTATTATGGGCCTGGCTTTGCTGTTATCTAATGTGACTTTAGATAAGCCACCTCAATTTCCTCTACTTCTATTTCTTCATCTGAAAAATAAAGGAATTAAGTTATAGATTCTTGAATGTCTCACACAGGTTTATTTCTAAAAAAGGAAAACCTAGTGGAGAAAAATCCATTAAATACATCTTCAATAAAAAGAATGGCTATTAATGTGATATAGATTTTGATATACAGAAAAACTTTGCTCAGTCTTTTTCTCTATGGACATGCTTCCCCATAATTGCTTCTTACATTTCTTGAAGCACTGAAGTGATTCAGGCTTTCTTTGTGCTTCACTATAGGTGTTTTAATTCATTATGCCTCCAAGTAAAAGCTCTGAAATAATATAGTTAGATTGCAAGGGATGAGATTATGAATTTCTAAATAATGCCTTCCTTATCTATCCCCTCCCCAAATACACATACTTACTCTTCTATTTACCCTTTCAGCAACATGGTAGAATAAGAAGGAAAAAAAAATAAAACAAGTTGGAGGCACAATCATCTGTTTAAAGAAAACTAAAAAAAAAGATAAATCTCATTCTGAAATATATTAACAGATTGAGTCTAAAATTATAGTTATCCCTGGTTTTCAACTAAAATATTGCTTGAAGTTCACTATAAATACTTTTTTGCCCTGGTGCTGCAGAAACTATAGTAGTACTAGTCATGGAGTACTAGAAGGAACTATGCATTCAGTTCACCTTTCCTTCACCAGAAAGAAGACCCTTGAGAGGTAAAAATAATAGGCACAAGAGGAAGTGCAGCAGAAGGGATTTAGGTTAGACATCAGGATGGATTTCTCAGGTCCCTTTCAGCTCTAAAGACTATGATTTAATAAGTACTTGGATTTTCTGACTGAAAGAGATATGAGCCCCCTAGATTACCTTGTTTTGTTTTGTGTTTAGTCTGGACTCCTGTGATTTCACTGGTATAGGGGGTTCTGGGAAAGGAATCTCCTCTGCCAATACAGATCAGCATTTTCTCTGAAACTGCAGTCTCAAGGAATTTTCTGGCACCTGTTTCATGTGTGTGTGTATGTATGCATATTCATTTATCATCTATTTTGTGCATGTATATATAGACAGATTGTATATAGATAGATAGATATAGATATATATATATGTGTGTGTGTGTGTGTGTGTGTGTGTGTATGTGTATGTGTGTGTGTGTCTGAGTATATCTATGTATAGCAATCTATTTACATTACAATGCCAAATGAACTTCTACCCCTTTCTATTACCTTTCCAAAATTTCTGGTTTTTAAGGTGCTCTTTTCTCCCTGTCAGGGATTGCTAAAGACTAAATCCTTATTCCTCCTTGAATTGTACAGTGTGACTTCTAGAGTTTAGTTATTTTGAGCACTTGTTATTGTCGCTGTTCAGATGGTCTTGACTTGTGAATAAACTGAACTTAAGCAAAGTAGAGCTTTGCAGTCATTAGACTCATTATCTCCAGTAGAGTCATCAAAATAGTTTTAACCATCACTACTCTATTGAAAGCAATCAAGTTTTGTTTTTTACTTTCTAGCTATGATCACTACTCTCAAATTTTTAGTTGTCTTCATGGCATTTCCACTTTGTTATTCTGCTGTCACTTCAAATGTAAAATGAGTTTTAACTTCTCTCTTTCTTTCAATCATACAATTATGATGCCAGTCATCATGGAGAAATCCTTTGACTTTTGGAATTGTCTTTTCTCACCTGTAACCAACCAATCCCCAGTATCTGTTGTTTTCTGTTGCATGTGGCGTCAAACAATCTAAATTCAAATCTCAGTTTTGCCACTAGCTATGTGACCTTGAACATCTCATTGACCTCAGTGGAAATAGTTTCTTCATTTGTAAAATGAGGGAGTCAAATTAGCTCATCTCTAAGATTCTAGGTCTATAAACTTAGGGTCTTTTACTAAAAATCTAAGAAGTATCCCTTCCTCTCCATTTGTATTGTGACCATTCTACCTCCAATCTATCTTTTGTGTGTCCTTGAACAAGTCACTTAACTTTCTAGGGCATCAGTTTCCTCATTAATAAAATGAAGGAGTTGAACTAGACATCCTTAGAGGATTTTCCTTCTATGCTTACTCCTCTGATCCTCTGATATGCTCTATTCTATACAGGATACTTATGCCTAAAGTAACATTTTCATGATTTTTCTTTCTTTGCTAAAGAACCAGAAATGGCTCCCCACCAACCATCTGCTTAAATTCAATCATAACTTACCAATTGAGGTTTCCTTTTTTCTCAACACTTAAACTTTCTCCTTCTGTTGGAGTATTTCTATCTGGTTGTACCAAGATTTGATACTTCCTTTGATTCAGTCTCTTTCTGAACTATTTAGAGAGGTATGAGCTCCCCTGGAATATATATCTTATCCTCTGTATACATGATTTAGGGTTTTATTTTTTTCTTCCTGAAAACCTAGTGATTAGAGAGGTCAACTATAATATAATAATCAACGGAAGTAAGCATTTACATAGTGCCTACTATGGGTCAGATACTGTACTACGCATTTTAATAAATATTTGATTCTCACACCAACTCTCAAAGGTAGATACTATTATTAGTCCCACTTTGCAACTGAGGAAATTAAAGCAAAAAGAGGTTAAGTGACTTTCTCAGGGTCACATAGCTGTTAAGTATCTGAAGCCAAACTTGAATTCCAGGTCAGTACTCTATAAATTGCCAAAAGTAGAACATTTACACATGTCAGAATGATCAGACCATCTGTTATTCCTAGTACTTGGTTTTTGACCTGCATTTCAGCTCCTGAATCAATAATGGCTGGTATTTAACCTTTTATGATTCTGTAAATGGAAAAACTGCAGTAGTATTCTTATCACTTATCAGATGCATTAAGCTTTTTTCCATCATCAGCTTCCTAGTTATATTATTCCCTCTCCCTTGGATGTCTACCTTTCATTAACTTCCTTTTCCAGAATCCCAACTCTACCCAGATATTTTTTTTTTTACTTAGCTCAAGTTGCAAAGTCATTCCTGACCATTAAAGTCAATGAGGATATTTCTACAGTCTGTTTTCCCACACATTGACTTTTCCACATTTAGAATCATATTCATTCAATATTAGAAATTGAAGGCAACTTAGAGATTATACAATGAAACCTTCCCGTTTTTCAGATAAAAAAGTAAGGCAGAGGAGTTAATGATTTGTTCAGTATCTCACAGATAAGCAGATGAGAATCAAACTAAGTTTTTATAACTCTTAGTAGAGAATTTGTTCCTCTATATATTATCTGGTATTTGTGAGCCCATTGAAATTAAATGTTATATTACATACTTCATTTTCATTCCCATGAGGTCTAGACACATAGTATACACCTGGTAACTTAAGCTGTTAAATGAATTGAAAAATGTCTGGTTTGTTCTCTACCTAGAATGAACTTGGTGGTCCCTTAGAGCCTATTATTCTGCAGACATCAAAGTTTTGTGATAGTACCTGGAAGGCAGTTAGTAAGAATGAAGCTGCTTGGGGGCTAGAATTAAGAATTTATAAATGGAACTGACCTCCAAGCTCACAGGTAACAAGGAGTTTAGAAGGGCTACCTTTGAGACAATGCTGATTGAACTACTGTACAAAAACATTAACCTCATATCTCAACTCAAGTCATTTGGGACCTGTTTCTTAGAGATGCTGAAGACACACCTGTCCATCACTTTTATCACTTAACTATCTCTTTTTGCCTTAATTTCTTGCCTTGCTTTATGTCTAGTACATACCCTTAAACTTTTTATTTGCTTTCCCCAACCCACTAATCTCAGTTAACAAATGATCTATTTTTAATTTTCACTTTTTACTACAAGGATTTTGACCAGAATTCTATTTAATGTCTGGATCCTATAAACTAGGAATAAGTGTTCTACTTTTCTCTATATTACAAAAATTTAAAGAAGCCATGTCATTTTCCTTTATTCCTTCCCCTAATTAATTTCCTTGTGTGCCTCTTGGTGGATGTATCTTATTCCCATGTCCTATCCTTCAGGATAAAGAGGATGGCACTGAAATCCCCTTCAATAACATTTCAGGAAAGCCATTATAGGTCAATTTTTCATGTATGTCACTACCAAATTTTCCAGTGCATAACGTAAAATCTAGAGAAAGAAATGTTTGCACACATTCTTCAGGATGTTAACCCTCAACCTGGGAGCATCCACATTTGAAGGAACCATCATAGAAGTGTTTTTCTCTTCTCTACTTTTTTCATTCTCCTATTCCACCCTTCTATCTCAATTTGCTCCTATAACTACTATTATCAACTTGAGAAAATGTTTTAACAAATAATCTCCTTGTCCCAAACATTTTTCTTCCCACTGCTGAATATTTGGGACATAATAATGCTCCCTCTTTTCCAGCAATTTTTTAAAAATCACTTATAACTCAATTCATATCATCTTAGATGAGTTCATTCCCATATGGCATGTCCACAAGTATGGACACACATTTCTTTCTTTTTCTTGCCCGTATATATAAAGATCTTATTCTTGGTCTCTCCCTCTATTGTCATGGTGAAGTGAATGGAACACTAGGTCTGGAATCAGAATGACCTGAGTTCCACACAACCTCACAGATTGTTATGAAGATCAAATGAGATGATATTTGTAAAGTGCTTAGCACAGTATCTATCACATAGTAGACATTTAAAAATTATTGTTTCCTTACCCTCTCATATTTCTGATTCCTTCAAAAAATCTTAACAGCAGTGTACTGTTACTGATAAACCTGAACCAAGATACCAATTGTGGCCACATGTATCCTAGGCTTGAATTTATACTCATCTTGATTAGTGATCCAAAACTCATAATTCTCTTTGATTCCTTTGGCTTTTACCCAGAGTTACCTCTAGAGAAAGCTCAGAAAATAGCTTTTGATTAGGTCTCCATAAACATGGTTAAAAGTTTTCCCTAGATCCCATACAATCACTTAAAACATATATTATTATTATACTATTACACATATATTTATTACTATATTGAGTCCTTGTGTTGCCAAGTTTTTGATTCATATAAGTGAAGAACTCATGACCATCTGACTCCAGTGTGGGTGTAAAAAAAGAAAAAAAAACAGATTTATTAAAATGTTATAATTAAAAAAATAATAAATGAAACGATAGAGAGAGCTAGTCAGTTAAGAATGTTATAGAGAATGAAGAATTCTTTAGAAACCACATGTATTGGGGAGGGGTCACACACAGCAGTTTAAACTAGGTAGGTCAGCTGCCTGATCAGGTTGCATGGAAGGGGAGGCATTTTGGGAATGGTCAACATATAGAATTGGAAAGGTTATTATATGAGGGACTTCTATCCAGTTTAAGATGACATTTAATCTGTCTGTGAAATTAGACTGGCCCACAGGTGAACATGTATGTAGTCAAGGTATTTCAAAATGACTTATAATTCACAAGGACATAAAAAAGTCAAAAAGTTAACACTTGGTTATAGAAAAGATTACAAAAATTTGTTTCCTATATATAAGATTACAAGATTTAAAAATTTTAACAATACAGAAAAGATTACAAAAATTTATATCCTATATATATATATATATATATATGATTACAATATTTCTCTGTGCCTATAGTTTTCCTACATCACTTGTGAATACACACACACACACACACACACACACATACATACACACAGCTTTGAGTGTGTCAGCAGAACATAGCATTTTATTAACTTCAGATAAACAAATGCAAAAACTCAAAAATAATCAATGGAATTCTCCCTTACTAGTCTTTGTTTCCACAAGGAACCTATAGTTCTCCAGACTACAATTCAAAAACTATAAAGGAGCAAACTAAACATATTAGTACCATCATCCTTGAGTACCTTGAGTACCTTTAAAGTGTCTAGAAATCTTTTAGAATCTGTTTTCTTATAACACTTAAATAAACCAACAAAAACAAAAAAAAAACAAAAAACCTAATTCAAAGCCAAGGTACTTTTTTTTCTGTTCCTCTTAATTATTTCTGTCAAAATGTTTAATTATGGCAGTACTACATTCCACTGTTTTTCATTATAAAGATACAGTATTTCAGGTATATTTTGTATTAGATTAGCTCTAGCATTTAAGTCAAAGAATCACACTGCAAAAAATTATTTCTATGGGAAAAAATATGTTGAGCTCTTAACAACTGTGAATCACAAATATTTGGAAAGTATCCAATTAGACTTGTAATTTCTGTAACTTTTTGGCAGAATTGATACATGGGGAATATCAAATATTAAAAAATGATGGGATTGTTAAATATTTGGAAAAAAGAGAATTTAGTATTTCTGATCCTTGTATCAGTAAAACTAGGGGAAGTGGCTATTGCTTGTGAAGCATTCCATTACATGAGGAAGAATTTACAGAAATGTAATAGTCCTGTCTTTTTTTTTCCCTTTGAAGCTTGATGCCTTAAATCTTCTTTTGTTCTACAGAGGAAGATTCATCAAGATTACTGAATTGTTATTCTAGAAGAATCTTTTTCCTCTATAAAATATACAGTATCACCAATAATCTACCAAAATTCACTTTAGAAAATCACTATCCTATTGGCTTTTAGGTGGAAGGAAGCAATATTTTTAAAGAATTTTACTAAATAGGAAAAGGACAAAGCTTAAGGCAGAAATTCTGAAACACAAAGTTTGAAATTAGAATACCTTTTCTTCATTTTACTTTCTTCCCTTAAAAATCATTAATCAGGGAATCTCAAAGGAATTAAGTTTACAGACATTCTGCACTGGTTTAAAAGGAAGAGGTATATAGCATTGAATTTCTAGGTTATCTAGAATCTATTAGGTAACATGTATTGCATATCAAATAGATCAATCCATCATTAGTGATGTACTAGGCATAAGAAGGAAAACAGGGAGGAAGGGAGGAAAGAAAGAAAGAAGGAAAGAAAGAAAGAGAAAGAAAGAAAGAAAGAAAGAAAGAAAGAAAGAAAGAAAGAAAGAAAGAAAGAAAGAAAGAAAGAAAAAAGGAAGGAAGGAAGGAAGAGAGAGAGACAGAGAGAGAGAGAGAGAGAGAGAGAGAGAGAGAGAGAGAGAGAGAGAGAGAGAGAGAGAGAGAAGAAGTGAGAGCAAGAGAAAGAATATTTGTATTTCCAGGTTATTTTATTTTCCAGGTTATTCAAAGTCACACAACTAGTGTCTGAGGCTGAATTTGAACTCATCTTCTTGACTCCACATCCCACATAATAATCACCATGCCACTTAAATGACTTTGCCTAATTAGAGAAAAGATGAAAACAAATCAGTGTTAAATTGTGTGCAAGACTGCAATCTGTCCACTAAGTAAAAAGATATTAGAAAGGATGAAATCATGAGGGAAGACATTATGAGTAACATTTAACTTGAGCTGTCCTTTGAAGAAAGAGTAAGACTGAAAAAAAGGTTTACATGGAGTTAAGAATATATGATAAGCATGCTGAACAATATGAACAAAGGGAGAGAGTAGGAATTGTTCATACTGAATTCTTAATGCTTTGAGACTAAACTAAATATAGGTTATTTAACTCATTTTTGGACCTGAAGAAAACTTTAGAAAACATCTGGATAAACTCATCTGCATTTTACAGTTGAGGAAAATCATGGATTAGGAGAGTTCAAATGCGTAAATAATATTGAAAGTATGACAGAGAAGTTTAGACCTGAGACAAAAGTCACTATAATATCTGAGAAGAGATCTGTTAATGCTTATAAACATTGACAGCAGTATGCCAAATGAGTCTCAGAAAAGAAAGACTAAATAAATAGAACTAAATTAGAATTGCAGTGAAAAAAAATCTAACTACAAAATAATAAAGACTTCCACTAGGGTTATAGAAGTTGAAATAATTAAATGGCATATTTTGAAGGTAATCAAAGTTCTGACAACTGAGCAAGAAATGAGGAAGGATAATATGCTAATAAGATTGAGAGATCTTAGAAATAGCCTAAACTAAATCTATCATTTAGAAATTAAAAAAAAAATTAGATGTATAGAGATTTAATGCTTGCCTAAAATAATAAAGAAAACATGGAATAGGATTCAAATCTTAGTATGATGATTTTAAATCTAGTGTAAAAAAATTGTTATTGGGCAACTAGTATATTGGTGTTAGCAGGAGAGCAAGCTCTTGGTGTGGGAAGCAGACCCTTGAACAAGTAAATGGATTAGGTTCCGGAGGGTTGTAGAATGTTTTATTTGCATGTGTCCAGTTTCAAGTGAGAGAAGCACAACCAGCTGGTGATCAGTAATAATAAAACTAAAGCTATAGAGCTAAATATTGATGGGCCAGTCTTTAAAATACAGATTTGGGTAGTAGCAAAATTAAGCTGACAATTGAATCATACATTTTTGCCTAAATTAAAAGGAATGGTTTCTTTCTGATATTATTCTTGAGTTCCTGATCTCAGAGTTGAAGGGTTTGAATCAAGGAACTAGAAAGAAAAATTCACTTGTCATTTGTCCATTATCTCCAAATGATTTGTCTGTTTTGTTTTGGATTATCTAACAGGGAATATTGTGGAAACCCAGATCTCAGCTAGATCTCAGACGGCTCACAAAATAAGGCTAAATAAGGAAATGACCAGTTTGCCACTGATGTCTCTTGTGAATTATTCTGGTTTTAGCTGTGTAAATTTCTGAAAAAAGTTTCCATATTACTGACATTTGAGCCTAACATCTCTTAATTATTTTTATTTTAAAAAATTAAAGCACAGCTTCGATTCAGTATTTATTAGAATACTATACTTGGAATGGGAAAGAGATGGTCTCAATTTGAAATCAAGAGCACAGACTTAAAATGATTAAAACTAGGTTCAAGCTCAGAAATGCTTCCGCCACATGTCTGATCTTGCCTAAGTCACTTAATGTTTTCCAAACTACAATATAACAATAAAACTTATATCTAATATACAGAACTCTTGTAATGAATAAATGAGATAATGCATTTAAAATATTTTAAAAGCCTTAAAATTTTATGTTAGTGTAAACCTACAGTTGTTTTTATCCTGTACTCACCTTTACTAATGGGATGATGAAGATAATGGTTTTAGATGAGGCATGCCCAAAATTAAATGTTTCAATCTAGAGCATCATAAGTGCATGTAAAAAGGAATAAACTTAATGTGATGCAATGTTTGAACAAATATATATGTATACAAACATCCAGATACACGTGTGTATACACATACATAATATAATTTCTTCCATGGGAGAAATAATTAAATTCAGTTCTTGGATTTGGTACTTCAGACCCTAGGTTCAAATCCTAGCTCTAATATGAGCTGAGTGTCCTTAAATTACTTAATATCTTTGAACTTTAACCCCAACTGAAAAAAAATTGAGAGTTGGAAAAAAAGTGAAAACTAAGGTTCCATCTAGGCCTATCTAGGTCTAAATCTATGATTATGAATGTATCCAAAGTCAGTTCTCTATCCACAATGAAATCACAAGTCTACTGCCTTTCCCTAGTCCTATGAGTTGCTGAACAAGTATCATCTTAGCAGTCTTTATTTATTTATTTTTCAACATTCATCCATATACATAGCTGTATTTTTTAAGTTACAAAATTTCCTTCCACCCTCCCATTCCACCCCTCTCCTCTCAGAGATAAACAGTCAAGTTAATATTGTACATATACATTTGTGTTAAACATGTTTACAGATTAGTCATTTTTGGTATGAGGAATTAGAATAAAGGGAAAGAAACACTTAAGAGATTTTCTTTCAAAAAAAGTGAATGCAGTGTTCATCAGATTCTGAAAGGTTTTCTTTGGTTTGGTTTGGTTTTATTTTTTCTTCCTTTGGATGGGAATAGCAATGTCCATAGCTGCTCTAATAGTATCATCCAAGCTCTCTGAACTGCTGAGAGGAGCTGCTTCCATCAGGGTCGATCATCTCACAATGTTGTTAATGTGTATATTGTTCTCTTGGTTCTGCTCCCTTCACTCAGCATCAGATCCTGCAATTCATTCCATGCATCTTTAGAATCTAATCTTTTATGGTTTCTTATAGAACAGTGATATTCCATAATATTCATGTACCATAACTTGTTTAACCTTTCCCTAAATAATGGGCATCCCCTCAATTTCCAATTCTTTGCCACTACAAAAAAAGCTGCTATGAATATTTTGGAACATGTGACACTTCCCATTTTTTTTATGATTTCTTCTGGGTATTGACCTATTTTGGAATTGCTGGGCCAAAGTGTATTGAAGAGTTTTATTGCTTTTTGAGCATAGTTTCATATTGCTCTCCAGAATGGTTGGATCAGTTCATACATCTTAGCGAAGATTAGTTTAGCAAAGATCTAGAAGCCAGTACTAGGTCCTTAGTTTATGGGGAGGGGGGTTAAACCAGATGCTTTAGTCTTGAATACACCTGAGGGATGAGTTGACGATTGCTATTGGTCAATGTAAAAAATAACATTGTTTAAAAATTGTAAACAAAATTTTACCTATATTACCTTTAAAACATTATCTATGATGATTGCTAATATTTTGCTTGAGGTTTAGATACCAGAGAGAGTTGTTCTTATTTGTATTCACAAATTATTCCCCCTTTGACTTTTTAATATTTTTAAAATTTTACTATTTGAAGTTCCTATACATATTTTGCATTCTCTCCTTCCTGTCCCCCCATTAGCTTCAGCAAATGAAAGAATTACTTGAGTAAAGTATTTGAAAGGATGGCTAATGAAACAAATTTTTATTACCTTCCCCCACTGTGTTTTTAACACCAAGTTGTTTAAGCAAACTCCCTAAAGCACTTACTGGGAATCTGGTTATCAATCATGGTTCCCTGTACTCTGGTTCCACTAATAAGTACAGAACTCAGAATGAGACTTTAAACAGGAGAGATGAAGAAAAGATATGTGGAAGATAGAATCTCTTGGAGAAGATTAGCAGAAGAGGCAACCTATATATAAAGCATTGCCTAGCCATAATCATTTCTTTTACTGGCTTCAAATCAAAACCGAAGAAGCCTGGTGTTCATTGCAGTAGGTAAACTGCTTAAATAATTACAAGGACAGCAGGAAGAGTGAATGGCATCTGTTTCATTGTTTGGTGCCGTTAGAATTTTGATTATGATGGTTTATGTTACGGTATTATAATGATGTAATGGCATAGATATATATAGCAAGTGTAATGCTATAAACATTGTTTATAGCACTCCTACTCTGTGATAGATACAGAGAAAAATAATCCAAAGACTCCAATAACATAATGAAAGCAAAAATCCTTTTGATAATCAGGACATAGGGATATTGTACTCTACAGAATCCCCTACGGAACAGGCCACAGTAAGTCCAAGTCAGATAAGCCAATGGATAGTAGCCTGGTTAATGTACAGTTATCTCTTTCACATCATGACTCTTCCCACTGAAGTTTTGATATATCATGAGTCTGCATAACAAATTAAATGAGAATATTTTGAGATTTCTCTGGAAGCTGCAGATGACACACAAAGGCTATCATATGACACAGAAAAAAATTAGAAACTTAGAAATGCATAAAATGCATGTAAAATATTATTTAATATCAACTTAAATTTTATTATAAGGTAATGTAAACACTGTAAAAAGAAAAAAAAGACCTTCTTTGCTAGGGAGTGCCAAAAAAATTTATGTGGATTTTCCAGATTATGTAGGTGCCATACCCTGTGATATAGAAAAGATAACTGTACTTGAGTTATCAAGAAAGTATTTTCTACCTCCAATGGGAGTAGTAAATGCCTTTAAATCAGTAATTATCCCAGCTTTGTTATCCTATGCTCATGTAAACAATTCATATTATTTCCCTTGGATTCATTAATACAATTGCTAAATGAATGGGGTTTGGGTCAAACCCAGAAACCTGGGGGATGTTATAGCAAAATTTTGACAGCTCATCTCTATTTAATAGTAGCATTGAACTCATGATAAAAACAATTATTTTTTAATGGAAAAGACCTTTTTTAAAAGACTAACCTTAGACCAATTCAACTAACCTCTTGGGCACAGTTCAATTGATAAGATCACTGTCTCAAAAACCAAAAGGGATAGCACATTTATCAATCATTCTCTTATTGCAAGTGCTAGTACCCTATAATAGAGAATTCATAGTCACCTATTTGTGACCCTTCTCAGTACCATTTTTCTGTTCTTATTTCTCAACACACATAACTCAGATTATAACTACCATCATTAAGCTTTGACAAAAATGAGAAGCAATAAGCTTGCAGTTAGGAGACTTCTTTTGCAGGAATTTGAGCTTCAGGGATGTTTTGTCTTAACAACTAGACACACAGATAATGGTTTCACTTTCTGTGTCAATTGAAAAGGGGTTGGGTTAGCCTTTCAGAAATGAAAACCAATCATCTCTTCAAAGCATAAGGAAACAGAATTATTTTTTCAAAGCAAGGATCATTTCTGTGTTAAGTATTTGCAGTTTAAGTGAGCACTGAATGCCTTGCTTTAACTCCTAAAAACTATCCTTGCAATTTTTGAATACTAATACTATCTGATCCCACCATGAAACTATCAGAACTCTCCCAAGGAAAGGCAAAGTAAACTGTAATGAGAGCAGTGAAAAAGCATGCACTGACAAATGGTTATATGGAAAATAAAAAAACACAATCTAACCATTCATTAAATAACTAGAGCTAAAGAGATTTTGGGGTAGATGATAAACCAAACTGTTTATCTTAGATAGAGAGGTAGATAGATAAATAGATGATAGATAGATAGATAGACAGACAGACAGATATAGGTACAGATAACTAGATATCTGGATAGAAAGATACATACATACATACACATATAGCTTGTTGTACATGGTTGTTTGCATATTGTTTCCCAGGTAGACTCAGTTCTTTTTGATCATGAATCGACTTTTGCTTTTCTTTGTCTCTCTAGTACCACATGAACATCGTAATACTTAAAAAAGTTGATTGACTTATTTAGTCTTTAATAACTAGTATTTTTAAAATAGACATGGATAAAAGAATGTGTATCTTCATTTTTTGTTCCAAATTCTTACTTGTTTTCATTATCTAAGTTCCCCCCCCCTCTAAAACTTTATATTTATTTCTAAGCAGTCAATTCTCATTCTTACTTGCTCATTTACTTAAAAGTCTGTGCAGCAAATCTCTCTGAAGATTTGACATTTAAGGGATCATCATATGATGCCAAATGATCATTTTTTTTCTTTAGAGTCAATAATACTCTACCTCTTCAGGTTCTCTACGTTCCATTCTATCTTGTCTAGGGTCTTCTGGATTCATGTTCTAGCCCTCTAACATACAACACAGCAAAATGCTGCCCTATTGGACCAGTTACAAACAGAAGAAAATCACTTTACCCTTTCTTCTAGGACTCTCCACAATCTATTATATAAAAACTAGAGTGGGCCAGTTACTTCTTTTATATATAATTAAGCCAGCAATTCCTTCAGAAACTGTTTCTTGTAAAGTTGCCTTATCCCTTCTGGAACAAAATTGAAAATTGAACAGAAAATTAACTTGTTTCATCATAATCCTTTAAAAAAAAGATGAGAAACAGCAGAAATTTAGCCTTTTTTGACATTTGGTAATGTTCTTAAAATGAAAGCAATGTAAAAAAGTATATCACTTTTTCCTTATTTTGATAATTTTATATGGAGTATTTTTTCATTTTTATCTTTATTGATTATTCAAGAGGATTATAGCTACAGGTGATGTTGGGGTGATGTGTACTTGGAAACTGGTAAACAGATTCTAAAATCCTCTCTGTGGGGAGGAATACTTTTGGGAAAATACCATTGTTTTTATTATAAACAGATCTGGAAAAGTCATTTTTTTTAAAAGATAGAAATCATATTCCACTTCCATAGAGTTCTACTCTTATGACTTCAGATAAGTCCAGTACATATATTTTCAACATCTCTAAAGCACCTTAGTAGCAAAACAGACAATTATAAATAATTGAATTGGGGTTAATAGTATGTGTCCTCCTTATATCACAATGCTGTAAAGAGTAAATGAGGTAATATATGTGAAGGCTATTTGAAATTTGACAAATCCTACATTAAAGTAAGATGATCCTGCTATTATTTGCAGCAAAAAGGATTCCTAATCTTTATGAAAGAAGTTTATGATAGTTTGCAGTCCCTACAATCAACAAATATTTAATTAAAATTTTCTATATGGTTATAAAATATGCCAACCATTTTCTTTTACCCACAATCTATGATTTTATCACAATGGGAAACTCCTGATATATCAAGCCTCCAGTGAGATATGTCAAACTCCTAAAATGTATCTGTCAAAGTTTTAAGATTTTTAATCTAAGAGAGTTACCTGGTGGGTACTGATAGGAAACATGTTAACAGGAGGTAAGGTCTATCAGCTTTAGATGTACATGACAAAGGAAAAGTATCAAGATTCAGTTCAGTTCAACAATATTTAATTAGTAATTACCTGAGGAAAGTAGTTGGTAAAAAAAAAATTTTTTTGCAGCCAGAGAGGGAAGACCTGTAATTTCATTTAGTGAACTCTACATAATAACTTTTCCCACTAATAGGTATTGTCTACAACACTGAAATGTTAGGTAAGTGCCTTGCCAAAGGTCACAAGGTTAATGTATGTGTTTGTGGATGTCTGTGTGTATTTGGGTTATGATTAGAAACCAAATCTCCCCCACTACAAGACTTGTTTTCTATCCATTAGACTTTAAAGATTTAGGAAAACAAAACAAAGGAAGGAAGACTCTCCCTGCCTACAATGAATTTACATTCTCCTGGAGAGGTCCAATGTGTATACAGATGTATAATTCAGGGAAGGAGATTTTACAATCCCTGAAAAGGAAAGACTTCTCACTGGAAACCCCTTCTAGGCTGAGCTTTGAAGGAAGCTCAGGATTGTAAAATGTCCAAATGAGGATAAATTACATTTTAATATGAGGCAGAGTTGATGAAAACATACGTTGACAATTCAGCAGCCTAGGCATCATTAGTACTGTAATTATAAATATTTCTAAAGAAAGGAGAAAAATTTTCAGTGAGATTGGGAAATCTTCAGAGAGTTGGTGGGATTTGAACTGGACCTTGAAAGATATTAATTTAATCAGTTATGCGGGGGGCAGTTCTAAACAAAGATAGAAGCAGTACCAGCAGGAATGCATGGTAAGAAAACTGTCTCTGCAAGCATGTCTCAACATGCAGTCCAATGCAACTATAATTCTCTAATACTTTCTCTGGCGTAGAAGTGATCCTGGATTATTAAAGACCATTTCTATGGAAGTTATACAAGCTCTGTGAGGGCAGAGGACAGTATTTCAGTCACAAGTGGTAGAATATTAAATCAATGAGGGTTTTTAATAGGGCACATAGATTCTTTGATTTCAGGGAATATATGAATATGGATAACATAGATCCCTTTGACTGATGAAAACCATGGAGCTCTTTTTTTCATAATTAAGTTTTGAAATGCCTAATATAAAACAGAAATAAATGAATTATACCTAAAGATGCAATTTTTCCTATCCAAAGATGCCACATCCTAAATTTTTAGATTTCTTTTAGGAGGAGCAAAAATAAGAGAGAATATCACCAAAACTATACAGATTCTCAAGTAAACAGAGAGGCTTTTTTCACTACAATTATTTATGATAATAAAAACCACAGGAGTGAGTACCCTGAGTAAGGAACATCTAATTTAGGGTTTGGTGATCCATGTTTTACTCAGGGTCATTTCCCTTTCGAGATTACTCCAGATCTACTGAGAGCCTGAATATAATTTAAGACATTAGTATTTGAGGGAAATAAAACTGAAGACTCTGAGAACCCTAAAAAGAGATGTAAATGTCACATGCCCTACTATTTTTTTAGGAAATATATAGTCAAACTTTATAGGCCCTGAAAAATCCCACCAAACCCCAACTCTAAATATCATAAAATAAGGGGGAACATTTTCACCAGTTCATAATGCTGAACACTTATAGTTATACAATTTCTCTCTTTAGTTACTGGTGTTATTGAGTCATTTTTCAGCCATATCTTACTCTTTCTGAACAATTGGCAAAGACACCAGAGAGTCTGCCATTTTATTCTCCAAATCACTTTACAGATGAGGCAAATAGGGTTAAGTGACTTGCCCAAGCCCATACAGCTGGTAAGTATCTGAAGTCAAATTTGAACTCAGATCCTCCTGACTCTAGCTTCAAGCCTCACCATTCCACCTAGGCCCTCGATACAAAGCACCTAATTATATAATTCATTTCAAACTCATACTATCTTGAATATCATTTATTGCTTAGTTTCTACTTCCTATCTCCTAAATAGAAAATGGACATCATAGAAAATCTCATTGTACCCAGTATCTAGTATAATATCTTATTCAAAAATGATTGGTGATAATAATGATGATATAAAATCGAATCATCAACATAGATATAATTACTGATATTTCTATGGCAATTTAAATTTTGTAAATGATTATGCATACATTTTCTTATTTGAGATCTTTAATAAATCTGTGATGTAGGTGCTACTGCTATCACTAGGCCTATTTTACAGATGCAGAAAACAGGCACTAGGAAAGATTAATTTACTTGGGCATGGTCACCTGAATCATTTTAAAGCAATTATGATCTGCTTGACTCCTTGTTTGAAGCAGTAGCAAAGTTCCAATGATTGAGTCTTGGAGAATTTTCTTTCACTTTTCAATAATCATTTTTTCAAACCAAAAATAATTGAATTTAAATAAAAGAGAGAGACTGGAGCTAACTTGTCAAGGGTTTGTTTCATATCAGTGGGTATTTCATCCTAGAGGCAATAGGAAATCACTGAAGATTTTTGAGGAAGGGAGTGACATGCTCAGGAAACAGCAGGAGAAAGATTATTTTGGAAGTTAACTTAAAATAAATTAGGGATGGGGAGAAATTAGAAGCAGGAATATTATTTATTAGGCTACACTGTCCTTTGTTATTTAAAGAGGAACATTTAAAAAAACCCACAAATTTTATAAAGGTGGAGTCATCAAGGCTAGGGAGTTGACCATTCTGATGCATACTGCTTTTATATCCTTGAGTAAGTCTGTCAACCTTCAGGACTCAGTTTATGAAGTATAAAATGAAAATTATAGGACCTTAGAGTTGTAGGAGACGTTAGAGGGCATCTGGTCCAACTCTGTCATTTTACAGATGAAGAAATTGAGACACAGAGGATTGCCCAAGGTCATCCAGGTAGCAAGTAGCAATCCAAACCAAATTTTTTGATTCCCAATCCTTTTTATTCATGAGAACTAACTTTGACTAGAAAGCCCTAAGGTCCCTTCTAGCTCTAAATCTATAATCCTATGTTACCAACTGATTGGATTTAGAGTTGGGTATGAGAGAAAGTAAAGAGCACAAGATGACAGGTGGAAGACAGGAAATAACTAATGAAGTAGAGAAGGTACAGCCAGCTTGGAAGGAACCAAACAGGAAAACACAAAGTTAAGAAAACTTTAATAAAACTGGCAATATTTTTTAAGATGGAAAATAATATAATACATATGGAGGGGGCAAGAAAGTAAATTAATTTCGAGAAGAAATTTTTTAAAAAGCTATTTTAGATAGACAGAAGAGGAAACCAACTCTTTTATTGGTCCACCTTAAAATACTGCAGTATTCTAGACAATAAGTCTGCAAAGCTGAGCCTTGAACTGACAACTATTCAAAAGAGCTTACCTGGCCCAAGGCAAACATTGTAATTGTGGGCTACTTAAAACCTGTAAGCATCTGTCCAGATAAGCTTGTAAATTAGCAGTACTGGTATTTGGAGGTTATTATTAAAGTGTAAAGGCTTGAAGAAAAACCTCTAGACCCTGGTTCCCCCAGGGTGTTTTTTTCTTTAATGTAATCTATTCTCTGCAACCTGATGTCAAACAGCTTGTCTGGTTTTATACTTTGGCAATCACTACTCTAAAGAAGGAAGGCATGTTTGTTTAGTTTTAATTGGGGTAGAGGGTGCTTTTTTTAAAAAAAATTTTTTTTCTACTAATCTTCTGTTCAAATTATGATTTGATGGTTCTTTAAATTTCCATTCTAATTGCATGCTACTAATCTTCTGAAAGAAAGAAAGATGAGCTGGTCTTCTGGGTAGTTTTTTTTTTTCATTCCTTTTTGTATTTCACTCATTTACAATGGACTTTCTCCCCATCCCCAATTAATTATTTTTAGATATTCCCCATGTCCCAGTTTCCAAATTTATTCCCAATAAGAAAAACTACTCACTTTCTTTTTTAATCATAGCTATCAAAATTTTTGAAAACTTTATCTTAGTCTTGATAACTCTCCTTCCAGTGAGAATATCTGTTAGTTTCATGTTTTGAATTTTTTCCATAGATGTCACTATTTTTGCCTTAGGCAGGCAGGTACTTTGAGATTTAATTTAATTCCAATGCCCATAAAAGTACAGATGTCTGTTGCTAAGGTATGAGTACAAGAAACTGTCTTTGAGCAGGTCTATCAGTTCTCTTAGCCCATTTAAGTCTAGTAAATTTTCTATTTTGGGGATGATTTTAATGTTTGCTTTATGGAACTAGTGTGTTCTCTCCCATTTCACTTACCTTGAAAACATAAGTGGGCTTTTATATATGGTAATAAAAATGTGTGTGACCAATTGTTTTAAAAAGAAAAGGAATTGGGGTACCTAAATGTCCCAGTGGATAGAGCACCAGCCCTGGAGTCAGGACCTGAGTTCAAATCCAACCTCAGACCTTTAATAATTGACTTGTTGTATGACCTTGGGCAAGTTACTTAACCCCATTACCTTAAATAAATAAAATTTTCACAAAAGGAATGTTTTTATGTGGTGTGTGTGTGTGTGTGTGTGTGTGTGTGTGTGTGTGTGTGTGTAAATGATGGATGCAGAGGATGCTTAAGTCAAATATATGGTCATACAGCCATCAAAATGAGAAATCTTTGTAATCGACAGCATAAAAAGAAATATTTCAATTCCAATAATCATCTAATTAATTATGAATACATAAAAGCTAGTCTGAGGTCCCACCTTCTATTTATTTGATCAGCAAGGGTGACAGGAAAAAAAAAGGCATGGGTTGGCAAGCATAGGAAAAGCAAAAGAAATACAAGCATGGAACTGGTACAATTTTGAATTGAAATAGTCAAACTGAAAAGCAGTTTAGAACTCAAAGGTCAAATCCACTTACACTATTATGGGGAGGATCTGTCTAAATCTTAAAGAGATCCAAAAAAGAAGAACAGATATCTATATCTACATCTACATCTACATCTACATCTAGAGATCTAGATGTAGATGTAGATGTAGATATAGATTATCTGTATAGATACATAGAGAGATATGAAATGTACAGAATTATTTACAATGCCTCTTACTAATAAACAAATGCTTATTTATCAGTTGAAGAATGGCTGAACAAACTGTAGCATAAGAATGTAGTAGATTATTACCATTTAATAAGAAAAAATAAAAAAGATAATCAAGTGAAATCTAAGTAAACTTGTATAAAATGATGCATATGAAGTAGAAACAAAAAAATAATATCGGCAGTAATAACTTTATTATAAAGAAAAATAACTTGGAGACAAAAACTGTGATTGAGACCTTGACCATCTACAACTCCTGATAGAAGTGTGGATCTGGCGAAGATGCAGAATGGACTATAATTTTTGGACATGGAAAATTTGAGAACTTCTTTTGTGTGACTATGCTCATTTGTTAGAGAATCGCATTTTTAATTAATTGATTAATTATTTGTTTATGCATTTATTTATTTTTGCAAGGCAAATGGGGCAAGGCCACACGGCTAGGTAATTATTAAGTGTCTGAGACTGGATTTGAACCCAGGTACTCCTGACTCCAGGGCTGGTGCTCTATCCATTGCACCACCTAGCTGCCCCTTAGAGAGTTACATTTTGAATTCTGCTTAAGACACTAGTATGGAGATGGGCAAGTTATTTAATCTCCCAATCTCAATTTCCTAATCTTTAAAATGGGGATAATAACTCAGGGTTATTTTGAGGATCAAAAGAAATAATATACATAAACCACTTTTCAAGATTTAAAGCACTATATAAATGCTAATTATTACTACTATTATTATATTTGGTTTTACACTATATTTTGTTTCATTTCTAATGGCTAGAATAAGAATTGACCTATAGTCCAGTTGATGAATTCTACTGAATTGCTCAATTGATAATACAATCAAATCCAGACCTGAGAAAGATTTTAGAAGTGAACTGGTCTAATTCCCACCCTTATTCCAGATGATGAAAACAACGATCAGAGACTTCACAGTAACTTACATAAGTTCCCATAGGTAATAGATGTAGCAGTCCTATTTTGCATTTGGGACTTATGACTTCAGGTGTGGTACCCATCTCTTTATACTACACTGTAATTTGCTGATGTGTCTCCTCATATCCTGACAAGTAAGCTAAGATCAGCATATTAGAAAAGGCACTGTTCTTAGAGTCAAGAAGATCTGAGTTTGAATCCTACCTCAGACATTAGTTGTAACTTAACTTTCTTCAACCTCAGTTTCCTCATCTATAAAAATGGGATAATAATAATAATAATAATAATAATAATAATAATAATAATAATAATAATAATAATAATACTGAATCTGCAAGGTATTTGAGAGGACCAAATGACATACAGGTAAAACTTTTTTCAAGACTTAAAGTATTATATAAACATTATCTATTATTGTTATCTCATTTAATCTCCCAGACATATATATAACTTATCACTGAATTTAAGGCTGGAAAGTTCTAGTTCAAATGCTGTTTTAGCTTCTTGTTATCTATATGACCACCTCTCCAGGGGTCATTTTCCTCATCAGTCACATGAAGAGATTTAATTATGTACCTTTTATATCAATTCTAACTTTAATCTGTGATCCTATCATCCTACGCATTCTGGCCATCAAGGAATGAATGTGGGGCCATCACACCTTGCAAGTTGAAAAATGAGCTTGTCATGATTTATATATGACCAAAGTTAATTTTGTACTATACCAAATAACAATCAATAGAAAAATGAGCTGAACACAATGCAATTATATTTCATAAATTTCCTTTCACAAATATATTGCAACCCTCAACAACCAGGAATTGCTATAATGCAATTACTGGAAGAATGATTGATTCCAATGCCAAATAAATATATAGACAAAAGAGTATTTCTTCCAGGTAAAAACATTAAAAGAAAAATATTTCACCATATAATATCTAGTAATATATATTTTTTCTGATACGCTATATAAGAAAAGATATTATATTTTTAAAATAAAGGGATAAACATGAAGATCAGGTCTGGATCTTTAAGAAAAATGAATCTGGGAACCATGTGAAATAGTAAGAGCAAGAGAACATGCTATTTTCCTGAATAAATAAATTCAATTGAAAATGAAGCAAAGAAGAAAAAGAAGGCTATTGGAAAATAAGGTATAAGCAACATCCAAAAGAACTTTTAAATATGGATTGATAGATATAATTATATTTAAACATACATGTATGTATTTACATTTATATGTACTCATGTAGATATACATACATGCATATATATATATATATATTTTTTTTTTCTTTGCAACTTAACTGTCTTTCAGAAAACCTAGAGCACTAAGACACAAATGAATTGCTTAGGGTCTCACAGCTAGTACATGTTAGAACTGGGAAATGAAACCTGTCTTTCCAGCTTCTATCACTACTCCATACTGACTCTCTATGGTGATATATTTGTAAATAAACTATCTCTTAATTAATGCTGTTTTTAATGAAGAAGAAGTTATATGGGCTTTGTTATAAGTACAAGTAAAAATTTATTTAAACAAGTATTTTCTATCAAGGCACTAATAAAAGTTTCAAGCATATGGATTATCAATGTGTTCTCTCTCTCTCTCTCTCTCTCACACACACACACACACAAACACATAAACAAGCATGGAAGCAGGGTGATCTAAATGGAAAAAATCTTGGGAACACATGGAGTATTTATATTTCTAGAGTTCACTTTCTCTTTTCTATAATGAGGAAATGAGTTAAGAAAAGAAAGTAAATGAGTTGTAAGAATTAAAATATGTGTTGAAGAATGTGGAGTTTGAATAAGGTGATCTCTCAGGTCATTTCAGCTCTGACTCTTTGAGATGAATTTCTTAAATAGAAATCATATGAATTAAATTGTTCATAAACAAATTCTATTTTTTTTACCATTTTAATAATCTTTTTACAAAACCTTTGTCTTCCTCTTTTTATTAGTTGGACTCTTTTCTTCCTTTCTCTTTTCCTATTCAAATCCTGTTTTTGCTTATTTATTTTATCTTTATTTTTCCTGAATATCTTTAAAGCTCTCTCTCTCTCTCTCTCTCTCTCTCTCTCTCTCTCTATATATATATATATATATATATATATATATATATATATATATATATATATATATACACATAGCAAAGGAATCCTACTCTTTGGGAGACCAGACTGTACTTCAATCAAAGTCAGAACTACAATTCAGGGAATACTCTAGACAAGATAGTCATTGAAAATTTATAGTCCCGTGAATAAGTACAACAAACCTACAGCAAAGTGAGAACAAAAAAGTGAGGATTATCGAGCAGAAAAGACCAAGCCCTAAGCTAGCAGATATAAGGCAGTGCCAGGACTCATTAAAAGGCCCCTGATTCTCTCAGAGAGAGAACCAAATAAAACAGGGATTCTCACTCAGTGATTGTATTGTATGGGGCAAGGAGCCAACAGATGACTGGCCTCATCCTTGTATCCCTCCTGATAGTAAATTTCTGAGACAGCAACATACACACTCTGGCCAATCTTTATGAGTACAAAGCAGTCAATGAGCATAGATAACAGCTGCTATTTAAATAGAACATGAAGGTTGACCAGGCACTTTACATCCATTACTGTCTCATTTGATTCTCACAATAACCTTGTCAGGGATGCACTATAGGTATGTGTTATCCCCATTCTGCAAGTGATGATGCTGAAACATAGAGTGCTTAAGTGATTAGTCTACAACTAACAAGTATCCAGAGCAGGTTCAGAATCCAAATCTCTGAATAGCCTAGTCTACACATATTCGTTGTGAGTTGTGAGACTCTGGCTCAACAAGATACTGTCAACAAAACAACAAATATACATACATATATATATATATATATATATATATATATATATATATACATATATATATATGTGAAATGATTCAGAGAAAATTAAAAGCTATAGATATAGATAATGCTATAGATATAGATATAAATCATATGATAGAGATGTTTCAGATAGTTCTGATACCAGACCTGTTGGATTAGGTTCAGCTTTGGGGCAAAATGAGAAACTTGAAGTTACTGATTTTTTCTTAACTCTAATTTAGTGAGGTTATTGCTACAAAGGAATGGTGGCACTTAAACTCAAGTTCTCAAGAACTCGACTCTTCATGTCTATGGAAATGTGTCTGGAGAAGAAGGGTAGTCTATGGTGACATCACAAAGTCAGATGGTCCTAAATTTCACACGAGTGCGATATTTTATGACCTTAGCTAACCATGAAGCTGTGTCAAGAGATGAAGAGGGCAACCAAATATTACATACAACTTTGTGAACTTTTTAGGGAAAACAGAATCATATAAGGGATTTGGGGAAAAAATAAAGGTAGATTCTGGTTCTCTTATAAGACTTCCTGGTGGCAAGAAGGACAGTATGGCAGAGAGAAAAAAGAGCTGGCTTTTTTCCCCTTAGTTTTTGCAAGGCAATAGGGTTAAGTGGCTTGCCCAAGGCTGGATTTGAACTCAGGTACTCCTGACTCCAGGGCCGGTGCTCTATCCACTGCACCACCTAGCAGTCCCAAGAGCTGGCTTTTTGGATAGGAAAGTCTAGTTTTGAGTCACACTTTTTTTGCCTTATGCCTCTGGATAAGTCATTTAATCTCTCAATACCTTAAGCAACTTGTGAAGGGTCTAAGTTTCAAAAGAAGGTGCTGAAATTTAGGTAACTATTCTGATAAAATCATATTTCCAATCCTTTTATTTATAGTTAAATTCAATGGTGGCCAATTAACCCAGTCTCAATGATTCTCAAATGTTAGAGAAACATTTCCTTATTCTAGAGGTAGATATGGTCACCGTTATTATTTTCAATTGCTATTTTTACTTTATTTTTTCCCAATTACATGCTATGGAAGCTTTCCAGCATTCATTCACTTGCATATTTATACTTTACACATTTTTCTACCACCCTCTTTTCCCACCCCCCTCCCCTAAGTGATGAACAGTACTTTGCGTTTAACATAAGCCCCTTATAATTTTCAAAAGTGAATAAGCTGAGAAATTGCATTGTTAAAATATATTCATAAGAAAAAAAGGTAGCTATTGATGGGGAAAACTAGTAAGACAAGTTGTAGTTTGATAGCAGAGCTATACTTTATCTTTGTTGCTATTCTTGATAAACATTCCACTATTCCACATTGTGAAATAGACAGCAAATAAACTACAAATTAACATTGCATGAAATATTGTCATTGAAACTGGAATAGAGTCGCTGCCGATCTTACAAGAAAAAAAAGAAAGAAAAGGAAATAGCAATAGTGAGGGAAATCCCATCTTTAGAAGCAAATATAAAAAAAAAAAAACAGATCTATACAAGAGAAAGAATACTAATATGAAGATTGTAGTTATCCACATCAATAAATATAACTAATTTATCTATTAGCAACATATCACTCCAGAAGTTTAAATGTTCTTGCTGATTTTTGTTCATTTTTATCTTTCTATTCAAGAATATCCAACTCAAGAGAACCATCTGGTAAAATCATTTATAAAATGACAATCTAGGTTTGTCATTCACGCTCAGTTTGTTTGTTTTTAGGCATTAATGTGAAGTAGAAATTTCACTCTCTTTTCTACCTCCTATCAATTCAGAAAATAAAGAATAATTCTTATCACCTACACTCACAGTATGACATTAAATCATTATGAAGACGAGGCAGGAGGCTGGCAGCTAGACTAATAATCTGCTCACAGCATTGTCACTGTTACTCTTTCTATACAGAGATCAACAAAGCTCTACTCTACAGTAGGACCAAATTTCTTTGTTGGTTTTTCAAAGCCATCAATCATATTCTTACTTAATATGATATTGTATAATTCCTTAAATAAAATCCTATATTCTATTTATTCTGTCTTTACCCATCATATGCCATGATTACTGCCCTTTCTGTGACTTTTTTCACATTATCATTTTCATTCCTTTCTTTCTTAACTATCGTTAGCATATATATATATATATATATATATATATATATATATATATATTCATTTTTTCTCTTTCTTTTTCTTTGGTAAGGAAATGTTGTTAAAGTGATGTGCCCAAGGTCACACAGTTAGCAAGAATCAAGTGTCTGAAGTCATATTTGAACTTAGTTCTCCTGACTCCAGGGTCAGTGCTCTATCCACTGCGTCATCTAGGTGCCTCTAATCTGCATATTTTTTAAAGCCTAAAATGTCATACCCTTAAATGAATTATTTTAGTCCTCATTAATCTATTTGTGCATTAAACTTCTTTTGATAATCAATCCTCATAGTATAATTCTCTATTGCTTTATTTGTATTAGATGTGTCATTACAACAGTTTATAATCTACATAAAGATAGATATAATTTATCAAATTTATTTTACAATATCCATGATATCAGAATCATTATTGATGCTTTCATCATATTTTTTCATCCTATTCAACTGGTATTCAAGTCACATTGGCTTTACCTTCATATTTCTCACTTCTGACTCCTTTCCTCAGTTCTTTTCTTCCCCTCCCTCCCCACCCCAGACCAACTCCAACACAAGCTACACTCACAACCCATCTGTACCTTAAACCAATGGTCAGTCACTTCAATTCTACATTATTCAACCTTTTAAAATCCTTTGCCACCTTGTCCTATTCGTTGTTAAACCTACAGTTTTCATTACGTTGAATATATTTTACTTTTGATCATATTTACATATGCTAAGCAGAGATGGAGAAAATTGTGATTTTTTTATGATCTACTATTAACATGTTATATCATCTTAACTGGGTTCACAAGCTTTCTATATCTTCCTAATTGATTTATTATTCTTCCCTCCACAAAATCTTTTTTTTAAACTCTTTTATTCCTTCTAAAATTCTCATCTTGCCTTTACATTATCTACTGAGAATCTTGGTCATATTTAACTAAAAATTGAAGTCATTTACCAGGAGCTTCTTTTTCTCTTCCTCCTTCATATATTTCAATTTTTATCCTATATTCCATAGCTAAAATCTCAAAGAACTATATTAAAATTCTCCATTTGTACTACTCTTTTATCTCATTAATGTGACTTCCAACTTTATCAGCCAAATGAAACTATTCTCTTCAAAGTTACAAATAATTTCTCAATGGCCAAATCTAATTTTGTCCCCTCAGTATTCGATTATTTAGTATCTTTGATATTGTGTATTTTCTCTTCTTGATACTCACTTCTTTCTAATTTTTCATCACAGTACTCTCCAGTTCTCTTCCTAGGCACTCTGCTTTGTTGGATCTTCATCCAGATTAGTCACTCCTATTCACTATCACTGTCCCTCAAGGCTATGTCCCTCCAAATTATCACACTTGGTAAGGTCATCAGTTCCCATTGATCCAGTTATCTAAATATAGATAATATTCAGTTCTATTTATCTAGTCCTAGCTTCTCTCCTAATAACCAGTTTCACATCTACAAAGTTTGAATGGACATCTTGATCTGCTTATCTTTCAGACATCTTAAAATCAAAAACTAGTGACACTCGCCTCCTAGTAATTCCAATGCTTCATCTCCCAATTACATGTATTTTCATTGGCTCTCCATCACACTTGGAGTGTACTTCCTTCTTGTCTATGCATCCTTTTCTTCCTTATTCTCTTTAAGTTCTTGCTATAATGCCACTTTATACAAGATGCATTTTCCGGTACCCTTACATTCTTGTTCCTTTTCTCTGAGATTATCTCCAATTTATCCTGTATATATTTTGTTGGTACATAGTTGTGTGCATATTGTCTCCTCCATGTTATCTTGAGGGCAGGGATTGTTTTTGTTTCTCTTTGAATCCCCTAGCTTTTAGCACAGTGTCTCTCTTGCCTAATACAGAAATTTAAAATGTTTATTGATTTGACTTGACTTCCTCTACTAACAATGCTATTATCCCAGGTCATCCCAAAGTTAACATGGATGAAGATGTTCTTCAACTCTAGGACATTGAAATTTAGACAATGTAAAATATTAACAGTGTACTCTTTCAGCAACACAAACATGATAATAGTAAACCTTGTACAACTGGTTCCATTTTTACAGGCCAGTCCTTAAGTTTATAATCTACACACTTGTCAAAACCTTCTGCCTTCAAAGCTCAGACCAGCTCAGGTACTAGCTCCACAGTAAAGAATTCCCTCAATTTCTCTCCCACACCTGTAATTTCAGCAGTTCAGATAATTCTTCATCCCAATAATATTCTGCCCCTTTATTGAATCCTTGTTGTTAAATATACTCAATTCTCCAATTAAGTTTTAAGCATCAAATCTTTTTTTCATTATTCTCCTGCCAGCATTTATTTGAGCACCCTGCTTCTGGATGCTTCTTAATAAATATTATTTTGTATTATTTCTACTGTAGTAGTAGGCTTAAAGTGAGATCACAGTAAGTACTTATTGTTTGATTACTATTACATAAATGAAATTTTGTTTCATTGATATTATATGACTACAAAGAAATGCTGCTGTTAATATCTCCTTCTAAAATTTTACATGAGCCATTTGCCAAGTAATAAATTATTAATTCCAATGATTTACTCTAATTTTAAAGAAAACAAAATTGACCTAAATCATCTTCAAAATACACTTAAGAATGCAATAATCTTCCAAAATCATATTAGAAAAAATTTAATAAAGATGTCATTTGCTAATATAATAATGTTGCATTCTACAATTCAAATATTTTATTGAAAATGCTAATCTGTACAAAAGCAGAAAATGTGATGACTGCTAATGAGGTACAAAAGGGGTGAGACTACCTTTCTTGCTTGATAATTATTTAATTTCTACATAAAGTAAAAAAAAAGGATCTTCAAAGATAATAGCTTAAGATATTATTCTCTTTAAATATATCTCTGTAATTTCACTTTTTGCATTCAGAGATCATTTTTCAGCCATCTTCTGTATTGCCATAGGACAAAAATAAGTATTGTGCTACAATGTCCTAGATGCAAAAAGATGCATATATTCTTATTTATTAATATAACTTTTAGTCAAACTGCAAAGTTTTCAAGTGTTGACTTTCAGTTCAGTAAAGGAAAATGACTTTATGTATGCCAAATGCAATATTATTCTAAAAAATACCCTTTTGTCATTTTCCTAAAAATACAGACTAAAAAAATGATATGTCTCACCTTACTCCATTCTTCTCTTTTTTTGTTTGATTATTTTTGCTATGCAATAGGGTTAAGTGACTTGCTCAAGGTCACACAGCTAGGTAATTATTAAGTATCTGGAGCCAGATTTGAACTCAGGTACTCCTGACTCCAGAATAAATACTTTATCCACTCTGCCACCTAGTTACTCCACCTTATTAAGTTCTTAAGGAGGGTATTAGGTGTTTTTTTGTTTTTTCCCTTCCACAGATCAATAATAAAGTCTATTCAAATATATAGTATTGGTTGATACTGGTGACCTTTTATAATACCTATTAGCTCTGGCTTTATTTCAGCATTCCTTCTTTTGCCAAGATTAAATCCTGTATATGGCTATGTTTTTTCTAATTAAATTAGAGTATGAAGTTACATGTCTTTTTTTTTTACTGGAATCCAGAATTCAATGAAAATAGTATGGATTCAATAAAGAAAAAAAATGTTGGGTACAGAAAAGAAATAAACTGAGTTTGGGCCAAATTAAATGGACTTTAAATGGTGCACTAATAATTAAAAAAAAACTATATTAGAGACTATATAGAATCATGACGAATTTTGAAGAAAGAAAGAGTTTAATCAGATCTGTGCAGTAAAAATTAATTGGGCACATTTTGATGGGGGCTCAGGAAGGGAAGGAATAAATAAGCACGGGAAACAAGAAATGAAGCAAACAAAAACAGGAAAGAGTGGAAAGGAAGCCAGACTTAAAACAAGCTATATTGCATCAATGTTCAATGAAGAATTTATTTCAACACCATTTTCACTGGTAGGGATGATTTCAACTATGAATAGTAAACTATGCACCTTGAAAGTCAAATCTTAGGTTAAAATTAATTAACTATGTACTAAAATGAATTTAAGCCTCTCTAAATGCATTAAATGCAAATGGACCAAATAGACAAGCACAGGTACTAAAGTTACCAATCTATAAAATAAGGTGGAAGATGTCCAAGTGTCAACCATTATTATATTTTATTATATACCTAAACATTATGATGTGACATTAAAACATAAATAAAATATCTTTACTGATGAAATTGTATAATCAGAACCAAATATCCTAAAAAGATAGAGTGGAATAAGCATATTAATGTACACAACATTGCTGCTTCAGCTGTAAAGTCTTTAAGTACACACATTATGTTCAGTGGCTCTCCCCCCAAATAGGATGATAACACTGGCAGTAAATGAGAACTTTGGCTATTTAAAATAGCCAATAGATAACAAATAGATATCAAAATTGATATCTATAGTAAATAGATATTTACAGCAAATAGATATCAAAAGTAAGGTGCTATTTTATTTTTAAGATTCAGTTAGAATTTAACTAAAAATATTTTTACTAAAAAGTTGAAACATATTATAACCCTAAACACCTAGTTGAGCAAAAGTTATCCCATTTCTAAACTATTCATATGAAAATGAATAATTCACTAAATTAAATCACAGTGGAGATCAATAGAAATGGTTATTAACAGGTTTTCAAGTCAATATGGATAATGAATAATAGGATAATTTCTACTTCGAAATTGAGAGAACAAAGAGGGAGGAAATAAAAGTGAATCAGAAGGTAATATTAGTGCAGAAAATAACTAAGACTGGGCAGTCAGAATTCTGCCTTAGGGTATTGTTGCCCTACAGTCTAGTCTTTAATCACCAGAAATAGATAAAATAAAAATCTTACAGTAATTTAAAAAAATACTTTTTTATTCACTTGTACTTGATTTGTGAAGTTTTCTCTTATTTTCACATTAGAACTTAAAATGTCTCATAGTATTTGTGGATCCAAGAATGGAAAGGCAAAGTCAAAAGTAGAAAATAGTAGCTAATGCACAGTGAGAATTAATAATATAATTTTTTAAATTAATAGGAAAATAGACTAATTTTTTACCCAATGATCAAATATGAAGAAATTTTGAATTCTGAATGATGCATGTCTTAACAATATTCTCTCTTGATAGGTATTATCAGACCTTATTTAGCAATGTAATAGAAATATCTAATATCCCTCATAATTCTTTAATATAATGCATTGCAAATTTTGTGATATTTCATTGCTACAGTTTAAACTGAATATGTAAATTACACTATTACTACTGAATTTGGGGAACATTCATTTTTATTTCGTGTGAAAAAAGAATTTTGGACATGTTTTATTTCCTAAATTTTTATTGTTTGTTGTAATGGTGATGTTTCATGAAGAATTATAGAGGAAAAAGAGCATAATTCTGATCATGGATGGATATCAATTGATTGAGAATTTATAAAATACATATTTATAATTTTAATTGAGCATATTTTATCTGAAAGTCAATGATAAAGAATAAATATGTAACTTGTTTTCTTGATTACTTTCAGATTTCTTAATGATATCTATAACTTGATAGAAGCAGGATACTGTTTGGCACCATGAGAAGTATTTAAATGCATTTTTTCCATCATGTCAAGCTCAATTCAACATTTATTAAGTTTGTATTTGATTATGCAAGACACTGAAGGCACAGAGATTTAAAATGGTATTCCCTCTCCTCAAGAAGCTTATTATCTAACATTAGTGATCAATATACAAAAAAAATTATTAAAATGAGATAATTAGGGAAGGAGGGATTAACACTAAATGGATAGAGGGCATCTCACAGATAGGATTTCTGTACTTGTGACTTGAGAGCAAATATATGTTTTAGTTTAGGTTTAGTAGACAGTAAATTTAGTAGAGAGTAGATATGTGACCATTACAAATCTTAGATACAGAGAGCTATAGAAAAGTAGAAAGGTTAAAAGAAGACTGGAGAATATCCAGAAGCATAGTTTAGTGAAGATGCAGAAAGCACAAAACAGTGACATGTGAAATAGCATTATAAAAGTAGATATGGGTCAGAATATTCACATATACTTGTTAAGTCTTATTCATGATTATTATTTTAAATATTTCTTACCTATACTTTATTGTAGACTAGATTCTATTATGGAAAGGAGAAAAAGATGATTTAGAATTTTATATCAATATCTACTTAATAATACAATATAATTTTGCATTTTGCTTCCAAAGATTCTTTCTCCTCATATATTATTAAATGAGATGCTGGATAGATGGCTCTTTCTTCCCAGGATCTTTGATTCAGTCTAGCATTCTATGATATATATTATCAAATTGTATCAAAAAACCTAAAATTTGAATAAAATATGAAATTACATGACTTTTCTATACAAATGAAAAGTAACAAAACAATGCATCATGTCACCTAACATTAAATATAACTTTATTCAATAAAAGACATTAGTTCTAATAAGCATTAAATGAGATGCCAATAGCTTGCATGCATAAAGGTAACTATAACAATCCAAAAGAATATATATATATATATATATATATATATATATATATATATTATTCTTCCTTAATAAAGGTAGAGAGGCAGTGAGGTTGAATAGATAGAGCTGAATTTAACGCCAGGAAGGCTTGGGTTCGTAATCTACTTTCATAATTTATAAATTACAATCTTGGGTAAGTTATTTCTACTATTCTGATCCACAGTTTCTTCACATGAAAAATGAAGGGATTGTACTGAATGACCTATTAGTTTCTTTTCTATATAAATCTATCAGCCTGTGAGGTTAAGGTTAAGAAGAAAGGAATAAAGAACTAAGCCAGTTAGATCCTCAGAAACTACATAGGTAGAGAAGCTGGTAGGGGTCAGAATACTTGTAATTATAATATCTCTTTCCCAGGCAGGCAGAGTCTTTCCTTTCTATTTTTTCCTTCCTCTCCTTTACTCCCTCTTCTCAATGAGTAAATATCTTTTCTGTAGTCATAGAAATAAAAACAACCTAACACAATTTAGGGTATATCAGTAAAAAAAAAAATAAGCTTTATTTTATTCATGATAACAAGCCAAATGGGAAAAATACATTGCTTTGTCCATAAAGAAAGCAAGCCTCTAGGAAGCAAGGAAGCAAATGAGCTATAGTCTCCTTCTAGCATACAAAAAAGCACAAGTCATGATAGGTTTAAAATATATCTGATATTGGCCATGGTGTCTGAGACAGGGAAAACTGTCTTTTGGCTAGTTTTGCACAAAAACGGGGCAGATGAAAGTGAACACTTGGGAATTGGAAGTGACTACCTAAATATAAAGAAACAGAAACTTTCTAAAATAGTGTTACTTATAATGTAAAACTGCAAATCAAGGGCCCCTCCCTTTCTCTGTCACTGTATCATCCTCCCCCACTCTTAGGTGGACAATAGACCATATTTATCTCCTTCCTTCCTTCCCAAGAGAATGAGGACCATCAGCTAGATCCTCTACTCTTATCTGCCTATCCTCCTATATTGCTTTGTCTGGATGACTTTTGACATTGTGCTGACTTCTGTCTTCAAATTCTCTTCAATCCTCCACTATATGCTCAACTCACAATACATTCATGTCTCCAGAAGTCCATATGGCAGACAATGTTGATAGATTCACCAAATAAATTCCCATACAGAGGAATTGTCTGGTTTACCTGCCCCTCCAATAGGTAAGCTAAATATAAATGTAGACAGTCCTTTAATTGAGAAAAATAACTGCTTTTAAAGGCAAAGGACTAAGGATGCTTTTTTCTCTGATGTCTGAGATTTTTATAACCTTGGACAATCAATTAAAATTCTCTGAATCTAAATTCCCTAATTTGTAAAATAAAAGGGTTCTGAAATCCTTTCCAAAACTATGATGCTATGATTTCTCATTGAATATTGGTTTTGTTTTCGAGTTTGCTTAACTATAAGTATTATAAGAGTACTACTTTATACTAACATTTTTGTTTTATTCCAAATGCATAGAATTTCAACTATTATGGGTTAAAAAGACTTTAGAAGGGGCCAGATTGGAACCTAAGAATTAGTAGAATTGCCTCTATGGGAAAATAGTTTCTGTATTCCCAATAATTCAATTACAAATGGACTTCTAGAACACAATCCATTTGCAAGTTGGGAATTTCTTATAATTGGCATTTATAAAAATGGCCATTTTTCAAAGCACTGACAAGTTTCTACTGGGAATTTTCATTTCTATTTTGTTCCATTTGTTTTCAAACAGAAAGAATAGCTAGCAGGTGGTAAGAGTAGGGAAGAGAAAGAGAGCAAAGAGGGAATAAAAGGAAGAAAACCAGATTGAATCGAACATGACCTCACCTATGAAGTCTCACTATAGAATACGAGAAAAAAACAATCCAGACATTCTAAGGGAATAAAAAAATTACTAATCAATAAAGTGGCCTAGTGATTTTTTATTTTGCACTCTGTTCCTCTTACTTGGAATTTCTGTTTAGACTTTGGCCATTTCAGAGATAATTAATTTATTAAATTTCATTGCATGAAGCTAAGACCTAATAGATGAAAAAAGAAACCTTTAATTTCTGGAAGAACAAGATCCAGGGCAACTTTAATTTGTTGAATTCCAAGTTCAGTGAACTAGTTCAAAACATTTGGTTTATTGTATTGTACACATTTGCATTTGAAAAATAGAGAGAGTTAAAAAATACATTCTAATAGCTCTTATATAAATGGTATTAATGTTTTATTTCCAAAATGGTGATGGAAACATGACATGTAGTTTCAAACAACAGGCAGCTAGTTATATTATTTTCTTCAAGATGTTTCTATTTGTTGGTAAATGATATTTTGCATTAGAAAATCTGTGATTCAGGCTTGTCATCTTTAAATAATTCCAGTGACTTATAATAGCTATAAATACTGTAATATGAAATCAACTTTTATCTTCTTGAGAATCATTAAATATAAAAGAAGTTTACCTCCACAATTCACTTCCCAAAAGCACTGTTAAAAAAAATCATCAAATTTAATTTCCTTTGCAACACAATGACATGATTTCCCCTCCCCCTAAAATCTAAGATTACGAATGAACAAATAAAAGATAATAGATCTTCCTTAAGATCACATGAGTGCCTACCACTATCACTTAATATCTAAGAGAAGAATGTGAGCTGCTTGGAAGCATGAACTATTTTAATTTTTGTCTTTATATTTCCACAATGGCAAGGTTTATCATATAGTAAGAGCTTTTTAAACATTTCTTTATTTAAATAGAATCAAACTTCTTCACTTTTGGGGACTTAGAGAGATGATGATAATTTAACACCAATCTTAAGTAATCCTTATTGTAGGACAACAGATATGGAAAAGGATCTAGAAATTACTGATTTCAATGTATCATTCAGAGTCAAAATAATCATAGGCTTTAGAACTGGAAGTTGGTTCTTTCCAATTATTTAATTTTACAGAAAAGTAAAACTAAAGCATGTGACCTTAGGTGACTTGTCCATTATCACATAACATAGCTAATAGGTATTTGAAGTAATCTTACGGAATCAGTTTTTTTATGAGTACACATATGAAATAATAATTATTGTTTAGTTATACTAATAACATAGAAAATATTTTATCAATTAAAAATAGCTTCTGTTTACACCAAAATATTTAAAATAATACTGTTGGAGTAGCAAACATTTATATCAAATTAGAGTAGCCAAACAAATTGTGTTACATGAACTTACCAAATATAATGGCTCAGTTAAGGAATTATGAACACAAGGTTTCAAAGCCACATGATAAAATATATGACTGCTGAATAAGGACCACCAAGAAAAAATATATACAATATATAAACAAACATAAATAGAAACAACAATAACAAATCAAAACTAAATTATAATTATAATGATGAAAGAAAAGATATGAAATAAATAGTACTTAACCCCTTCTTGTAGAGGTAAAGAGTAATGGAAATGGAACTCTGAATATAATAACAGACATGATTGAAATGTTAGTTATTATTACTGCATTGTTCCCTACTCTTTCTCTTTTTTTAGAAGGGATGACTTTCTAGGAAAGGTTCGGTGAGGAGTATATTAGAAAATGAAGATGGTGTTTGAATTTTTTTAACTATGCACAAAATAAACTTTTAAATTTAAGAAATCATAATGTTCATATGAACCACCATCATAATTTCATAATGACACACATGTTGTTAATCTGGTCATCATGGCTCTTAAAGGCCATTTGTATCTGAAAGTTTGGTGTTGCTAGAGGGGGGAGGTAAAAGGTCTAATTTTCCTCAAAAACTCATGGGCATCCAAAAGATTGTACTTTGCTCCCTAAAGCTTTTTATGTTATAGTGAGCAGTGAGTCATTTCTTCCTTAATATGCCTCTTAAAGCAACAAGGATCAGGGGTGAAGAAAAATTGGCAAGCCCCCCCCCCATTTTAATAGAATTTTTAAAAATTCCAATACAAATACAAAAAAAAAAATCCTCTGCAAATACTTCAGTTGTAAACCATTGAGAAGTCCCATACATGCTAGTGAGCAGCAGCATAAAGGAAAAGCAGTTACCTCCCTGAGAGAAGAAAGGGTTCCTAATTGGAAGCTAAACAAGCTTATGCCAAAAGGTCATGTAGCTGCAAGGATTTTGTCAGAATACTGAAATTCATGTGGTCAAGAAAATGAGGAAACTAAGTTTAAGAGAGAAGATTCAAACTAAGACATCAGCAGCAGATCTCCAAGCAAAAGAGAGAAAAATAAAGGACCTGATGGTTTCACTTAACCTGACTTGTCAAGAGTTTGATCTTTCCTGTGAGCACTTTTACTATTTTCTTGAGCCAAGTTGCTGTGACTGCTCCTGATCAGATGTGAAAAACAAGCAGTGAATGAGCTCAGTTTCTCCAAGACAGATTCTTCAGTAATTTTCTTTTTTTTTAATATTTTGGCAGTTAACACTTCTAAGAATGGAATACCACATTTCATTCCTTTTTAAATCAATTAATTAAGACATATTTATTAAGAAATTATTATTTGCAAGATGCTATTCTAGAAGCTGAGGCAGGTAAATATCAGTGGTAGTTCTAATGTCAGGAAGTTCTAACTTTAAATTTAGCCTCAGATACTTACTAGCTGTGCTACCCTGGGCAAGTCACTTAACCTCTGCTTACTTTAATCCACTGGAAAAAGAAATGATAAATTACTGTTATATGTTTGCCAAGTAATCTCTATGAACAGTCTGGTCCAAGGGGTCCAAAGAGTCAGACATGACTGAACAACTGAACAATAGCAATATAATAGCTACTAGAGGTACAAGTGTAAAGAATTAAATAATTCTTACTCAAAAAAGTTTACATTCTAATGAGAGTACAAATAGAGCAGATATATAAAGTTAATAAAGTATTAATAAACACAGACATGCACATATATATGCATGTTCACACGTGTTTATTAATACTTTATATATATATATATATAGGCACTATACCATCACATCAATATCTATTAAATAAAAGATAATTTAGGAGGGAGGGCACTAGAAGAGGGGAGAATAGGAAAATTTTATTCACAAGATGGTGCTTAAGCACCTAAGCAAGGGTGGAGAGAAGAGGTGGGTACAAGAGAAATGTGAAACTAGAAAAAGTAAAATTTTGTAACTGATTAGATAAGTGGGGTAAGGGAGATTGATATTGAATAACATTGAGGTTACATATCTGAGACAATGGTTAAATAATGGTAACTTGTACAGAAATAGAGAAATTTGGAAGAGCACAGAGTTTAACTTAAAGACAATAAATTCAGTACACAGCTTGAATTTTAAATTTCTGGAATATTTAGTTTGAAATATCTAGGAGGAAAATGATGATGTTGAAACCCTAGAGAAAGTTTGGATTAATAGACATTTAAGTCATCTGCTATACTCAATGAAGCTAATGAGATTATCAGAAAAGAGAGACAGAAACAGAGCGAGACAGAGACAGAGTGAGTCAGAGAGAGATGTTTATATATATATATATATATATATATATAGGTGTATATGTGTGTGTGTTTGTGTGTGTGTGTACACACACACACACACACACACACACACACACACAGAGACGAGACAAGACAGACATAGAGACACAGAGACAGAGACAGAGAAGCAGAGAGAGGGTAAAAGGAGAAAAGAAGGGAATCAAGTCCACATGCTCATGAGAACCAGTGCACAAAGGTAGTTTTGACAAGAAGGGTTTTCTTTCTCTAGAGACTGAGGGAAGGAAGACAACAGTAGGAGATGAAGTTAAAATATTTTGAGATGAGATGAGAGAAGAGACAACTTGTAGTTAGTGGCCTTACTTTTTTCTTGAATAAATAAGAGATTGGCAGCTAGGTGGTGCAGTGGATAGAGCATCTGCCTGGAGTCAGGAGTACCTGAGTTCAAATCTGGCCTCAGAGATATGATAATTACCTAGCTTGTGTGGCCTTGGGCAAGCCACTTAACCCCATTGCCTTGCAAAAACAACAACAAAATCAGAATAAATAAGAGATGAGGCCCTCATCTGAGAGGATGGGGGAGAAAAAGGTGTGGGAAACTTGAGAAAAGAAAGTTCAAAAAAATATTCTGTGGAGAGTGAAGTAATTATTTTATTGTTCAGTTGTTTTGCAGTCATGTCTGACTCTTCATGATCTCATGCAAAGATAATGGAGGGATTTGCCATTTTATTCTCCAACTCATTTTACAAATGAGAAAAATGAGCAAGCATGACTAATGACTTGCCCGGGGTCACACAGCCAGCAATTGTTTGAGGCTGGATTTGAATTCATAAAGATGAATCTTCCTGATTCCATGTACAGTGCTCCATCCACTGCACCATCTAGCTGCTCCCTGTTAATTGTTTAGGGAGGAATAAAATGAAAACCTTGCTTCAAAAAGGACCCAGTAAAAGTTATAGATCATAAATGTATAGTTTACCCAACTAGTGGAGCCATATAAGTATGGTGAGTTTATAAACAGGGAATAAATTGTGGGAGGGATCCAGATTTGATATTTGGCAAAATGAGAGGTGATAGGACAAAGAATTAGTGATTCAAGAGCAGAAGACAATAACGATTTTTAACAGGCTGTCTATTAGATTGAGGTTGGAAAGAGAGAAAATAAGAACAGTCATTGCCTCTGAAGAATGAAATTCTCACAGAGAACTCCTACAACTACTAGTCCTTCAGTAAGTGTCAAAGAGAACAACACCAACCAATCAAATGATCGGTGGCAAGAGTTGCTTGATTGTGTTTCTTATAGTGAGGAGTGTGCTGTGCAAGGCAACCTACTCACCTGCCTTTACCAGAATTGGTCCATCCCTTGGGCTGATTCATAGGAAGCAGGACAATTGGAGATGATATAGCTACTGCAAGTCTCTAGGTTTCACTGTCAATGAGCCACCAAGGCACTTTCATTAGTGCAAGGTAGTCACTGCCATGAGATATTTGATAACAGAATGCAACACTCAGTATATCCTAACTTGTCTCTCAGTGGAATAATTGTCAGTATACTTTCTCTTACATCTTCCACCTTTGAGCTATTCTTCAATATGCCCATATCAGCAAGGTACCATGGCACATTACCAACATTGGGCAAGAATCAGCATGTGATATTTGGCAACAGTCCGATAAATTCTAACCCGCCTCTTGAGGGTCTAAGCATCAGCTTGGTCCTTACTCTTAGATTTTTCTTGATATCCTGAGGAAAACTTCAGAGGGAATCATATACTAGATGGTTCTATTAGTCTTCCACCCCTATACCCAAGTTAGATGACCGATTCATATTTCAGGACTATTTGGAATCTTCTCATTTATTATAATTCTAAGGCTCCTAAAAAACAAAAAATGCACAGAGAAAAACTAAGAAGTCAAAATTCTGTCCAATGAAAATGCTTACTTTTGCTTTTAAAAATAAGCAAAACTATGACATTGTGGATTTTAGACTAGTTCAAAGTACAATCAAATTCAAATGAGTTTCCAGAAAAGTCACCTCTATGAGAATTTTTTAAAGTCAGTCACCAGGTATTAGAGATACTTTTAATATACTTGCATGTGTCAGATCTTAAATTAAAGGTGATGTTATGCATTGGGCAGAAAGTATTCACCTATTTTTCTTTCCAACATTATTATCTTTCCAACATCTGTAACACTATTTAAAGTTCAACATTTCATCAGTAACAATGATTAATAGCGTTCAGGAACATCTCGGAATTAAGAGTACATTTCAAGGGAGCAATTACTGGAATACAAAGTAGAAGACCTTAGCATCACAAAACAACATATTCAATGCTGTGCAAAAGCACTCCTGGCAATATAGTCCCTTTAAATCTATATCTTGCTTAAGGAAATAACAATTGTAGAGGAGACTCAGGAGGGTCCAGAGAGACACAAAATAGTATGAGAAGAGACCTAGGGAATATCATAAAGATAGGTAACTGAGGTCTATGGAGGTTGGCATTCATCCAAGGATTCATAAAATTTTCTAGAGAAGAAATGGTATTTGAACTGAGGCTCTCTGATTCCCAATCAAGCACACTTGTCATTGGAACAACAGGAGTTTGGTGAATACAAGAACAAAGTGAAAGGGAAAAAAATTCATTGTATGATTGGAAATTTATAAAAAGAACTTTCAGAGTTGGGAGGGAGTTTAATTCTCTTCAGAATTTCAATTACAGTAGCTAATAGTTATGAAACATTAAAATTTTCAAAGCAATTTCCATTTACCACCTCATTTGATACTCACAACAAATCTCTTAGGTAGGTGCTGTTATTATCTCATTTTATAGAGGAGGAAACTGAAAATGCATTTGCATTTAACTGACTTCACTTCTAAGTGTCTGAGGCAGGATTTGAACCCAAGTCCTCATGATTGCAAGTGTAGCCCTTTCTCTGTAGTGTTCCTACTAAGTGCCCTTACTCTATTATTGATCCAAAAGACAACCAAAATTCTTATTTTAATTTTAAAGATGAAAAAAAATGGAATACAGATAAACCAGTGGCCAAGTTGCATGGCCATTTAATCTAATGAAAAAAATCATTTATTAAGGACATAGCATGTTAAAAACTTTGGGCTAAATAAGGAACTCTGCTTTCCCTCCAAATTGCCACTGACATAAGGAACTTCCATTCTCCTTGGGAAGATATATAAATAAATAAGAAAATAAATAATAATTTGTGGAAATACAGGGCACAGAATTAGGAGGAACTTGAATTTACATATATCTAGTAAGTTAATACAATTCAATTTAACAAACCATTGACAAATATTTGCTATGTAGATGTTTCTGTAATATGCACTGTTTACACAAATGTAATGAGAAGCTTGGTCCATAAAGGTACAATTATCCCTTCCATATACTGTGACTTTCCCTATCCCAGTTTCAATAAATAGCAAGTCAGAATAAGAAATTAAATGGGTGTTTTGGAGGGAGTTTTGTGGAAGTTGCAGACAACATGCAAAGATCCATAGATGACACAGAAAAAACATTGAGAAACTAAAAAAATAAATAAAATGTATATATAGTATATAAAATATAGGACTTTATAATATTGATATATTTTATTTTTAATACCATAATAATTCATGCTTCTTTGGTTTGAAGGGAGGATCAAAACTTGAAGTTGGATATTCCAGATTGCAAGGGCATGGCACCCCTAAACCCTAACAGTGTGGAAAAGATGACTTTAGTTTTAGAGCATATTTGAATTTGTCTTGATTGCTGAGTTATTCAGAGAATGAGGTCATCACTTTCCCTTTCTTCGGCACCAGTGTTTATTTTGTTTTTATTATTTCCTGATGTACATAAATGTCTCCTAAGATGGAAATATCTAAAGTATGAATTTAGGAGCTCTTAATGGCCCACAGTCAATTGGCAAGAATAAAACCAACAGTTAAGTCAAGTGAGAGTATACTGCAGCAGCCCAACGACCTGTATGACCCAGTCCAACAGTGGATTGAACTGTTGAGTGAAACACAGTGTTCTTAGTCATCCCAGGTGAGTGAAGAAGTCATTTTTCCATTGCCAGTGCTAAATTCTGACACAAAGTAGAACTGTGAAGAAAGAAAATAATTTCTGGGTCCATAAACTATTAGAATGTCTTCATTCCCAAGTGTTTCCATTACTTGTGTAATTCCAATCCTACAAGGGATCAGGTGTTTGTGTGTGGGTATGTGTGTGTGTGTGTGTGTGTGTGTGTGTGTGTGTGTGTGTGTGTGTGTGTGTGAGAGAGAGAGAGAGAGAGAGAGAGAGAGAGAGAGAGAGAGAGAGAGAGAGTTCAAGGGAATGTTCTATAATTTCATTGTTTTACCATTTCACCATATTTAAAAGCTAGTTGATGCTGACTGGTTGATTGCTATTGGGGAGAATATCAGATATTTCAACTCCTTTGTGTTCTTCCTTAGATCCCTTACTTAGAACCATTACTTGGAGTCCAAATCTACCAATTGCAAGTAAGAGATGAGGGAATGGGCTCAAGGGAAGTGTTATAAAAGACAAAATGTAACAACATAAATATCTGCCTTCAAGTAGCTTATATTTTAACAAGGCAATAATCAATAGATAATGATAGCAACAATATCTATATTTCTATCAGGCAATCATCTTTGTGTATGTGTCTAATTATTATGTATGATTATATACATATTTATGTATATATTTATATATAAATTTATTTATAAATTTGAGAGATGAGATGGAGAACTAACAACCCCAGGGAAACTGAAACAGGTATATCTAAACTTTTCTCTTTTCAAATACATAAATGCATATACATTTATTTTCAAAGTAACTATAAATGTTCTGGACTTAGGTAAATGGAATTGTTAGAGTTCTTTGTAGCTATCCAGTCTGCCAAATTTTCAATTCTCTCCTCTCCATACCTGCCAGCATAGCTATTTGTTGCTGCTGCTCACAGTTAGACCTTGATGATTTTCACAGTAGAAGCAAAGGCAAATAGCAAAAACAGGCTAGTTATGTAGATATGGTCTAAAGTCCTGATTCTGGTTGCCCATTTCTGGTGGAATTGGAAATGTTCTCTAAAATGTAATTTTTTAAAAGTCCAAAGAAGTTTCAGTATTCGAGTCTTTTGAAGTTTTATAATTGCCAGATCAATTTTCATATAAATTACAAATAAAATATTATCATTCTACACAACTCATTGGAGACATGAACTAAATTATTGGAAATGAGAAAAATAAAAATACTATATCAATATATAAAATTTTATCAATGATATAAAAATCCTAATATCTGTAAAAATGACATTTTTAACATCTTAAATGTAGTTAAATCTAACCACAGTCAAACCTCGTGGGTCTGAATAATAATTTTGACCTTTGATAAAGTTGTTTTGACTTCTGATTTAATAAACTTCTCTTAAATAGTAAATAATATATTTTTAAAAATCATATTTTATTTTCTCCCAATTACATGTTAAAAACATTTTAACATTTTTTCCTGTTTTGAGTTCTAAATTCCATTCCTTCCTTTTTCATGAGATAAAACAATCTGATATAAGTTATATATGTATAAAGGATATATCTAATAAAGATTGTTGGAAGAATAGTGAGGTTCAAGGTTTATGAGGATGTGTTTTATGGAAAACAGAACCAAAGTCATTTTAAATCTGGGGAAACAATCCAAATGTGTAGGATGAACTATCAAGTGTAGCTGCTCCCTGAATCCCTCCCCACCACTCCCAACACCCAAAAGAAAAACCTTGAAAACATTAATATCAGTTCCTTTCTGCCTTGGATTATCCAGTCTCATTAACCAGCATGCCACTTGACCTAATTGTATGCCTTATTCTCTTAGAAGTATGTTATAACTGATAGCATGCACAAAAGAGAAAATGAATGAATTTAAGTATTCCCTAAATTGTTTCTTCTGTACTGATGTAGATTCAATGTAAGATTTTCAAGTACATGATGGAAAAATAAACTGTTATTCTGAAGGACTGAGGCAGGTGCAAAAATGAAAATATAAGTTTAGAAATTCATACTATACCACAGCCAATATGCTAATCACTGAGATTACCAGGGTCATATATTATGCATGTATTATATTCGTAGTGCTTTGTAAATGTTTTTGTGCCCAGATAAAACTTACCAAACATGAGGGTCTCAAACCAAATTACATTATCTTTTAGTTCTCCAAAGTCTTAAGGATTCATAGTGTATTTGTTCTGCACAATTTAGAAAGTAACTTCTCTCCTTTATTAATTTCTTAATATCAGAGAAAAGAAATCAGTGGTGAGAGAGAAAACCTGCTACTGCTACTAACTGCAAATATATAAATATATTAAATAACCATAACTATATATATATTATGCATATGCATATATATGTATGTATATATTTAAGGAGATTCTGTACACTAGTTAAAAAGTGGCCATCTTCCCCCAAATTCATCAGTGTCTCAACATCTGTGCCTTCTTGTTTTACATTTTTTGAAGGGTTGGTCAAATTCCCCAGGGAAAATGTGCCATCCTTGCTTTGAAACACACACACACACACATATACACACACATACATATACACACACACACACACACACACAAACACAACCACAACAAACAAAAAAACAACAATGCACAGTTGACAGAGAGACCTTATAAGTGAGAGACTCTGGTCTCCCAACAGTCAAAATGGAAGAATTCCCAGTTTTAGGAACATTGATTCTATAATAATAAATGGAAAGTGGTCTTAAGAAACCATCAGATCCAATCCCTTACATTTACAGAAAAGGAAACTAAAACAAGGAGGCGTGGAACTCCTTATCCAAGTTAAAACTAATAGAGTCAAGATTCAATCCCAGACTTAGTTCGGTGGCATTTTCATGAAATTCTACTCCAAGTCAAAACCTTACACCAATGTGTACACTAAAGAAAAAATTTGACCAATGATCCAGACCAGTCTTGTCCCAGAAGAAAATTATTAAAATAATTTCAATTTAATTTGATGGCAGAAATCACATTTATTTAAATATTATCATTAACAATAATAAGTACATATCCCCATCATTCTGGCATTTTCTGGCATTGTCTAAAAGATAATTTCAGTGAGCCTATAAGGGATGAGTTAGCTTCTCAATACTTTTATCCAGTTAAAAATAACAGCTGTTTTAACTGGTTGAGTAATAGTCTGTAGAATATTAAATTTAAAAGAAGAAGAATATAGTAAGTTGTTACCTGAAATCCATCAAAACAGAAGGCTGAGATGGTAGTAATAGGATGACTGACTTTTATAGAGAGTTTTTATAGTTTATAAAGTGCTTGAATATTTTATTATCATTTGATTTTTATTATATGATTTGAACCTCACAAAAGCACTTTAGAGAGAACAAGTTGGTGGTGCAAAAGATGAATACTGGGCCTAGAATCAAGAAGACCTGAGTTCAGATCCAAACTCAGACATCTACTGATCTAATAAAAATTAGTCTCCTAAGATGAGGAATAAAATTATTTTTATTTTTAAAAGAAAAAGAAAAAATAGAAAAAGAGCCATATTAGATGTTTCTAAATAATGGTTCATGAACTAAATGCACTAAACAGTTTATCACTTGAAAACTACCACAATGTGGAAGCTATGTATATCTAAATATAAGGACATGTGCCTAGCCTTTCATATGTTTATATACATTCATGTAAATGTATTTACATTAAGTTCATTTAAATGTACCCAATTTATATACCTCTTCCTCCCTCTCTGATTCTCTGCTTCAATCTATCTCTGTCTTTATTTCTGTCTCTCTATATTAATCTACATATGTGTATATGTGTATGTATGTGAATTTAATAATATCCACAAATCCTAAAAAGCTAATCATTCAGCTTATGCAACATATTTAGTAGGGTCTAATGTCATTTAATATTTGCATAGAAATGTATAAATATGTATGTAGATATAGATATAGATAGAAAGGTAGATAAGTATATATGTGTATGAGAGAGTAGGGTATGATTATAGGGATTTAACACAATACCGTACACATACAAATTTGGGACCACTATATGAAATTAGTTGTATAAGGCAAAACAAGATGCTTCACTTCATGGAGTACTAAACAATTGCTTGAAATGGTGTAATAAATGTTTTTTTGGGTGAACTATTGATACAAGGCCTTTTCGTAATGGAAATAAATACTTAATAAAAATGAACTGGAGACTGATGAAGCACATGTTTATAGAATACCAAAACTTCTAGAAGAAAGACATTTGAAACAAAAATTACTGGTGTGATCAAGCTCTTTGACAAATGGACAAAAAGTCATTTATGGATTACTTTTTATATGTTAAGCATCAAGGGATACAAAAATCAAGATACTCCCTCTTCTTTTTAAGCCTTTGTCATTTTTCAAAGGAGTTCTCTATAAACATATGAGCAAATCAGAGAGAAGGTGGGGGCAGGTATATACACAATAAAATGTGAGGAATTATAAAATCTTTTAAACTGCTGTTAGATTGTTAAGTTTGAGATTCCCAGATCTTAATGGGATACAAAACGATGTGAAAAATTGTCAACATCTTTCTGTCCATGGAATAGTCAACTACTTATATACTATGTCTCCCAGAACAATATATTTTCCCTGCAGGTTTGCTATGATACACCCAATTACTTCTATCCAGACCAAAAGTCTAAGATTGGAATCTCTACCAAGCATCATTTCTAAAGAAAAAAAAGTAACTGAAAACATACACTTTATCTGAGATTGCAAGGGAGTCTTCTAGACTGTTTTTACTGTAACAGAAATATAATTTTTTCATGGTATTATTTATCCAATATCCTGAAAGGAACAGAGAACCTAGCCTTAATATGACAAAAAAAGTTGAAAAGGTCAGGAAATTTTCATTTGTGGAATATAGGTGGGTCGTGATGGGAAGAAACCCAAATCAGAATATGGGAATTATGGACTACAAATGGACATACCTATTGTAATCGATTTCTAAGAATCTACAAATCAGATATCAAAAAGAAAAGGACTGAAGGAAAACTATCAATATTTTGAATTTGTTCAGTGTTGGTCAAGTTTAGGTTCATTAGATAGAGAAGAAGTAATATAGAACTTATTTGAAGTGAAATGAAACATTAGAAGAAAAATTCTAAGGAAGAAAATGAGTAATTTTATTGAGAAAGAATAAATACTGGAATACATAAAGACATATCAGAGTTACCAGTCTCATCAGCTAGCTACTTTAATTGTACAGTTATTTTATAGTCTTATTTTTGAAAAGAAGCTAAATTGTGCTTTCATTTTTTTCTTTATATTGTGTTTTTAGTGTATATTTCAAGGATTAAATGTATAATACTTCTTTCTTTGAAAAGAAGCTGATTCTCCATATAACTGAAAAACTCTGATGATAAATCTAGGCAGAGTTATTCGAAGTTCTTCATTTTGTACTCTAGAATACAGAAGACAAACTTGGGAAAGGATAACAAAATGATTACTTGTGATTCAGCTAATAAAACTGGGATCTTACAAAGAGATCCTGATGATTTCCAAGTGAATCGAGAAAAATATAAGTAGAATAGATTCATTGGATGGGAAGAAAGGAGATGAAGAAAGAGCTAGGACAGGGAAACAAAAGAGGTAATTATTGTTATTCTTCCAGGAAAGAAAAGGTACAAATACTATTTGAGGGTACAAAGGGAAAGTTTAAAAGTTTCTCAGGTATTACAGGTACAATGTTATTTGATTGATATATTTTTCTTGATGGCTCCTTTCATATGGAGCAATTTAGCACTATAGAGGAAAAAAAAGAATATTTGTGTAGAGGAAAATGTTTAAATCAACGGTTAAAGTATATAAAACATTGTTATTTTTTCAGATGAAAATTTGATTTCTGAAAGAAATAAGAAAAAATAATTAAAAAATAAAGAACTTTTCAATAGAATTTGAGCAATTAGATGGAGTAAATGAACTGTGTGTTACAAATATAAAAACAAACCACCTTGTGAAAGATGTAGATCAATGACACTTTTGATTTGAATGATTTCAGTTTCAGTGGGGATAGATTTATTTTATCAATCACTGGGAATAGCATGAATTGAAGGGAACACAGTTTGGAGGACACTATGGGACAGTTAAATGTTGAACTTTTTAAAACAAGAGCTATATGGGATTGTTTTGAAATCTTAGATTGGGTATAAACACCTGTTTTATAACAAGAGAAAAATAATCAAATAAGAAGTGATGATTATTTTAATGGAATTTTCATTAGTGAGGTTTGAGGTTTGTTGATTTCTGAGTAGAAATTTAGTTAGATGTTGTCTTTGAAGTGAAAATTGTCATGAGAGCCAAGAGGCTCTGCTGTAAACCCTTGAAATATATATATATATATATATACATATATATATATGTATATATATATATACATATATATGTTAAATAGGAGACACTGGTTGAATGTACTGTGATGAAAAAAATAATGGAAGAGGAATAAAAAAAGGGGCCAAAAGTATCTCATCAGAGGTGTTTTAATGTACTCATTAACAGAAAGAGGAGACTATTCTGGTTCTAGCTGAATTTACAATTGTAGTTATTGTCCTTCAGTAGAACTTTGAGCTAAACAGAAATCAAACTTATCAGAAGCATCAGGAGTCTTTTTTCCGCCCCTTCTAATCTGAGAGGGAAAAGCAAAAAAAGGAAAACAATAATAAAAGTACAACCAATTAAAACAATTATTGCAAATGTTGTGCTACATAAGAAAAATTGTCTAATTTGCCTTTACCCATCCCAGAAATATAACATGAACTGTTTGTTGTGAGAGCTACTCTCTTTGGACAAACTATAATAATATTTAATAACAACAAATAATGAGTATTAGTATTTATTTAAAACTTAAAGATTTTCAAAGCACTCAATTGATCCTCATAACAACCATATGTGGTACATGCTAGTGTTATCATCATGTCACAAAAAAGGAAAATGAGGCTCTGGAAATTTGCATTTAAAGTCTTTGGCTCATCTACCTAATAAACCATTTATTAAAAATAAGAAGCTAAAGTTAGGAAAGCAATCAATATTTTAAGTGCCAGAGCTATGGAGAAAGGAAGAATTTTTGACCAAACAATAGATATATAGAGAGATATAAATAGATATGAGATATAAAATGACTAATTTTGATTATATTGAAAAGATTTTTTTTGCACAAACAAAACCAATGCAACCAAGATTAGAAGGAAACCAGAAAGTTGGCAAACAATTTTTATAGCAAAAGTCTCTTATTCTCAAATGTATAGAAAATGGAGTCAAATTTATAAATATACAAGTCATTGAACAATTGATAAATGGTCAAAGGATATGAATAGAAGTTACCATGAAGAAAAAAAAATATATATATATATATACAGGAAAAATGGTCTCTATTTTCTTCATCTAAAAACTTAATAAATTAGAATAAAAGCACTGAGTAAAAGAATGTTACAACTTCCTGAAATAAAAGCTTTCATGGAGTCCATATCCTTCATTTTTTTTGGAAATATCAGACTCATGTAGTTGACTTGCCCCCAGATCACACAACAGAGTTGTGAACTAGGACCTAGATCTTTTGTCTAGTTATATTCCCTGCCTTTAATGATGTCTGGTATACAATAGAAATTCGTAATTGGGAAGAATCTTAGGATAAAAGAATTAAAGCTAAAAGGGATCTTAGAGGTTATCAAATCCTCCTTCCCCATTTGAGAAAATAAAATATAAATTAAGCCATTTTCCCAAGGTTACACAGGAGGCAAACCATAGAACTAAAATTTAAATCCATATTTTACTTTTTCTTCTGCAACATTCTGAGTCGAGAACCTCAGTATAGTAAAGTAACTTCTATTGTCTAAATTAAGGGAAATAGCAGAATAGTGAAAATTAAATATAAGGATACAATAAATGGTCCAACTATCTGTATTCATTTGACCCTACATGCCTTCTGAATTGGAGGAAAATTAGACTAAATATGTACCATCTTTAATGGGACTTGCTATTTTCCCTTTCCACAGGGTCAGTATTACCCAAAAGACTCATTTGGACCTTTCCCAAATTAGGATGGGCATGTTAATGGGTAGTATTTCCCTTTCAGTGTTTCTAAGACTTGTCTGTGCCAATGACTTAAAACATACAGTTCTCAGAGACAGTGGAGAGTGGAGTATTAGAACAGTTTTGTTTAATATTTGGTCATTTGACATGGAAAATTTTTGTGTTGGTGAAATTTTGCAATTTATTCTTTTTTAATTCACATTATTAGTTTTTGAATCAGTGGCCTATCACTTATTTAGAATGCAGTAGTATTGATTTATGATTTAGTGGATATTGCTCTCAGAAAAAAAATTGTTCCTGGGATTAACTGTATCTCTACTTTGATTTCCAAAACCATGAGACAGCACAAATAAACTAACAACAAAAAACCACTATGGTATTTCTGATGCTGCTTGCCCTTTTCTCTAAATCTCACAATATGATAAGAGCATTGTATGTATATCTCTATCATGAGAAAGCAAAGCAAGATTACCCAGAACATTTTCCCAAAAGGATTACTGCTTCATTACTGGGTAATTAACCTTAAATTAAGAATTCTTTTGCAGTGGCAAATTAAAGACTTGGCTTACATACATATAATATTCGAGAAAGTGACAGTCGTATTTCAGAAAAAAATATGAAAGTTTTATTGTCATTAATGTTTTGAGTTATAAGGAGTTTCCAAAAATGTTGTCAATGAATCACAGTCAGGAGACTTGCCCTGGGAGAATGGACTTTATCTACTTCAAAGCCTCCACCAAAATTCATAAGCACAAGATCCATCAAAATCTAATAAAGCAGCTTCATTAACATGATTATCACCTTTTTAATAATTCACAGGTTAGCTGAGGTACTGATGGGATTATAATGCATCATTTTAAACAAGAAAAGAACATTATTGTAATGTTCATTAAGGTGATCTCTACAGAAATAAAATCTGTGGCATACATATTTAAAATATTTTTTCATTGTAATTAACTAACCCAAAACCTTCCAATATAACACAAATCTAGAATATAACATTTTTCCTATGCATTGTACAATCAGTATCTTAAAATCACCAGAGTAACATAAAAATCAATTAATTTCATGGAATTCATTGCTTTGTTTCTGTTTTTTCTTTTGATCCCTGTCTCTGTCTCTCTGTCATTTCTCTCTATATCTGTCTGCCTCTCTCTCTCTCTCTCTCTGTGTCTCTCTGTCTCTCTGTCTCTCTCTCTGTCTCTCTGTCTCTGTCTCTGTCTCTGTCTCTCTCTCTCTCTCTCTCTCTCTCTCTCTCTCTCTCTCTCTCTGTAGAGGCACTATACAGAAGGGACTGGAACTAGGGAGGAAAAGAAAGATTTCTAGAGAACCTAGTATATTCCATGGCTGTGCTAATCATTTTACAATATTACAGCAGAGAGGAGTCTTGTCTTGGACTGAGGAAGCCCTGAATTTATATCTTACCTCTGACACATGAGATTTGTGCAAACATGAATAAGTCATTTAACCTTTCTCTCTGTGGCCTCAGTCAAATGTTTTGGAGAACAACAATGTTGATAAATGATTCTAGTCATCATTATTATAATTATCATCACTTATATACAACTAGAAAGTTTGCAACATGCTTTATAAACATTATCTCATTTGATCCCAACAATATTGGGAGAATAGCATTATTTTTATCCACCTTTTATACATGAAGAAACTATGGAAGACCATAATTAGGCAATTTGCTCAACCTCACAAAGCTAATTGTGTTTAAGCCAGGATTTGAATTTGGGTATTGCTGATTCCAAGTTGTGTGCGTTCTATCTACTATAGCATATAGACAATTTACTGATCTGCATATTTAGAGGTAGTTTCTGCACTGAAAATTGCTGAATCAATGTATTCACAGGCCTGACCCTCTCCCCCTTTTTATTTCTATCCAAAAACAAAAGCATATAATAAAGCATTGTAAGAAAACAACCAAAAACTAAAAAAATCAATGATCGCTTGAAAATCTCCCTGCAGAGGAAAGAAAAGCTATCTCCATCACACTAGATACTGAAAGATTTATAATAGTATAAGGAAGCCACCATGTTGAAGTCAATACAACAGATTGATAGTCCTAATGTAAAACCATCTCCAATTCACTATCAGTCAAGGGAAAATAGTCTTACTTTGGCATCAAATGGCTACTGAAGTTGTTAATAGGAAGCAAAGCTTTGAATCACTAATTGAAATTTGACCTATGTGAGTATAACTTCAGAAGAATCAAAATAAATTGTCAATCTCACTGCAAGTTTCAGCATTAAAATTGATAGCTTGATGGCCTTCTAATTTCTAAAAACATGCTACCATGTAACACAATAACAATGGAAAACAAAAATAATAGCTTACTTTGACTTGTATCTTTAGGGTCCACGCCAATCTTTTATACATGTGATCTTATTTCTTCCTCTAAGCAACCCTAGGAGAAGCAACTGTAGTGGATAGAAAACTGGCCCTGAAGCCAGGAAAGCCTGAGGTCAAACCCCACTTCTGATATAACAAATAGTGACCACTAGACACTAAACTATTTTAGCTCACAATGCTCAAGGCAATGTTCTAACACTGTAAGTTATAGGGAAGGCACTGACGGGCATCAGTAGATGGAGTTTTCCCATCTGGAATATCCATGAAATCATATTTTAGTTCTTAATTCTAGCAACCCTGTGAGAATTGCAAAAGCATACTCACCATCTCCATTTATGTTGGAGGAAAGGAACATCATAGATAACAAATGTTTTTTCCAAAGTCTCAGACTCATGAGAAGAGTCAAGATTTCACCCAGATCTCCTGAGTCCAAATCCAGTACATTTTCTGGTTCATCACAGGGGAAAAAAAAGATACAACTTTCAAGACCAGCTCTCTTCCATAATTGCCTCTTTCTATAGCTGTTTACGGTATTGTCTGACAAGACAAATTGTAACTTGCCTCTAAATTAACCACACTATATACTAATTGGCAGTCTTTGTTAATGAACTCAAGGTAACTAGACATATTTGTCTGCCAAGGCAATTACATTAATCAATCCCAAGACAACAATTTTCCAAAATGCAACTATATGTGTACATGTGATGATCACACATGTCCATATTAATGGCATGCATATATATATATATATGAGTATGGATAAATTTATGCTTATATATGTATATAAATGCATGTAGGTATACATATTTATGAAGGATAGACCAAGGATAAAGAGAAATGAGAGTTTACTAGAACCCCCCAGGAAGAATTTTTGGTATCATAAAGCCATACTTAAAAATAATGTTAGGGCTTTCCAAACTTCCCACGAAGCCTGAGAGAAGACAAATAGTACAAGATAATGATCACAGAAAATGAGTTCCTATTTTCTATTCCTATCTGGACCTCCACCTGGATTCAAATGCTCTGTTCTCAGAGAATGGCCAAGACATCAGATGATCATGATTAAGACTGGGAAATGGCTAGGAAAGGGTTACACCTTTATTTCATCTATTAATTCTCTTTCAGGTATGTTTTTCTTACATCAATATTGTGGGAAAAGAAGGAATTGGAGAAAGGAGCAGCCCTGAGGATATAAAGAATCAAAGTGCATGTATGTGTCTTTGTATGCATGTGTGTGTGTGTGTGTGTGTGTGTGTGTGTGTGTGAGCCTGAGTCAAAATAGTCCTAATTCCATCCTTTTTCAGGTTTTCTTTCCCTAGACTATGCTCCTAAAAAGTTGAGTAAGAAGAAAATAGTTCTATCCTTCATTGGACATCAATTTAGAAGTTAACTTCCCCATGATGGTTAGTATACTACATAGTTAATATATAGTTAATTGATATAAGTATTTATCTGAAAATAATTCACATTTTCCTAGTAGTTTTGAACCAACAAAATGTTTTTTTCTATGCATTTTTGGTGACAAATATATATAATAAAGCAAAACAGATTTCCATGAGTCATGTCAAAAAAAAAAAACCCAGAAAACCAAACAGGTCTCATTTTGCTCTCCTTCATCTCACTATCAGGAGGTGGATAGTATATCTGTCGTCAGTCTTCTGGAATCAAAATTGGTCATTATGCTTAAACAGAGTTTAAGGTCTTTTGTCTTTACAATATTATTGTCTGTATATAAATTCTTCTCTTGCTTCAGGTTATTTCATTCTGCATCAGTTCATACAAGTCTTCTCAAGTTTCTATGAAGCCATCCTCTTCATCATTTCTTGCAGCAGGATGGTATTTAATAAAATTTATATATCATAACTTTTTCAGTTATTCCTCAATTGATGGGTTCTCATTCAGTTTCCAATTCTTTATCACGGAGGCGCTGGCAATGGATTTCCCCTGGCGTCAGCCGCTGTGCCTCGGCCCATCCTGGGGCAACTGTAGTGGATAGAAAACTGGCCCTGAAGCCAGGAAAGCCTGAGGTCAAACCCCACTTCTGATATAACAAATAATGACCACTATACACTAAACTATTTTAGCTCACAATGCTCAAGGCAATGTTTTAACACTGTTAAGTTATAGGGAAGGCACTGAAGGGCATCAGTAGATGGAGTTTTCTCATCTGGAATATCCATGAAATCATATTTTAGTTCTTATTTCTAACAACCCTGTGAGAATTGCAAAAGCCGGGCTGCTGGGGAGCGCGGCTGCGGCCCACTTTTCTGCGTCCACCACCCCCAGGCACCTCACTCAGCGTGGGCTGGCCCAGCCCCAGGTCCACAACCATCCCCTGGTCTCTGCCCCGGCCCTCTTTGCTGTTGTATCATTTTCAGTTATAACCAATTATTTGTGATCCCGTTTGGAGGTTTTCTTGGCAAAGATACTGGAGTGATTGGTAATATCCTTCTCCAGCTCATTTTGCAGTTGAGGAACTGAGGCAAAGAGGGTTAAGTGACTACCCAGGGTCAAAGAGCTAGTCTGTGGCTGATGCCAGTTTTCATCTTAGGAAGATGTCTTCCTGGCTCTAGGTCTGGTACTATATCTGCTCTGCCATCCTTGTCTCCATCATTACATTCTAATGGAGAAGTAACACATATATGGGAGGTGATGGGCAAGGAAAAGTGAAATCACAGAATGATTTAATACTGTGCCCTTTTCAGAAAGTATTATTGGTTATCTCCTTTCTGCTGATGAAGAAATTGCTCCTCAGTGAGGTTTAAATGAGTTTCCTATGATTATACTTAGTAAGTATTGGAGTTGGGGATGTATACTCAGATTTTCCTGACTCTAAGGCCCGTATTCTATCTACTCATGTTATCTCTAGTAGAAGGGGTACATGTGTCAATGTTCACAGGAGAACAAGAATGACTCATGGGATGGATCTTGACAGAAAAGTTACTTCCTATATTCCCTTCAAACTCTTCATACTAGGTAGACTTAACAGATTCTATCTTTTCTTTCCTTTTCCCTCCATTTTTTTCTCATGTCTATTAATCTTGTCTCTGTTTCCTTAAGGAACTAAGGTTTAAACAACTGCCACTCATCAGAACTAGATCCAGTAATTCTAGACACTTTCAAAACACTAGAGATTGAAGAGTGAGAAAAGTGAAGCAACAGTGGAAAGGGAGGGAAAATAACAAAGAAAAATGGGTCAAAAAAGGGAAGGAAAGTGAAAAAAATGAATGAAGGTTACATTTGTATATATCTAGTACATAAAGATAAGGGAAAAAATCATGACCAAGTCAAAATTTAACTACTGGTTTGAAAGAATTATATTTTATATCTCAACAGCTATGTGACTATATAGATTACTTTGATAAAGAATTTAAGAATCAATTTTTGAAGAGTTCAAGCAGGCCTCTATGGTTTTTTAAAATGAAATATTATCCTTGTGACTCTGGGTTTTAACTGTTGTATCTGTTCTACCAATGTTTAAAAAAGGAAGACTATTTTCTTTGCTCTACTTTTTATTTACAAGTTCACATTTTCTTTAAGACAAGAGAAAGTCAAAAGAACAGAAAAGACAACTTTGACCTGCTTCAATAACTGCACTGGAGTCCAGGGAACTCACAACAAAGCTATATGGAGACATTAATAAATAAAAATATGAACCCTAGTCTATTTTTGACAATTTGCAGGCATTGGAATACTTGTGCTCTAGCAATGCCATTTAGGAAAAGAGAAAAAGAAGATGACACACAAAAAAGCAGCATTCTGAAGGATATATCTATCCAATGAAAACATCAGTGTATTTGTGAATGAAGATCATAAGATTGGGCTCATTCATTCAGCTGAAGAGTCTTAATATGATATTTGAATGAGATGAGTTAATTTTGGAAAACAGGTTTTCTGCTTCATTTAGAAAAAGGTAAAAATTTAATAATCTTTAATATTCAGCTTTAGGACTGTTCATGACACGGTTCTTTACATTTTTTCTGTGTTTTCTCAATTCTGCCTGTTACAAAGAAGGTGAATTGCAAAAAATTCTTCATTTTAAAAGGGCTTATAAATTTTGAACTGGGGTCTTAAAGCATGGGAATTATATGTAATCAATCTCTCAAGAAAAAATTTGGCTTACCATATTCAATAAGTTCAGTAAGCAATTGAAAGAAAATAAAAAATGTTAAACTGATACTAATACTTTGGTTGGTGCCTACAGTCATTCAATAAAGTCAATTTCAGGTTTTATAAAGGAAGTGGCTAAGAAAAATGGGAGAAGATGGTTTTTCCCCCTAACAGCAAAATAACTGTATCCAAAGTATGCTAATTGACTTTTCTTTTTTAGGTCTTGGGTCTCATATTAAGGAAATTTATGTTAGTACTCTTTTGACATTTGCCCAACAAATTGATCAGCCATTAATGGTAAAAAATGATAAGCAATTAACCTTTTCAAAATATTTCAAATTACATTCAATTGATATCTGAAAAAGTCTTCTATTTTCAGCTTAGAGTATAGCAAGAAGTATAACTGTAACTTATCCATTATATCTGAATTTAAATTCCTTCATTCTTTTTCCTTCTCATGACTTTCAAACTTCCCTTTCTACCTTTCTATGTTCCATATCCAGAAAGATCCTGTCACATAGCACATATAACCTTTTCCCACCACAGACTGTCCCCCCCCCCCCGCCCCATCTTATGGTCCCTTCCAATTATTTATCAGTTCCTTCTAGAACCTCTAATCTATTCCTGACTCTATAGATCCCCCCCCCCACCAAATCCCTTCATAAGTACTTCTTCCCACCCTCTTTCAGCTTGCTTTTATATATTATCTTATCCTATTAGATATAAGCTCTTTGAGGGCAGGTATTACATTGGTTATTTTTTAAGTTTTTGCAAGGTAAATGGGGTTAAGTGGCTTTCCCAAAGCCATACAGCTAGTTAATTATTAAGTTTCTGAGGTTGGATTTGAATTCAGGTCCTCCTGACTCCAAGGCCGGTGCTCTATTCACTGTGCAACCTAGTGCCCCCTGCATTGCTTTTTGATTCTATTTACATGCTCAGAACTTAACACAGTACTTGGTAGCTTTAGTCAGGAAAGCTTGAGTTCTTGACTTTCTTCTGTCACTTGTCAGCTGTAAGACAATGGGCGAGTCAACTGACAGGTATGAACACCAGGCACTAATCAAAGATGTAACACTCTTTCCCATCTACTAAATTATCTTTCTATGTCCATCATGTCTTCCAATATCCAATTTAAAATTTACATCTTGCAGGAAGTACATATATAGACTAATCCTACCATAATCCAGACTGGTAAGAATTCCATCTGTATGTGCATATGCAGATAGTTAGATCAGAGAACTAGATCTGGAGTCAAAAAGATCTAATTTCAAACCCATTCTCATACATTCAATAGCTTGTGATACTGGGCAAGTCACTTAACTTGTGTTGGCCTCAGTTTGCTCATCTCTAAAATGGAGGCAATAACAGAGCTTATCCAAACATTGCTGTGAGTATATATTCAGTTAATATATGTAAAGTATTGAAGAAACTTTAAAGTGCTATATCAATGCTAGTTTATCATTACGAAGACTAGAACGAAAGACCTACAAGAGTCTTTAGATTCCATCTAGTCCAAGCCCTTCTTTTATAATGAAAAAACACCCTTCCATTTCTACATATAGTATCTTGCAGTCACTTTTGACTTGTTCCATATTTTGATATTTCATCTCCAATTCACTTAAAAATTCCTAAAGGGGCTGACTATTTCCAGTTTTGTAGTCTTCCTCCTTTCCCAAGCTCCCTATGTGATATAAATGCCTTTAAATGCTTTTCAGTATTTCATTAAATATATACCTTTCATGTTAAGTTCACCAAAGATTGGATTACAACATAAAAATCACTCAGCTTTAGAAATAAAAGGAAACATTTCAAATAATGGTAAAGAAATGTATGGTGGAATCTGAACATCATGGCTTCTGGGAGTTTGATACTTAGCATCACCATTATCATAAGGGAATGGTAAATTGGAGGTTATAGCCATGAACTCCAGATTGGAGGATGAGGAAGGAGTCCTCTGCTAAGGGAGAGTAGACAGTTTGAAAGAAGGAGGAGGTTTTGTTGAATGGGAAATTATCTAGGGCTCTTTTCTTAATTTTTCTTTTTGGTTTTTGCAAGACAATGGGGTTAAATGACTTGCCCAAGTTCAGAGAGTTAAGTAAGTATTAATTGTCTGAGGTCAAATTTGAACTCAGGTCCTCCTGACTCCAAGGCCAGTGCTCTATCCACTGTGCCACTTAGCTGCCCCCGTTACAATACTTCTTGACACAATTTCCCCTGACTATAGCCATTTATCCTCAGAACTACCTTTGATACATGAATTTGGTCTAGATATAATAATTCCTAATTACAATTCTCATGAAAGAACTAAAGAATATATGGAGTGTGATTTGCTCAGAGTCTACATGTCCTGCTAATAGCTATTATACGTCACCTTTTCAGAGTGGCACATTTTCAGAAAATTGGATGGCTTATGATTAAATAATTAGACAGTAAATTCTCATTGTGCCTGACCCACTACGCTCACTGATTATTAGGGAAAAAACTTAAATGCTGTAATAAAGATAAGTTACACCTAATCCAGAATTGGGCAGTTGAGTAGGAAAGTGCCTCCAATCACACCACATGAAAAAAAACTAAAGGAATAGGGGACATTTAACTTAGAGTTGGAGCTCTCAAATTATTTTGTATCACAAAATCTTTCAATAGTTTGGTGAAACCTTAGATCTACTTCTCGGAATAATGTTTAATCAATAAAATAAAATATATAAGATTACAAAGTAAATCGATTATATTGAAATGTAGTTATCAATTTTTTTTAGATATGTATGTTCATGCTTATGAATCCTTTACCTAGAATAAACTTAAGTGGAGGTAGAAGAAACAGATGCAGGATAGATATTTTCAAGTATTTGAAGAACTATAATTGCAACAAAGATTAGCCTTCTCCTGATTGGCCCCAGAGTACACAATCTAATTGGTAAAAATTTAAGCAAGATAAATTTAGGCTTGGTGTAAGGGAAAATATTTTGTCATTTAGAGCTGTCCAAAAATAGAATAATTTGGTTCTCATATTGCAGATTGTCAAATGGAAGCTGGATAGCTCTTTGCTCATAGACATTGTATAGGGAATTTCTGTTCTGGACTAAGTTATCTCTAAATTCTTTTACAACTCTGAGCTTCAATGATTTTGAAGCTACAGATATATGAATAAAATCATCTTAGTATATTGTGTTGTGAGAACAATATTACAAAATAGTTTTGTAAGCCCATTTGGAAGTGGGATTCTCCTTTTTTAGATTTAAACTATATCCTATGTTATTATTTTACAATATTAGGTTTAGGGGACCTGAGTTCAAATTTGACCTCAGACACTTAATAAATCTTTAGCCATGAGACCTCGGGCAAGTCACTTAACCCCATGTCCTTGCCAAAAAAATAGGTTTATATAAGCATGATCTCAGATATGATCATCATCTTGCATTTATTCACTCAATAAACAAAGTATTTACTACATGAAAAGCACTGAATTTACCTTTACAGCAATTTCAGAAATGAATAAGACATGCTTCCTGTCCTCAAAAAACTATCAAAACCTTGCCAACCACAATATATATTATTCCCATTCTTACACTTCACAGTTTAGGCGGATTGGTTTTCTTATTGTTCTTCATCTATGGCATTGTATCTCCCATCTCTACCTATTTGTACATTCTTCCTGCAATGCTCTCCCTCCTTAGTTCCATCTTGTAGCATCCCTTATTTGCATTAAGATTCAACTTACATAGCAATTTCTACATTCTGCATTTATTTGGAACTTGTTTATATAGTCTCCCCAAAGAATGCAAGCTCCTTGAAAATGAGGATTGTTTCATTTTTTTGTCTCTATACTCATCACCTAGTATAAGACTTTGCACATTGTAGATGTCTAATAAATTCTTGTTGATTGATTGATAGATAACTATAAAGCAAGTCAAAATGAAGCATGTAATTAATAGGGTACAACCAAAATACAAAAAAAGAATGAAGGAAGTGGAGACCCAGTCCACTAGGTACAACTTCATGAACAAGGAAACATTAGAGTTGAGATTTGAAGACAGGTAGGCTTTCACCAGGGAGAGAAATCAAATAGAAAAAAAATTGGGAGAATAAGTTCCAGAACTGGCAAAGAATTTCAATTGAGTGAAATATTGAGTTCAGGTGAAAGAATAATTGACTATAATTTAGAGGAGGGTCCAGACATAGAATGGTTCAAATGAAAGTGTATTGAGTTTGGAATTAATTTACTGGTTGACAAGAAGTCACTAAAGTCTTTGAGAAAGAATAACACCATGTTCTTATATTTGTAGAATATTCATCCTGCATCACTTTGGAAGATTAAAGGGAGAAAAGAGAAGTCAGAAGCAGGATGACTAGTTCAGAGGTTTTGCAGGCCCTATGAGACATATCAAGGACTTGGCTTATGGTGAAGCCATTGGTAACATATAGGAAGATGGAACTAAGAGATGTTGCGGAGGTAAACTCATTGTAACAAGGCTTGTTGACTTGTGAGTAAAGCAATAGAACAGTAGAAGAACTGAGGTTTTGATCATGGTTTGGAGAATGTACTGCTTTTAAAGAGTAATCCGGAAGCTCCTATTTTTTCAATTGGTATTTTATTTAATTTTTTGAATTACATATTTTTAAAGTTTTTCAACATCTATCCATATACATAAACATATTTTTATGCTACATAATTTCCTTCCACCATCCTTTCCCATTCCCCTCACCTCAATGGGAAACAGTCAGGTGAATATTTTACATAAACATTTATGTTCAACATGTTTACAGACTAGTCATTTTTAGTATGAGGAATTAGGATTAAGGGAAAAGAAAGAAAACCACGAGGCAGAAAAAAATACATAAGAGAAATTTAAAGTGGATATACCATCAGCTGGTAGTAACTGAGCACAGACTGAAGTACATTTTTTTCCTTTTTTCTCACTTTATTTTTCTTGAGATTTCTCTATCTTAATGGGGAGAAGGAGGGTTTATATCTACTTTTATAGCAGGAATATTGCAGTAATATAAAAATAAATAAAAAGGTGAAAGTGTTCATTCAGATTCTGAAGGGTTTTTGTTTTGTTTTGCTTCTCTTCCACTGGAGGGGATAGCATTGTCCATAGTTGTTCTCCTAGGGTTGTCCTAGCTTGCTAAGCTGCTCAGAGGAGCTGCACCCATCAAGGCTGTTCAACTCACAATGTTCTCTTGGTTCTGCTCCCTTTGTTCAGCATCAGATTCTGTAACTCATTCCATGTTTTCCTAGAGTTAGACCATTTATGATTTCTTTTTTTTCTTTTTTTTTCTTTTAGTTTTTGCAAGGCAATGGGGTTAAGTGGCTTGCCCAAGACCACATGGCTAGGTAATTAAGTGTCTGAGGCCAGATTTGAACCCAGGTACTACTGCGCCACCTAGCCGCCCCATTTATGATTTCTTATAGAACAATAGCATTCCATAACATTCATATATCTTAATTGGGTCAGCCATTCCCCAATTGATGGACATTCCCTCAATTTTCAAATCTTTGCCAGTACAAAAAAGAGTGGCCATGAATGATTTGAAACATGTGGGATTTTCCCTGCTTTTTTTTTTTTATGATTTCCAGAAGCTTCTATTTCAAAACAAAATCATAGCTGTTATTTGGGGAAGGATGAATCAAAGAATCTATAGGAAATCTATATTTAGTTGTTTTATAGGTATTTGAAAGGATTCATTTGGACAACAGTGAATAAGTCTGGGCTTGGGATAAAAATTTTGAAATCATTTATAGTAGGTAATACTTGAAGTTATGAGCATATATACATTATCATTAAGGAGAAAAAAATGCAAGAGGACTGCACCTAAATGATGCCTATGATTAAAGGATTGAGAAGTCCTATAATTAATAGTATGATACATATGTATATTAAACAAGCAACAGTTTAATAATATGTTAAAGAATTATCTGACAAAAGGTCAATAATATTTTAATAAGTTAATATATTTTAATAAGTTTATACATAAGTTAATATGAAACTGTCAATAGCTTAAATTTATGTTTCTGAGTTGTATCACTTGTGCTAATTACAGTTTGTAAGAATTAATTTATGAGGCTAGTTTTTGATGAACCTTAGGCATTCAAACAAAATTCTGATGAAAAACCTAACTTAATTTTGAATGAACATATTCATTTAGTAATATTTGAAGAAGTTTCTGTAGAAAATGTGGTCTCATTTACTATGAAAAATATTTATTACAAAATAAACTGGCCATTTTGTTGAGAATGCCTGCCTCATAAGTCATTTCTGTCACCTATCTTGTAAAAACAGAAATTTTGATTCAAATTGAGCCTGGATTTCATGCCTGAGATAGAGATTTAAGAATTTCCAGCTCAACATAGAGAAAAATTATATTTTTTATATAGCATAGAGATAACTTTATATAAGAAGGAGAAAAAGACTGGGTCTGAGGGCACAACAGACTAGTAATTAGGAAATCAGAGTATTTTAGCAAACTAGTTCATCCATTAGTTTATTAAGGAATCTTGTTAAGTCACAAAATTGCTAAACCTTTGGTCTTACATTCCTTAACATGGGAATAAGACAATCCTTTTAATTCTAAGATTCAGTTCTATGATCTTTATTTCCCCAGATAGGAACTATCAGGTTTTTGTCTTTGCAAATATTTCACCTAGCACAGCAATGCCTTTGACAAACTAGTTGCTTAATGACTAAGTGGGAACCAAGCACATCAGGAATTCAACTTCTTTTAGATGACTTGAATAAGAGTTCAAAATATTTTTATGCCTTGTTGAAATTGTGATTTCATTAATGAGAGTATTGTCTCCATCCATACAAAAGACAATCCTTCAACGATCTCTGATCTTAAATGCTTCTTGACTAGGTCTTCCCATAAATACTCCATAAGGGTTCCACCCAAAGTAATGGAAAGTTTCCTATGGCTCTTTGAACCAACATCAGTGCAATATTCAGTTGATCTATTTGTCTTCTGTTGCTCTCATTTTAGGTTTAGTATTCTTCCCCTGATCCCACATTTCCTAGATGATCACCTTTTTGCCCCTTATGTATATCATTGTATAACATTTTATAAATCTTAAGCAAATGCCATTATATATTAGAGAAAATTAATCCCTTCCTCCTCCATTTTGATTAAGCAAAACTTTCTATAGAAACATTCCCGTCATTTTCTCATGAGTCCAAAAGAGATTCTTACACTTCTTACAAGGGTCCTGACCATCTGTGGGACCATCACAGAGATTCTATAAGTTGCATACTCAAGAATTTTCTGGAAAATGAAAGTGTGTGAATTGACAGCTGTCCAAAGAGATGGTTTCCTACATAATTGATTCTATTCTGATACCAAGCTTCATGCTTGAAGGAAAATAAGAACTGAAATATGGGGGGGGATTATTTTATTTTCATCTATAAAATGGGAAAAAATGAGATATAATTTACTGACTTATCTCTTTCAAAAGACATTTACTGAAACTGTGTTTTCTCTTTCTCTGGGATTTTATCATTTCCCATGGATTTAATTACCCTTATAATATAGATGATTCTCATTTTTATTTATTCAATACTAATATTTCTCATGAACAATATTACATTTCAAGCCACCTATTTAACATCGTGAAATGAGTGTTCCATAGCCATATTCAAATTAACATGACCAGTACTGAATTCATTAAAGTTTTTCCCCCAAATCATTCCTTTTTCCTAACTACTATTACTGTTAAGGATACCACCATCTTCCCAGTCACTCAGACTTGCAACCTAGATTTCATCCTTGATTTCTCTCACTCTCAGAACCATAACCAATTTACTATTGAGATTTTATTAAATATACCCTCCCAGTATACCTCACATATGCTACCTTCTTTTCTCTAAAAATGTTACCACCTTGGTTGAGGGCTTTATCTCCTCATACTTGGACTACCACAATAGTCTGCTGGTTGGTATCCCTGCCACTAATGTCTTCCCATCCCAATCCATCTTCCACTCAGTTATTGTAGCGATATTCGTAAAGCACAGGTCTGTCTTTATGAGTTAAAGTAGAGGAACGTGAACTAGAATAAAAAAAAAAAAAAACACTGAATGTTAAAGCAGAAAGGAATTTAGAGGACACCTACCCTGGTGACCTTCCCAGGGCCATGTGGCTACTTAGTGGAAGACTTGAAACTAGAAATTAGGTTTTCTAACCTGCAATACAGTGTTCTTTTCATCTGATTCATTATATTTGCAATGGGGTTTCACTACACAGTATCTTTTTTTTTTTTAGGCTTTTGCAAGGCAATGGGGTTAAGTGGCTTGCCCAAGGCCACACCACTAGGTCTGAGAGCAGATTTGAACTCAGGTACTCCTGACTCCAGGGCCAGTACTCTACCCACTACACCACACACCTGCCCCACTATATAGAATCTTAACTGGTATCTACTTAAGATAATTTTTCTATCAATAGATTGACTTTGGTTTAAATTCCATGATGGCTTTGACTGCTTTATTTTTATTTCTAAAACTCAAGGGCCCATCAAAAAGTTTGGAACATAATGAGTACATAGTGAATTCACTGATATTTGGTGACTACTTGAACAAAATTTTTTTTAACCTTTAACTTGTTAATATGGACTCTTCAATTCTTTTATTGGGGGGGGCTCTACAGTCATTCCAGGCTCTTCTAGTTTCCAGCTTCAAGAAAGAATATGAATGATCCCACTTGAGGTTGTTGAAAGAAAAGATTCTATCATGAATCTGACATGAAAGAAACTAGCAGTCTCCAACATATCCCTATCCTAAGTTTGCTACACTAGAGACTGTTTGAGGAAGAATTTGTCCCTAAAGCATCTGGTAACCTAAAATCTCACTAGAATTGAAAATGTAAAAACAAAGGATTATAAATTGAAAAGATATATAGACTTGTTCTAGTAGCTTAAGATATATTATCAACTTTATGAAATGTCTGCAAATATGAGTGTATAAAGTTGCAATAAGCATTTCTTTCAAAGTGTATATACATGAATAAGATATAAAAATCACATGCAATTTCATTGACTTTATGCATCAACTATCAAAGATGCATTTTCAAAAGTGGGTTGTTTAGAAAATTGCCTCACAAAAACTTGTGCAGTTTAAAGAGATTAAATCTATGGGTTACATGATCAAAATTATTTCCTTGCTTAGGAAAATTCCTCTAAGCTGAATATAATTGAGTTATTATAAAGGTTAGACCTAATGCATCTCAATGAATCTAGGATTAGCCCTTATGAGACAATAACCTCCAGGGGCAAAATGATTTCTTTATACTATGCAACAAATACCTCTTTTATATAATAAAACGATATAGGCAATATACATTGATTATGCTGTAATAATAATAATAATTGAGATAACACCCTGAAAATTACCTATGTCCAATATATCTATGTAACAAAACACGTAAAATTCATTTAAATATCTACAGTCCTCCATTAACTTTTTTAAAATCAGATTTTATCAAGACTTGTTAAATATATATCTATATATATATATATCACTTAATTTATCAAGTTTCATTTTAAGTTTAACCAAATTAATTTTATAGTATAATTGTGAGTGCTAATCAAAAAGTGTAGCTATGAGGCACAAAGTACATTGGACCAAGAGACAGATATCCCAGATTTGAGTCATAATTCTGCTGTTTGACCTCAAATAATGAACTTTACCTGTTGATAAAGTGCTAGGCTAGGTGATCACTAACATCTACTCTAGGTCTAATATTTTATAATTCTGTGTTTTCTAATGCTTTTATTCTTGGTTAAAATGTCAATAAAAAATAATTCTACCATCCTCAGATACCTAAGTCTTTGAGGAAAATCCCTATCATACTATCATTTTCTGCTAAAAGGAATAAAGAGTAAATCATCTTTGATGTAACAGAAGTACCTAGCAGAACATTACCCTAAATAATAACCTTGGAGATTGTTGCCTGATACCTCAAAGTGCAAATTTAACTGATTCTTATAGATAAATCACTTGGGAATTTCAGTAAACTGTAACCTTGGTGGTAAGTTACTTAATATAATTCCTCTCTGAGTTTGTGTACAATACTCAGTACAAGAATTCCTCGTTCCTCCATTAGTCTAATTTCAGTAGGAATTTATGAACAGAGAGAAACATGTTTCAATACAGTTGATATTTACTTGAGCAAGCCTTGTCTACATAGAAGCAACTTCATGGGTCTATTTGAGGTGTATGGAGATGAAGAAGATGTAAAACCTACTTTCAAATGATGTACAATTGAGTGTAATAAATAAAACTAATATTGACAGAGCTTCATTGGAATACCTTGCACTATATATCTGTAAATTGCTAGAAGGATATAAAGGACAGGAAATTGATATACAGCAAAGGAAGAACTTGTGATTTACCTGAGTGTTTCTTGAAAGAAAGACAGAACTTCAAAAGTTTGAGATGGAGAAGGAAATATTCTATCTGGAAGAATTAGTCTGAGCAAAGTTAAGAAAATAAGAAAAGGTGACATGTTTATAAAGTCTAGTTCACCCTGAGAGTAAGATAATGAAAGGGGGGGTGGATGAAAAGATATTTTGGGACCAGATGATAGAAAGGCTTAATTTGACAGAATAATATGTTTTTGATGCTGCTGCTGCTCTGTTTTTGTTAATTATATTTAAATAGGATCACTTGAAACCTTTTAAATAGGGTTGTTTTGGTAATTCTATTTTAACGGAAACAGTTTATAAGACTTGTTGAAGTTTTAAACTTTTATCAAGATTTTTTTCTTTTTTTCCCCCCTTGTGATCAAACTTTAGTAAAGTTATAAGTGTTAAAAAGATTAACTAGGGCAGCGAGGTGGCATAGTAGATAGAGCACCGGCCCTGGAGTCAGGAGTACCTGAGCTCAAATCCAGCTTCAGACACTTAATAATTATCTAGCTGTGTGGCCTTGGGCAAGCCACTTAACCCCATTGCCTTGCAAAAACCTACAAAAAGAATTATCTAATATTAAAAAACTTGGGAATTTATTCTGAAATTTTAGCTTTCAATGATATGACCTTCATCATTCTACCATGAGTTCTGATTATGCCCTAAATCCCTCCACTTTTTAGCTCTTTATCACTTCTTATTAATGATGAGAAATCCTACTTTAAGTAGTGTTTAGATAATCACTAATGTGCCTTCCACTCACAAGATTTAATGATCCTATTGTATGCCTTCTTCAAACAAACATATGATTTTTTTTTAACATTTATGAACCCAAATAATTTTATAAAAATTATTAAAAGCATTATGAAGAGAAAAAAATGAAAAACAGAGCCCTACAAACTGCATGTACAGATAGAAGAATTGGAAGATGAGTTTCTGAAATAGGTTAAATTAAAAAACATATAATGTTAATGGAGAACATAAATTAGTCAGACAGTCAGTAGACATTTCATTAAGCATGGATCATCTAAGAAATAATTATCTTGTTTGTCTTGTTGACAATTTCATTTCTACAAGGGGGAAGTGCTATTTAAGACCTAGTTTAGATGAATAAGGAACCCAGAAAGGTAAAGTGAAACTAATGTTATCTCTCAACCTTTCCTGTGATAATCTGTTTCACATGCCACCAAGAAGATTAAAATATTACTTTCATTGCACCAATCCCCTCTTCAATAGTTTTCCATTGCCCATTAGATAGTGTTCAAACACCTCAATTAGGAATTTAAGATCCCCAATAAAGTGGTCAAAAAGTGCCTTTATAGGCATTTTCCCACTTCTCCCAAACCCAAACCTCTGCTTTAGACAAACCTGTCTATTCATTACTCCTTAACTGGACTTTAAATTTTCTTCCTTCTTTTATTTTTCATTCTTATATCTTTTGTAAAAAGGCCTTTTCTTTCAATACTTTCAAGGTCACCAGTTTCTCCTTCCATGAAGTTTTCTTCAATATTTTGAATGAAAGTAAAAGCATCTTCCAAATTATCATGTTCTGTTTCACTCATTACTTTCACTTACATATTGCCACAGGTTATTTCTATATACATCCATAATCCTCTACTAGATTGTAATCTACTTGGGATAGGGATTATGACTTATAGATCTAGGACTCTAATGCAGAGGGGTTTGATTTAATTTTGTTTTGATTTGTTTTTTCACAGATGACTGTCAATAAATGTCAAAATAACGAATTTATGGAATAAACAAATGGATTCAAATTTGCTTGGTTTAAATCTATTCTAAATATTCAATAGAGATAGAATGATTCATTTGGTCAAAAAGCAGATGCTTATTGGAATTTTTTTAGATGTCAAATTCTGGAGGTTATGTTTTGGCTACCCAAATTATTGAGATTACAAATTCATTTAAAAATTAGAGTCAAATGTCAAATTTCAAAATTATATGGATATACTTACTAAATCAGTTGCTTAAACTTTCACCAAAGCATACCATATTTGGTATTAGGGGAACTGATTTCAAACCTAAGCTCTGTTACATACTATGTGACCCTACAAAAGTCATGCAACCTCAGTAAACACAGACATAAAATAAAGAAGTTATACTATTTGATACCCTAGGTCTCCTACAACCTTAAATACCTATTATCATATGTTTATTCTAATGCAAAAGACTTTTATTGAATACTTATTATAATCTTTATACTGTAACAATAGCATTCTGGAGGGAGATATACTTTTTAGTTAAGACATAGCCCCCTGACCTTATGGAACTTTTAGTCCATATGGATAAGATATATACACATATAACTAAGATAGGTAAATACTTTAAAGGTATGTGGGGTAAAGAGAATATGAGGATAACACATACTATTCCCAGTGTACAACTCCCCAGGTACTAGTAAAGTAAACAACTGTATTGGGCACAGCATAGTAATGGTAAAATTGATTCAAATTTTGAATGAATGTTAATAACAATACTCTGCCTCTTAATACAGAAAATGATCTCTTCAAAGCAAGTTTGTAAAAACCAGATAGTTATTAAAGTGCATCTTGACTGCTAAGAAGAATTCTATATGTTAATATGGTCATTTCAACATTTTTCAGCATAATGGATTCATTTTTTCCATCTCTATCCATATAAAAAGGTTCATACAAATACATGTATAAAGTACTCAGATATTCTTCAAAGAACCAAAAAAAAGCATGAAAATTATATTGCCTCGAGTGATTCTTGACAGATTTCTACTAAAGATCTTCTACTTTGTCATGATAATGCTCTTTTAACATGAATCTATAAGATTAAAATCATCTATTTCACCAGAATTTCTTAATACAATTAGATTTAGAAACAATAAACAAACTATCTTGATTTTAGATTTCTAATTCCTTTACTACTCATTACATAATAATGAGATATTTTAAAAATAATAATGTTAATAGATCTATTATACAATTTTTAAATTCTCTCACCCATAAAAGTATTCTATTTCTCACTGTACCTACCCTACTGCATCAGACAGATCTGAGAGTAGAAGACAAAATGGTAGATTCATCCTGTAAAACTGTCTTGATAATATGTATAATTTTATTATTCTACTATCTACATATTTATCAATTTTAAATTTATTATCAATCAATTAATGAAATATTTTTTTCTGATTCAAATGTTTTTATATATGGTATAATAGAATTATAGATTTACCTAGCTAAAAGATATCAGACATATGCAGGGACCATATTGATGAGACACATAGTGATTTTCAATAGAGGTAACAGAATTAAGATATGTTATCTACTAAAGTTAAACTTCAATTATTATCCCCATTCTTTTTAGAAGAAACTAAGTCTAAAGAAATTTAGTGATTTGATTAAGATTTCCCAGCTAATAACTATTAGAATTGGGATTCAAAAATAAGGCCTACAGATTTCAAATCTATTGCTAGATCACTCAGATAATTATCTCCTAATACCATTTCAGTATATAACAGAGTACCTTGCACATTGCAAGAATTTAGCAAATGTTTGTTGATCAAAATTTATACATAATAACGATTGATAAATGCTCTTCTGTGCTGTCATCAAATTGGTTGGTGTTTGTATCAATATACATATTTTGCTTGACAACAAAAATTTCCAGCTTTTGAGAAAGAAAACTGCCTTATGCTTTTTAACTCTTTATGATGTGTACTTATGATTAATCTGATAAATATTTGTTAAGGTAAATATGCATTTTAAATACCTTTGTAATTTAAAAAAGTCATTGCTAACCTTACTCAATATGAACCTCAATGAGGAATTTACAATATTATTTATAATTTTCACCATAAAAATTCACAATGAAAATCAATTATCCCTCATAGAGAGCAAGAATTATTGAGTACTTACTCTTATATGTGTTAAACATGTGATAGATCCTAAGGATAAAGACAAAAAATTACATGTAAAAATTTTTGTCCCAAGAAGACAATGGGATAGATACATAAATACATAGATAGATACATAGATATATAGATACATAAATACATACATGGATAGATATAGATATATATCTATATATATTTGCATACAATTTTTCAGCTTGGTTTAAAAATGAATTTAGCTTTTGAGGTTGAATATTTGTATGTGTATGTACATGTATAAGTATGTATTTACAAACATATGTGTGTATATTAATATAAATGCAAATTAATTTTAAAAGACTGACAAGTATTAAAAAATAAGAAAAGTCCTCTTGGAGAAGATGGAACTTGATGCAAGTCTATAAAAGGACTTATGCAGTCCAAGAAGGTGGTGGGGATGGGGGAGGGGGAGACGGGAGATAATCCAGATGCATAAGAAACGATACAAAATAACATGTACAGGATAAGAGATATTATAAATAGAGTAATTAGACCTATTTGATTAATACATAATATGACTTAGAATAATGAAAAGTAAGGTTGAAAATATAGATTGAAGTCAAATGATGAAGGACTTTAAAATGAAGAAATTCAGAGCATTATGGTCACACTAATTAATGCTTTAGAATGTCATTGGTAAGAATCTAGGTATCTTGGTTATATTTATACTTATTTCAATAACTTTGGGTGTAAAACCTTTCTAAATTGTTATTTTAGGATATAACTTATTTTTGACATTATGATCATTTTTTTATTGAAGCTTCTTGTCATAAGTAATATAGATAATGAAATGACATCTTAAGGCACATTCCCTGTCTTGATACTTTTGGATAAGGTGAAAAAAAAGGAAAAAAGATGTACCAAACAAGTCGTTCTTACAATAATGTCTTCTCTATTATATTTGCTTCATTGAAGTCTGACCTAATTAAATTTGCCTTATTTAGGTTGAACCAAGAAAGAACCAATGCAGGTGAGACTAATAAATTTCCTGCCATTCTTAGTTAATAGCAGAGGGCTCAAGTGCTCTTGGTTCACAAAAGCAATTAAACATGTTCATACCTAGAAAGCAAGAAACCAGAAAAACAAACAAACTCCCCTAAGATCTCAAAAGCTGAATTCATTTTAAAATGAAGCTGAAATATTACATTTAATTTTTCTGAAATCCTTGTTGGATACCTACATGAAATATATTGTAAACAGTGAAAACTCTGCTTTCCAAAACTCTTAACAACAACAAAATCTTGTAACTATGATGTCATAGTTATTGAGCATTCTAGATGAAGAACTATCTTTGCTAAGGATAAGTTCCTACTTAGAGAATTGCCTGGGTCACTGAAAGTTAAGTAACTTGAAAAACAGCCAGTATGTCAAAGGTGGGACTTGAATCCAAAACTTCCGTCTCGACCATAAAAATAGCTCTTTATCCACGGACTACCTCTCTGTTCATTTTCCATGCTGTATATCTTAGAGCATGAGTAGGGAAAAAAGGTAACTAATTAAATTTATGTGTGATTTGATAATTACAAGAGACTTTGTCTCCCAAGAATTTTGTGAAATGTGAACTGTCAAGTTGTTTTCAGAGTTGGTCCCTTATGCCTACAGAGTGCAATCATTTTAACTTTAATTTATTTTTTATTTAAAATTTTTTTCCAAAATTAACTATTTCATTTTTAAAGTAGAGATTATTGAGTCAATTCCCTCTTTCTTAATGAGTCATGTTCATCATTGAAAATTTTAGTAATAATGAGTTGATGTTGTAGCTCTAACTATAGCCAGAGATTCAAAAATAGATAGATGATAGATAGATAGATAGATAGATAGATAGATAGATAGATAGATAGATAGATAGATAACATGGAACCCAGAGTTGTATGGACAGGAACCAACACAACTGGAATGAGCTGAGGGAGTAAATCCTGATTCCAGTTTATATTCTGGTCATTTTCTTCCTCCTTTTGAAGTTAGGTGTCTTAAACTGCACAAGAAGGCAGGCTTTCTGCACATTTAATTAGTGAGTCAGTGGTAATAATAATCTCATGAGCAGTTTTCCCATTGCCTAGAAGATGACAATCTTCACTAGTATATATAACATTTTTTGACATGTCATTTTGAACTCAATCTACATCATTAACAAAATGGACCACATTATTTTCAACTTGCACATGTCTTCTATCTTAATTTTATTGACTGTGTGATGAATGTACAAAGGAGAAGTATCTTTTCCCTAGCTCAAGGGCCTATGTGATATTGTTCTGTCATAGAAGATGATGTTACTATAGCATGTCACCAAGTGTATATTTTCTTAAGGTTTAAATTCAAACATAATTCTAGGTATAAGCAACATTTAAAACTATGACTTAGAACAATGTTGCTCTTGTTGATAAATGTACCTTTTCATGAAAGTTGTTCAGGAAACAAATTTCATGAGGTAAAGAATATCTTAATTATATAGAGATAGAATCAGTAAGATAATAATACTGGAGGACAACCAATACATACTATGGGAACGACATAAAGACTAACAAACTGCCTTCTGTGGGGGTTGGGGGAGGGATGCAAGATTGGGGGGAATTGTCAAATTCAAAATAAATAAAACATTTCTAAAATAAAAAAAGCTATAATAAAAAAACATTATTATATATATTATTAGGCTGTACTAAATAAGTGACTAAACACTGAATAACTGTACTACCTTAAGGATGGACACCAATAGAATGTAATTATTCGTTTTTAAAAAGGATGAAAAAAGAAGAGAGGAAAAATATACAGACATATTAGATTTTCTATAAAGGGTAGTTTTGTGACACTCATGATAACAGAAGACTTAATGAATTTTTTAATTACCAAAAGACTTTATTTTCTCTTAGCTTGCCACATTAATATACATACAAGTACATGTCCTTATTCTTCTCATATCCTGGAGGAACTTGAGAAGCTAGGTGATTAGGCACAGAGAACACTACACTGGAGTGAGAAAGACTTGAGTTCAAACCCTTAAAAACTTAACCAGTCATGAGATCCTAGGTAAATCACTTTTTCCTTCATTTGTAAAATGAGTATAACAACAAGATCTAAAAATTATGGTTGCAGTGAGATTATAATGAGATAATTTTAAAATGTTTTGTATACCTTAAAGTATTATATAAATGCTAAATATTATTATCACTATTTGTCAATTTATCATGTAAAAATTTGGAAAACTTTACCACACACATGTATATGTATGTATGTACATGTATATATATTATGTGTGTATATGTATGTGTATATGTATATATAATAAAGAAAAACTGTTTATGGAATGAATTGTGCTAAAATTAATTCACTAAATGAACTATGATTTTTAAGACAGCCTTCTGATTTGTTTATTTGTTTCTCCCAGCTATATCAATGCTTATAAAAATTTATACCAGATACAAATTTGAGCTACATCTTAAAAGGTAATAGCTGGAAGCCATCTCAGAAAACATCTAGTCAAATCTGTAAAAGATAATTTTATAGATATTTATTATGAAGCTAGACTTTTAAAGTACTATGACTCAATTTGAAATTCTAGGCTATCTTTGTGAAATTACACAAAACTCAGCATCATTTGCTCATCAAAATATAAATGTCTTCAGTTCATATTAGAACCAAGTTAGAGGGGCAGCTAGGATAGAGCCTGTAGTCAAGCAAACCTGAGTTCAAATCCGACCTCAGACCCTTAATACTAGCTGTGAATTTGGGAAAGTCGCTTAAATCCCCATTTCCTTGTAAAAATTTTAAAAGGAGCCAAATTAGAGCCATCTTTTGACCTTCTGCATGAACATAGATCATGGAGAACACATGGTGGTGCAGATAATTTAAGCAGTTCCATTATATTGTATTATGGTCTTGCTGCTGTTTTCCATAAGTCAGATATTGCAAAGAATGCAAAAATTGTAACAGTAGATACATCAATATTCTAAACAATTTTCATGGATTAACTTATTGTACAAAGTATTGCATCATTATTCAAATAACTATGCTTTTCCTTCTAGGTTGTGTGAGTGGATGGAGGGGCTTCTTCATTCTTACTTGTTTTTGGACTGAAATTTATGGAAATAGGACTATATTTTCCTATTTTATTATCATATGATTATGTGCATTGATAATGTAATATATTTGTTAAGAAACCAAACTGAGAGGAAAACAGGGCTTCACAGGATTATATAATCCTGGGCCAATCACACTTTTCTCATTGTCCCCAGCAATCCTCTAAGAAAATTAGCTTAAATAATTTGTTCATTTTCATTATTAGAGGGAGTTTCTAATTGAAGGGTTCACTATACCAAGAAATAACAGTTTAAGACATAAACAGAAACAAAAAAAGTTGTTTGCATCAATGTTTATGAAATTCTTATTTCAACAAACTGACTGACTGAATGATACATAGATAGATTGATATATAGATAGACAGATAAATGGATAGATGATAGTTAAACAAGGAGACATCTCCTATGAAGACAGAGGTAACATATAAGGGTTTGTATTAAACCTTAAAGAAACAACACCACAGTTTAATGGTGTCCAATTTCCATTATCCAAGGCTATCTATAAATTTGTCATTTTAAGTCCATAAATCTATGACAGATTTATTTCTCAAAGGTTAACTCCATGTTCCTTAATTTACAGACAAGAAAACTGAGACCCAGGGAAAATTTGGAACTTTCCAGGAGAAATACAAGTATTACCAAAGGAGAATTTTCCCAGTCTTCAGATTTCAAGGTCAATATTATTTTGAATACCCTCCTTCTATACTATCCTCCTGAACACTTTTAGAAATTATACATAATATATACACATATATGTACATTTATGCATATATTTTATTATTGTCTGAATTTTCTATCTATTAATATTAATATGTTTTTAATATTAAAAATGAGCCAACACTTCTAAAAAGTTAAAAATGAGCTGCTTTTTATCAGTTTAGATCTCCAAAAAGAGGAGATTCTGGGGAAGTTAAAAAATAAAACTTATTTTGAAAATGGTCAACATTGAATGAAAGAAATCTATTGAGAAGTGAGTTGGATATGTTTGTTAAATATCTGGTCAAGGCTCAATTCTTGAAATATTCTAAGTGTGTTAACTGGCATAAAACCATCTAACCTAGAGAAGATTTTCAATATGTGCTTGCTCCAGACCAATTCATGGTTGTACATCCTTTATCTGCTAGTCATGAGAAGTCCAATGTTAAGAAAGCAACATTTCAGTTATTAGAATGGTTTTGTTCCTAGTTCAATTATTTATGCATACTTCCTTTGAAAGTTCAGAATACTTAGAAAATAAGCACAGTGTGAGATGCTGTAAATACTATAATTACAGGCATGTAAATGAATAAACACCAGCTATGAGTGCCTCTTAACAAAAATCCCTGTGGATGCCAACTTGATGGAGGAAACAGTGTCCCATGATACTTTTAAAATAGATCTTAATAAAATTGTATGAGTAAGACAAGTCAATATCTTAAAAGAAAAACATAGCTTAATCTCTCTGTTTTCCTCACACACTTGGTTAATTATCTTTCACAAACAGATACTATAGTATACTATAGTGTACTGTAGTCCTATAGATGTTAAATATGAATGTTTGGACTATTTTATAACATTCATTAAATATGAACAGCTCAATATTTCAATGATTGTATTCTTCATTATAGGTAAATCATGAATATTTATTATATGTTTGTGATTGCAAAATATTTAGATAGATTTTTAGAGGGAAGAATAATCTTGGAAACAACTTAAGAAAGTATTTCATTTCATGTAAAACAAATAGTAGTCTTTTCAATAGTTCCTCAGTCTTTGAGGATTTTGAAAAATAGCTTTGTAAATGACAAAGCTCTAAAACAGTCATCTGTCATATTCAGTGTTTCTTAATTTTATAGCTATAGAAGTCTTTGGGCAATATAATACAAAATATCTATAGACAAGTAAAAGTGTTTCACTATTATGTGACGAAAAAGTCATACTAATTCTGATATAAAGCTTTTAGTTAAATGAAACAGAAGCTTAAAAAAGTATTCACTTTTTACAGTACTCTATGAGAACCATTTTAAATGTAACTAAAGAAATAAAAATAAAATGAATTACTTAAGAAACATTTTTTAACATTCATTCTTTTTCATTCTAATACAAAATAAGGGACAATAATGAAATATAATAAATGATTTCTTTCCTCAAAATTATCTAAGGTCTTTTGTAAAATGTGTATGTATATTAAATCCTACCCAAAATATTCAAAGCAGCCCTTTTTTTGTAGTGGCAAAGAATTGGAAATTGAGGGATTCCTATCAATTGGGGAATAGTTAAACAAAATATGGTATATGAATATTATGTAATACTATTTTTCTTATAGAACAATGAATGGTCAGACTCTAGAGAAGCATGGAATGAATTACAGGATCTGATGCTGAGCAAAGATATGAACCAAGAGAACAATGTTCATATTAATAACAACATTATGAGATGTTCAACCGTGATGGATGCAGCTACTCTCAGCAGTTCAGAGAGCTAGGACAACTTTATTAGACCAGCTATGGACAATACTATCCCCATTCAGAGGAAGAAAAACAAAACAAAACAAAACAAAAAACCATCAGAATCTAATGAACGTTACATTCACTTTTAAAAATTTTTCTCCTATTTCTTTCCCTTAATCCTACTTTCTCACACCGAAAGATGACTAATCTGTAAACATGTTTAACATAAATATGTATGTTCAATTTTAGCCTAACTGTTCCCCACCTGAGAAGAAAGTGGTGGGAAGGGAGGGTGGAAGGACATTTTGTATCTTAAAACTATGCATATGCATATAGATGAATGTTGAAAAACTTTCATAACAAGTATTTGGAAAAATAAAATGTCAGCTAAAAAAATCCTAGAAATCATTAGAAACCTAATCCTAAAAACAACTAGATGTATTTACTACAATGTCAAATTAATTATAGTCATGCAAACATATAATAGTTCTCAAGTATTGAAAGGATTGACATATGGAGGAGAAAGTAGAAAGCTTTTGCTGCAGAGGACCAGAAAGTAGGTGTTTTGAGAAAAAGTTTCAATTCAAGACAAGAATTTTCTATTAATTAGTGATGCCCAATGGTGATTACTTTTTGGTTCTACTCAGTTCACTAAAACATCTATGTTCAGAGAACTGTACTCAATGTTCTCCATCACTTTGAATGTTCAGGTAAATGCTAAATGACTTTCTTTCAGGAATATTGATGAAGAAATTAATAGTATTGTAACAAATAACATCTTGAATCCTTTCCAAGTATAATATGTTAATAGTGATGATGTTGCATAATGGATGGTACAGACAATAAATGCTTTCATCAGTAAGGAAAAGGAAAATTAAACAATTCTAGTCCATATGTGCCATATAAACCTCATGGAGTGAGATTTGAAATGTTTATTGAAGAATAATCAAGACTTAAATTGGCAGAAAGAATAGTAGGTAGGGTTTACAGGCAAAGGAATAGTGGGTTGGGCTTAGAAGCAAAGAGAAAGTTTGAGGAGGGGAGTTGAGGAGGGGAAAATAGTTATCTTGTACTAGAAGCAATATTTTTAACTGCTCGTTGAATAAAAGAATAAATTATAGATTATAGGGTTTTTTTTTTAGGTTTTTGCAAGGCAAACAGGGTTAAGTGGCTTGCCCAAGGCCACACAGCTAGGTAATTATTAAGTGTCTGAGATAGGATTTGAACCCAGGTACTCCTGACTCCAGGGACCTTGCTTTATCCACTGCACCACCTAGCTGCCCTCCACTGTGCCACCTAGCTGCCCTCCACTGCACCACCTAGCTGCCTTATAGTTTGTTTAAAGAGATCAGTTGTGACTAGAGCATGAAGGTCTTAAATCTTAATGAAGTTAAGGAAATAATATTGGATAAAAGGGGAAACAATGAAGATTTCTGAGAAGAAGCTAGTCAATGAATGTAGTCATGTAATTTTAATGGAGTGTCAGTAAGCATCATATTGTCCATTTTTCCCACCACATTAGCTTTGTTGAGATTTTGGATAATTTTAAATCAATACTAGACAAAGTGGTCAATTTTTTTGCTAGATAGCTGATTATTTAAAAACAAACAAATATCTTCACTGACTTCAATCTCAGGTACTCTATATTTTATTTTCAAAAAGATAAATTATTTAAGTTTGCTACGCACATTTGAGCAAATCTTTGATTTGAGTTTGGCAATATTTATCCTGTCATACTGTGTGTCTTTCTGCCTGTCTTTATTACACACACACACACACACACACACACACACACACACACACACACAACCAAGTACTTGCTCATCTTTTTTGGTTAACAGAGGATTGTTTTTTTTTATTTTAGTTTTTTAGTTTTTGCAAGGCAATGGGGTTAAGTGGCTTGCCCAAGGCCACACAGCTAGGTAATTATTAAGTGTCTGAGGCTGCATTTGAACGCAGGTACTCCTGACTCCAGGGCCGGTGCTCTACCTGCTGCACCACCTAGCCGCCCCCAGAGGGTTGTTTATATATATACTACTAGAATTCCAAAAGGATGAATAGAATTAGTTCTCCTGAATTTATTTATATATCTATTTGAAAGATCATACTACTTATTTTTCTATATACTATAGATTGCAAAAAGTTAAAGAGTAAAGGAGAAAATGTAAACTCGACATTGTAAAGCTTTCTCATGAATCAGACCTTCCAAATAGACTCTGTCGTTTTGTTTTGAAATGAATTTCTAAAATGATAGTCACTTTCCTACTATAATAATCCTTTAATTTTTATTCAACAGAATAAAGTCAAAGCTTAAAAAACTTTAGTTTTGTATTACTTGATGCTTTGAATTCATTTCCATCATCAATACTTCATTTCTAAGGTTTGAAAATATAACAGTCAAGAAGGTTTTTTTTTTTTTCCTAATGAAATTTTTGCCTTTATTTAGAGTAAACAAGGTTAAAGGCAGCTAAGTGGCACAGTGAATAGAGCACTGACCTTGGAGTAAAGAGAAAGGAGACCTCAGACAATTGACTCTTACTAGTTGTGACCTTGGGCAAGTCAGTTTACCTTGACTGTCTTGAATCCAGGACCATCTCCAATTGTCCTGATTCATATCTGGTCACTCGACCCATATGACTCTGGAAGAGAAAGTGAGGCTGGTGACTTAGCCCAACACCCCCCTCACTCAAATCCAATTCATGTGCTTGTCGTGGCATCACCTCCCTGATGTCATGGTGGTCTTCATGAAAATGAAGGACAAACATTAGATTAAATAAAGTAGCACAATGGATATAGCACTAAACCTAGTCAAAAATCGCTGACTTCAAATCCACTCAGATACTTACTAAATAGGTTAGTCATTTAACCCCCTTTGCCTCAGAATCTTCAACTGTCAAATGAAATGGAAAAAGAAATGGCAAACCACTCCAGTGTCTTTGTTAAATGACATTCAAAAAAGGATCGCAAAGAATTGGACATAAATGAAATGACAAAACAACAAAGTCAAGTTGTAACTTGGTATTTGCAGCACAGTAGGTTAATGTTAAAAATGGTTTCTGCACTCTTGCATATTTTCAATTCCTCTTTGAAACATTCAAAATAACTATACAGAAACTATTAAAATACCCAAGCAATAAAAAAATGAAAGTGAAGTAAATAGTTTTAAAGAGTAATTTTAAAGAAAAAAATCAAAGGTGCAATTATGTGCCTTTCTGACTAATTTAAGAATTATAATCAATCATTGGCTATTAAGTTCTGATTTTATCTACATTCTTCATTAGAACACTAATTTCTACTTGGTTTTATATTTGTTACCTTGGAATAAGATACTTCATAAGCCAGTTTCCATTAAAAATTTTGTAAGCAATTTATCCCCAAGTATTCAATGGCTCATGGCTTTTCTCTGTCTCAGTCACAGATGAATTGTTGCCTTGCTAGATTTATAAAGTCAGTTAAAAGGACAGTCTTGGTTTACATTTCTAACCTTCTTATCTCTTATTCCTCTCTGTGTCCTCTCTTTTTAAAAAGATTAAAACAGAGGAAGATGAGCTCTTAAAGTTGCATATTTACTGCCTAACTTTAAATTTTACAATTTCTCTTCTGATCAATCTATGAAACAAAGAATTTTCCCCTACTCATGGGATTCTTTTCCAATAGATCACTAAATTGTGTGCTCTATGAATCCTGCAAATATGAATAAATTTGTTTGTTTTTTACATTAAAACACTTCGAGGTTGGCTCCAGCTTACCTCAATTTGTTCAGGAATGAATATAAAATTCTTTCAGAGAAGAAATTCTTAGAATTCTTTCCCTAGTACAACAAATTCTTAAGCAACAGAATTTTTAAAAAATTGAAATACAAATCAAAATTAGTATTTTAACAAAAGTAGTTTGACTACTGACTAAAAAATATTCACATTTGCAATATCAAAGAAATAAAAATGAAATAAAATTATAATTTGTCTCTAATGTTTACAAAATATTTGAAAGATAAATTTTTAGTTTAGGGTAAACTAAGTTTCAGTGATAAGGACAAAGATTAGAGTTTTTCAGCAAGAAAATAGGAAAAGTGGACAATTACAGTACCAAAGAGCTAAAAAGTAAAATCAATCATTAAGTCTTTACTTTCCTTGATTCTATTAAAAAAATAAAGCCTTAATATTTTGGGTCAGAGGACTACAAATTTGTAATATTACTGTATGAATAATTCCCAGTAGAGAAAAGCCCACCACTCATACAGCCTGATAATTCACTTGTAATTCAAAAATATAGAGAGTTGTCTGAAGAAAGGGGATTTTAAGAGACTTTAATGGTCACACAGCTAGTATGTGTAAGAAGAAGAACCTAAAAATATTTTTTATAGACTTTAAAGTCAGGTCTCTGTCTACTACTGCAAATTACTTCTTATCTTCTTTCCAAATTCACCCAAAGAAATCATATGTTGGATTTTTTTTTTAACTTAGCTTCAATAATTTTAAAAGGGAGAAAATAATAATAATACATGAATAGGAAATTTCTCATTGGATAAAATGAATGATCATGTCAATTAAAACACTGATTTCTGTGAATCATTGCTCCAAAACTTAATAGTTTAGGGACAGTTGGGTGGCACAGTGAATAGAGCATTGGCCCTGGAAGAAGAAGGACCTGAGTTAAAATTCAGATTCAAACACTTAATAATTACCTAGCTGTGTAACCTTAGGCAAGTCACTTAACCCCCTCACTTTCAAAAAACAAAACAAAAAACAAAAAGAAATTTATACACTTTATACACCTTGAAACAGATCCCCATTTTAAAAACAAATTATTTTGGCTTTTAATGATGGTTTTCCTAAGCTATTTCTTTAAGTTTTTAATTGGTTATGTCAATCTGATTGAGTATTTAATATTTGTTCTTGTCATAGAAAGTCATATCTAAAGAAATACATTATTATTCAGGTTAATGAAAGCATAGTGTTTCTATGTGCATATCTATTTACATACATACACATTAAATATATAATTTCACTCATTTTATGCAAATTGACTTTATTTCAAAATAGTAATTACACAGAAAAAATATAGATGATGTCATCATAAAATTACATGATTAAAAAATGGAAGACTGATAATGTACTAAAAATGAAAGAAAATTGATGAAAAGTCTAGAAGTTCCACTGGAATCCTCAAAATTTCAATAGGTTTCAAGTAGGATTTCTAATAGCATGTTGGATTTATGGCCTTTTGAGAATTATGGAATGATATAAACAAGTATCACACAGGATGGGCAGGAATTGATAGCCACTTCTTTGGAGGAAATATACATATAGGGCTAGAAGTTAAAAATGAATAGTTAGGACAATAGGTTAGGATAGGTGAGATGAGGAGAAAGAAGAGGAGGAAGATAAAAAGGAGAAGGAAGAGCAAAAGCAAAAGAACAGCAGCAGTAATAATAACAAGTAATATTGTTTTAAGGGATGGAAATGTTTTAAAATACAGTCTCCTTTCATTGTTTCAACATTATGAGAAGGTATGTACTATTATTTTTATCTCTATTTTAATAGACAGAAGGCTGAGTCAGATGAATGTTAAATGTCTTGCCCAGTGTCACAGATTTAGTAAGCACCTAATATTGCAGTTAAGTCAGGTCTTCCTGAATCCAGGTCTAGAACTCTATCCATTTATTTAAAGAGATTAAAGTTGAGGCAAGAGAATAGAAGATCTTTCATGCTGTGTTAAGAAGACTGAAACTCATTTAGGGAAGTAATAAGAAAATATTAAAGCTTTTTTAAGTAAAAGGGTAAAATAATAATATATTTTAATTCCATTAATAACTATAATGACTAATATATATTTATTTATACATTCATGGAATCTTATAAGAGGGAATAATATAATATCCCATGTCATGAGCCATATGAATGCTTCCAATAATTGGGATCTTGGCATTTCACAAGTTATTTCCTTCTATTTTTAAGATGACTGATTTTTAGAAAATTTTTCATTGAATTAAATCTCAAGATTAGAAATGTGCTCTAGGAAGATAATCATGATAGCATCATTGCAAGAGAGAAGGTGAAATGGAGATATTAAATCTAGTAAATGTATATATGATGAGTCTTTTTGCTTCCTCAAAAACTCTTGTCACAGAATGTAATTTTTTTACTCTCTATTATATGCTGACTCTACATTTTAAAAATTTATTATGACAAATCATAAAATCATCAAAGTCATTGAATCTAATTTCACTCTGAGCTAGAAAGGTGATTAGTTTTTAAAAACTATTTTTGAATTCAATAAAATTATGAATTTTTTCACGAATGACACATTTATTCATAAAAGTATATCCCCAAAACAATTTGAAAGCAAGATGAGTTAGAGGGAAAACAAAATAAGTTGTATTGAGAATCAATATAGTTGTATGATTAAAGCAGTAATTATCAAATATAGGCTATAATAATATGAATTTGGTGTTAAAGTCATGCTAGAATATATATATATATATATATATATATATATATATATATATAAAATTATTATTGTTGTAATTAGTTTTTTGTGAGTATGTTTGGGAAAAAGCATCAGTAATATATGATTAATTTTATTTGGGGATTTTAAATTCTATTTTATCAAATTAGCCCAACAGATATTTCAATAACTATTTTCACTATTATTTTCACTATCATTTTTAGTCCTTTTCATACATTTTGTGATCAAGTGTGAAAAATATCTAACACTTAATAAGTCTTATTACTTTCAATAAAATTAATTGGAAAAAGAATGAACATAGACTTGAAATATCTTACTTTATTTTTAGCAAAAGAAAGCTCGGCAACATAATTGATTTCCCATTCATATTGCCTATGGTTTGAAGAAAATAACTACAGATTACACTTACAATAGATTATGAAGTTTGTGCAATAGGGAAATTCAAATTTTATTTATTATGTTTGTATATAGTTTTCATATTTTCCTTCACCTTCATTAGCTATGAGACATACAAAAAATAATACTACTGACTGTTTCAAACTCATAGAAATAGAATAAAAGAAAGTTGCCTCTGAAGTATGGGTCTTAATTGCTTGAAAATAGAGGTGGTATGCCATATACATTAACTTTTCACTTGAGAAGTGTTTGAAGTATTGTTAAATTTAATTATTAATAATTTAATTCCTAATAGCAAAGAGATAGCACTGAAAAATGAAAACAGTAGCTGACAGAATTAAAAGGTCTGAATATTAATGTGAGTACTGTTGTAGTTCTGTGACCATGGATAAGTCACTAATAATTCTGAACATTAGTTCTCTAAAAGTCAAGTTGGAAATAATAAGGTTGATATTCTGAGGAATATGTGAGTTAAAACTATGTAGTTTGTGAAAAGTCCTTATTTTTTATTTAATAATCTACCACTATTAATAATGACTTATAGACTCTACTATTAGTCATGTTGCTCTGAAGTGATTTCCCAACATTCACATCAAGAATTACAAAAAAATCCTATAATTAATATGAATTTATATCTATATGAGTGATTAACTCCCAGATCAGTCTGACATAGAAAGAATTCCATCTGGTCTCACCTACTTCTCTCATTTTAGAAATAGAAAGGGTACAGAAGGGAGCAAAGAAAATACAGCCTCAGTCATCTGAAAATCTCCTCAAATTAGTTTTTTGTCATTGCTGTAATAAACTTAAAATAGAATCAGTATGTCTTTGTTTATTATGAAGAAACAAACCAAAAGCTAGAGCTAAATCCATGTTTAATGGTCCAAGGGGTGATCATCACCTTTTAACTGTTCATCTATCAAAGTTTTGACTCTGATGAATGCCTTCTATGAATCTGGTATTCCTCAATTCTGCATTTCTTTCTCTTTAAAAATATTTTAGTTTGACCAGTCTCAGAATACGTGTTATTTCAGTGACCTCTATGCCCTACTAATGTCTGTTCATATCTCATTCTGTTAGCTTTACCCACAAAATCTGGCAATTGCTTAGTCCTAGTTCTAAACAGGCAGAGGACCCAATGGCAATATGTGACAAAGCTCTTTGATTTTCCAGCTCCATTTAGCTAAACTAGAGGATTCCATATCAACCCATTAAGTCCCAAGTGTGATAAAAATGCATCATGTTTTATGAGCCACCCAATTTAGACTCTTCACCTGACTCCCAATTCCACGGCCAACTTAATAAAATACTTTTCTTCTTGGTGTGAAGCCCCACACCAACTTCCATAAATATCTTTGCCCCATATGTAGCATTGTAAATTTCTGTACTCTAGATAATGTTATTAACTGTCACTATTTTTATTGTATAGCACTTCAGACAAATGCAAAAATAAATTCAGGTTAATTCTATTTGAGAGGGCCCTTATCATAGTCTTTAAAACATTTTATCAAAAGCAATATGTTGCCGAAAGCATTCAGGAAGAAGGAGTGAAGAAATTCCTTACCTTATACTTTGGGAATTAGAACTTAATTTTAAGAAAAATCTAGATCATAAAAACCAATAGATCAGTGACTTTCAAAAGATATTTTAGAGATGATATAAGTAGTTCACCAGTGTCTTCCAAACATAAGCAAGTTTACTCTGTGATTCTTATTTATATGACAAAATCCACATTTATATTTTCCAATATAAATGACTAACTTACATAATTTAAAAAAAGTCAGAAACAAAAATAAATATATCTCAACAGGATTGTTTATTAAAATTAAATGCTAAAATAAAATCTTCAAATACATTGAATTCATTTTCAGTAGTTCTTCGAATTGAATGTATACAGTTCAACATATCATCTAAGTATGTATGGTGAGTAAATCAGTAAGAAGTCAGAGAAAAAGAGAGAAGTCACCTCATTTAGCATTTTATAATTCATAGCTAATGTGACATGCTCCCTGTTAAAAAATAACTTTGCTGCCATGGACTTGCTGATTACATACATTGATAATTTTGTGCCCAAGAATATCTTCCAAAATAAAACATTATTACTAATTAATCTTCTATCAATGATCATTCTTCAGATTGTGAAATTGATGTTAAGTTGGTTGAAGTAACATGCTTAAAGTGACCATTTCAATCAGAAATAGACATGAAGGGCCAGACAAGTGGCATTGATTTCTAGGTCTAGACCTATGGCTCCTTGAATCCCAAGACATTGTTCTTTATCTATACAATCTCGAAATTATTGCTTTCATATCTATCTATCTATCATCTATTTATTTGTTTGTTTAGGGGATTTGGGGGAATTTTTTGTAAGACATCAAAGTGGTCACGTTACAGCTTTAAGGTCTAATGGGTATGAGCAAACCTTCCAGTTAAAATAATATATTCATTCTATATTTATTGATGATAAAATATTTCCAAAGAAACCCACATTATTAGAGAAAAAGGTATCATCTCTTTATATATTACATAACATAAATCAGTTATATGAAACATTATCTTATCCCTGAGTATTAGCATAGTATAAGAAAGAGCACTTGATTGAGAATTAGGAGATTTGATATGTAAACCATTTTTTTCTCATTTGTGTGATCTGGATCAAGTTACTTCACCTCTCCTTTTAACTCTCTCATCATTATGATATAGGTTTAATTACTCTCTAAACTTCCTTCCCATTTTGTTTTTCTGACACTGAATCATCTATCATTTTTCATTTATTTCATGCATTTCATTTCACTCATTTATTCAGCAGGTACAAATGCATATATGTACACAGATATACATGCATCCTTCTATCCATGCATATATTGTTTGTTTGTATATAATACATATTATAAACAAACACACAAATAATTTATTAAGTCCTTTTCTGCATTACACAATTTTCTGGGTTCTGAAATTCAAAAGCAAATAGAAAAAGAAAATTATCTTGGGAGAAAGACTATACACAGATAAGAAAAAAAATATGCCTTAGGGGGCAATGGAGAGATTGGGAAAAGATTCACAAATTCATAAATGATATCCTATTTAATCTTAAAAGATTATTCGGGGAGGGAGGCTAAGGAAGCCTTGTAGACAGGATGATATTCTGTTCAGGAAATGTCTAAGGGAAATATGATGTATCTTCATTTACAAAAGAAAGCACATTGATATAATGAGCTTAATAAGTGTCACAAAAAACAATAATAGCATATAAAAATCTATTTAAGGAAAACAATGAAAATCTCTATCAGAAATAAAGACAATTGGGGCAGCTAGGTGGTGCAGTGGATAGAGAACTGGCCCTGGAGTCAGGAGTCCCTGAGTTCAAATCTGGCCTCGGACACTTAATAGTTAGCTAGCTGTGTGACCTTGGGCAAGCCACTTAACCTCATTTGTCTTGCAAAACTCTAAAAAAAAAAAGAAAGACAATTCTATAGAGAATCTGGATTCAAATTTAGCCTCTAATTCTTAAATAACCTGTGTGATCTTGGCCAGCCTTCCAGTATAGTGAACTCATCTTTAAAATGAAAGAATTAGGGGCAACTAGGTGGCACAGTGGATAGAGCACCTGCCCTGGAGTCAGGAGTACCTGAGTTCAAATCTGGCCTTACACACTTAATAATTACCTAATTGTGTGGACGTGGGCAAGTCACTTAACCCCACTGCCTTGCAAAAACTAAAAACTAAAAAATGAAAGTATTAGACAAGAGGGCCTAGGAGGTTCTCCTTCAGTTTTAATCCCAAGACTATGACTTGAAATGTTTTCAAATATAGTAATAAAATATAATCTTTACTATAGTATCATATCGATAATTTTTCACAGAGAATTTTAAGAAAATTATTGAATTCCAATCCTGGAAGCATAAGACCAAATGACCCATGGACCAGATATTTCCATCCTCTTCTAAATAAAGGGTTGAATAAATACCTGCTTCCACTTTCCATCATATGATTTAGAGAATGAAACAATCTTCTAATAATCCAGTTCATTACATATAAATAAAAGTAAAATTATTACATCTCACAATAGTTTTGTTTAGATTTTGCTTAGATTATGTGGGCTCAATGTATACATTTTATCAATGGATGAAGTAATTCTATGTTCGTATATGTGCATATATGCATATAAATATATATATATAACTGTAAATATATATAAATACATAGATTTATGTATATAAAAATAGTATATAAACACACAGACACATATTATGACTTACTAGAACAGCTACAAAAATTATCCTAAAATGAATATGGAAGGAGAAACTATGAGCAAGTATTTGATTAAAATGTGCTTATCAAAAACTTGACCAATGTGCACTTAACTATCCTCCATATTGTGGAGTCTTTTAAAATACCTCCCTCACTTTCATATCAAAAATTGAATGTTTAATTAATTGATGAAGTATGTTTATCATGAAATAATTCCATTAAAACATTTCCATCTCATTCATTTCCTTGGAAATATGGCAATATAAAATAACTTCATTATCATATAATGCTTGAGGATAATCACTTTAATGTAACACTTTTTTGAAATTTAGTTTTGCTCAATGCAATTTATGAGTTATACATTTTTCAACCATTCCCTGTAATGTGTTAGGAGGAACATATTTCTAAAGTCATAATAAAAGTCAGTAGAAAATTCTAATAAAATGTACAATTGCCTACATTATGCAGAATTTTAGTGTCACATCTAATATATAAAAAAGATTGTCAAGTCCTTCTTGAACCGAATTAAATTTTATGTAATATAGTATAGACACATACACAAACACCAATATACCTAGAGTAGTTCAGGATGTAAATATCTTGCAGTAGGTGACTCCTGGAAGTTATGGTATTATTCTCTATGATTCACAGTCCTTAATCACCACTCTAATGCAAAGGAAGAGGTGAAGCACCTTTGTAAACTTAAGAAAATATTGAATGCATTTAGGAATATTTCTCCATTGAAATACAGACATATTCTTAGCAGATCTTATGATCTAATTTTACCACTTTTCAAATGTAGAAACATTAAAGGAAATAATTTAACTGTTTGTATATATAAGAATATTTCAAACCCAAGGAAAATGTAAAATATGACCCTCAGGAGCTTTGCTGCATTTCTTCAACTCTCTCATACCATACAAAAATATGATATTCTGAGCAAGCAAATCCATAGTCAACCATATACATCTGTATTTCCAGATTTCCTACTATCAGGGGAAGTTTTAAAGTCTAGAGAACTATAAAATAAAATGAAAATAATCAGTTTTTTTGAGTTGTAATAATAAATTGCATAGAGAAAAGAAGCAAAAGATTATCTTAGCAAATTCATTTTTAAAAATTATGATAGTGAAGATGGTAGATAATACTATAATTTTAACTGTTAATAAAATAACCTGCCTTGTTTACAATGCACAAATAGCAGATTTTTTTAAGAATCAATAAACTAAAACTCTTGAACCTTCATGATTATATAAAAGAACAAAAATATATTGTAAAATCCTGAGAGCTCATTGGTGTGTGGTATTTACTCACTTACTGAATGGAAGGCACTGAATAGATATGTAATCACTAATATGAAAGTTTTTCATTCCTTATGTAGTATTTTTAAGTTTTAAAAATAGTATTAGCCATGAAATATGGATGAGAGAACAATTCTGTACTGAGTCTAAGCAAAAGGAAAAATTCCTCAGTGGTACATCTCTTCCATAAAAATGTGCATACATATAGAGCTAGCATAGTATAGTGGCTGGTCCAAAGGACTGAAGTTGATAAACTGCCTCTGCTGCTGATTAGGTATATGATCCCAATAGTAATGACATCTATTTGTCTCAAGTAACTCCCAAAGGCTTATTTATTAACTCAAAGATGGGTTGGAACATAAGTACTGTAACTTGTCTTGGCAGAGGGAGTTCCTATACAGAGAGTTATCAATTCAATTAAGAACACAGATCAATTATTTACTAAAAATTACTCACACTATTTTATATCATTATAGTGTATTCCTGCATAAAATACTAAAACATCAAAAACAGCAATATTTCAGCACACTATCTGAATTTAAATACAAAACATCCAAAGCATTCCAGGAAAGTGCTAAGTCACTGAGAGCATCTGCAGATATGTCACCTATAAGCTTCCATTTTACTATATATAAAAGACTTTAAATGATAGAAGCCAAAGCTAAAACCTGTGGAGTCTTCTTGAGATGTTATGAGAAATATTGTAACTGATATTCATATCTAACTGATTATAGATAGTTTAGATAGATTTCTAATGAAAATCAATGCACTCTTTTACAAAGAATAATATTCCCTTATTAATTAACATAATCATATTACTGAATTTAATATTGAGGCATTAAAAACTATATAATGATTCATTTTCCTTTTCTTATATTCATCGACTATTACATGTATATATTCCTTTCCATGTAATCTCAATCTTTTATCTCGTGTTTTTGACAACCATTTGCTCTTACAATTCTCATTTCTCGGAAAATACCAACATCCAATTCAAAGTACAGATGGCCTAGAAGAATCAGTATGGCACTTGACTTATTTCATTTAACAATGTAGTTCTGAAGTTTAAATTTCATCAACACATGTCTCTATTGTTAAAGCCTTCAACAAATGAGAAGCAATAAAACAAAACTCAGAACAGAGTGATTCAGCACTAAAGGGAAAATACTGAAATCATATATTATTTGTGACTTTATTCCATTAAGTCTGATAAGCCTATGAGTGAAATGGTTGCTGCAGAAGATATGACTATTATGATTAATATTTAAAATGAAAACATATTTGTATTTGAATAATAAAAAAAAACTTAGAGGCATACCCAAGTTATAGTCTTGGAATAACTTTACAAAACTACCTCAGAGGTAGGGAGAGGCATTCAAGCAAAATCTTTTGAAAATCAGTTGATATGTCTGCCCCCTAGGGGACTTCAGAGTTCTTAACTTTCAAATTTTATAAGCCAAAAATGCCTATAAATTCATCTTACAAGAACTATGGAAAGCTTCTTCTAGAGAAAAAATAATTACATATATGTATGTGCTTTATATATACCATACCTACATATATGTATATGTGTGTATGTATATGTATGTATATTCATTTCAAGAAAGTAAAAAATAAAAATGTGGAACTGATTTGAAACTGAAAACATGCCTGGCAGTCAAAGGAGAGAACTCTTTTATAAGACATGACTTGAAATCTTAAATAGTTTTGATATCACAGAACAAATAAAATAGTATGTGATAAAATTTCCAAATATATAAATATGAAAGGAAAAGAAAAAAACAGAAGTTTATAAAAATATTCAGCTATATGAAGTTATTGAGAGGAAATGACCATGTTCCTCTTTTTGTCTAAAGTGAGATGTCTTTCTCCTGGGTGGCAATGACTATAATGAGAACCAGGATTGCACATTTCTCTCTCTAATAAGTAAATAACAATTGTCCTGTATGGTCATCAGTCTGGAGTGAGTAAATAAGTACTGCCTGTTATCAACCAATTAATTCACCCAGAATAAAACACTACACTGTGTTTAAATGGTCTCTTTCAACAAGAAAGGATCATTACTGAGCTCAAGCTCAAGATGAATTTAGAACATTCATTTTCATATTAGCTTTTTACATTGTGTACTTTAATTTATACTTTGTAGAGGCACTATTTGATGATGAGAGATAGTTAGAAAAGAAGAGAAATGAACTAGATACAAGGTCACTATAAAACTAGTTCCCTTGAATACTTGAAATTTGCTAAAATGCATTGTTATCTACTTGAAATATTCTCAAACTTCCATAATAAAGTCTCTCTCTGTCTCTGTCTGTCTCTGTTTCTGTGGGCCTCTGTCTCTGCCACCCCCCCCCCAGAAATACATAGTAATCTACATCTATATAAAACACAGAGACTTTGAACAAATTGTACTGCAATAAATATTCACAAGTATTACATGTCATTACTTAAATTCTACTCCAGGGTTCTTCACAATTCAAAGTAATCTGGAAAATTGGCCATTATCAAAATAATATAATCAATATAGTCAGTAAAACTAGATTAAAGCAGCCTATTTTGAGAATTGATTAAAGTGACTTGGTAATGGTACAACTTCACTTTCAACTTCAAAAATGCAGACTTTGAAATAATGTCCAAATTCTTTAACTAAAATCTATAAAATTAAAAGCCTTTACCTATATTCACACAATCTATGAATGTATGGGAAAGAGAAGTGAATACATAGATCCAATATCAGTTTATATAATTTACCACTAAAATGAGAAAAAAATCTTAATAATAGACCTGGACTTAGTAAAGTATATTCAAAATTTTATTAATTATGGGAAAAATAATACTGAGAGTTAAAAGTTACTCTACTAAATTTAGTGACATATAACTAGGAGAAAAATCAAGTCATAAACTAGAAAAACTTTCAGATAGTTTCATATTTTATCTGAAACAAATAGCTAAACATTCTTACATATTATATTCCAAAGAGATTGGGACCATAATACTGTGCTGGTTTAACTATCATAATTGGAAAGTAGATACAGAATAAAAGTATTAAACTTAGATTTTTTCCATGTTACTTTTTGTCTTCTGATGACCTCTCCTGGTTGAGTTGTTCATTATCCTTGATTCAAGTAGTTAACCATATTTTATTCTACATTCAATGTGCTAAATCTCAAGGGCACATGGTACATAGATTTAAACAGAATTTTGGAAGTGTAAATGTGCAGAACAAGAGTGAATTATTAGCATTGTCTTCTGGGAATTGTTTTATTTTTCATATTGACTTCTGAAAAAATATGCCCTTTTAGAAGTGACACCTTTAATTAAACTGAAAAAGACTGTATTTATCAAGTCATTGTATATGAACTATAGCAAATAAAAGTAACAGAGACAGATATAATATGTAAGTACACAGGCTTTCTTGTTGAATCAAAAATAAATAACACTTTGATATGTGAGTAAATTAATGAATGACTAAATGTAAAATCCAAAGTATTTTTCTCATAATAATATTTTATCTTATACTTAAGTGACCTCAAATAATAAGCAAAATAGATGTCAAGGAGACCAAAATGTTAATTTCATTCCATTATTGACTTAGGAAAATAGTTTCCTATAACTGATGGATATAGAGAACTATATCCAAAAGTCTGTGAAAACTTAATGAGTTTCACACAAGATAGAAAACTGATTTGGAATATAGCAATGATGAACTTATATTTAGAAAAATCCCACAATGTATTCTAAAATGTTCTCTGATGAATGCCAAAATATTAAACAATGTAAACATTTTACCTTCTAAATCACATTAGTTCAGTATTCTAATTGTTATTTCAACACAGAAACTGACTCAGGGAATAACATATGTTCATAATATCAATATAATTCTGACAATCTGTTATAAAGTAGAGATGTCATTGAATTTTAAAGTTCTGTTTTTTTATGAAAACTTTAGAAAACTTCTTCTCAACTGAAGCAATAAAATTGGTATCTTAGAAACTACCCTAAATATTGTACATTATCCCTGTACCATAACCAAGTAGAAAAAGCGCAATTATAGTTTTAACAAAAGGCTATTATAGTCTTTGTCAATCAAAAAAGAGAATGAATTTACTCAAAATATGATGTTAATATAGATTCTTCTTGGGGTGCTTATCAATTAAGAAAAATCAAAATTGATAACCAGTGTATAAACTTACACAAACTTTATAAAACATTATTGTAATATTTAGTTGCACATTGCAAACTTGCCTGCATTTAATGCAGAAGATTTATTAACATATCTGTATGGTAAATAGAACAAACTAAATCAACTTTCTTTTTCCAAATTGAAAATACTTTCTTTTTCTGATTCCAAATATCTGGTCAGACTCTATAAGTTTACTTATAAACATTTAAATATTTGCTGCTTATAAATTTCCCAAGATCCCCTTAAGCCTAGAACCTTGACCCATGCAACCAAATGACTGGAGCATGAACTCTTCCTGAAACAAAAGGAGAGTCAGTGCCTCTTCTTTTTCGGTGCATTATGCTCTAGCAAAGCAATGCAGAACTTGAGTTGGTGTGTTCCATTTTATTCCAGCGTAATGAAAAAGATGAACAGTCTACTTTGGTTGGCTAATGTAGAGGCATGCCCAGAATGACATTTACTTGAAAGCCTTTCTAAGAAACTCGTGCAATATAATATTATAGATCTTATATTTAAAAAACTACCCTTGCCCTGAGTTCCATGACTGTGATGCATTAGCTTCAAACTGTACAAAGTTACACCATTTCTAGCTACTGTGTTTAGTTTCACTATCTTCAGTTTTAGCAAGGAAATACCAAAGGGACATCACGTTTTCTTTAGAAGAAAACAGAAGTAAAAGATGTCCTGGGCAATCTAAATTGCACTCTACAAACTTGTGTTCTGGCCCTATCAGACTAAATCCTTAGTAAAAATGTAAACTCCTAAATACCAACTTGCTTTGGCTTTCACTTTTCTTTACTCGGGCTATCAAAGCCAATTTCAGTAAGCCATTGATGTATTAAAAAAAAAAAAACAAGGAAGAGGAGGAAGAACTTCCAAGCAGCTGTCTTCTAAACTAGCACCACTAGGACCAAGCAGGTGCAGTGAATTATCTCTCTAATGCCAGAACCAACTTTCCAGTAACATCACCACAGTCAAAAACCACTTCCCCTTCCAAAGCTGGAGCGCTAGGTTTTGGAGTTTCTCTGCTGCAGTGACTGCAAGTGCGTGACAGCAGAGACACATACACAAATCAAGGGAAAAGAACGGCAGACGCACTCTGGAGTTGATACACAGGGTGGAATAACATCAATGCGACACCGAAATCCTTCAGGTTAATAAAACCACCGGGAAAGAAACAGCGGGGCTACTTACGGGAAGTAGAAGAAGCTGTCCAGGCTCTGCAGCTAATACTGCTCAAAATCCAAAGGAAAAGAGCTGCCCCGCAGCCGGTTCGCGAGACCATAACCATCCTTCTCCTCCCGGTTCCTTCTACCACCAGTGCTCACTGCAGAATTGCCGTGACAAAGGTCCGTCCACTTCGCTGTCTGTCTGTCTTGCTCTTGTAGGAAGGTGCGTTGCTTCCAGATAAAGGAAGAATCCAAGTCCCTTCCCCTTCGTTTCCCCGCTTCTTCTCCAGTCTCTAGTCCTCTCGGGCTCGGAGCAGTAGAGTGAGTCCTCTCTCCCTCAGTGATGGGTATTTGCCTCTTTCGCAACAAGCCGGTGTAATGTCATGAGGAAGGGATTTGCCAAAAGAAGGAGGGGGTGGGGGAAACCCAACAAACACCCCACTCCCTCCTCCCAAAAAGACCACAGAAGGAAGTGGGGAGAAGAAAAAGAGGATGCAAAAGGGGGAAAAAAAGAGGGAAGAGAGGGATAGTGGTGCCGCTGCCTCTGCTGCTTCTACCACTGCAGGAGAGCGCTTCTCTCTCCACTGAGCAGCGCGACCAAGAAAGATTTCAAATAGCCCCTCAGCTCAGAGATAGATAGATATATATATATGTGTGTGTGTGTGTGTGTGTATGCATATATATGTGATATATGTAGTGCTCTAGCCACGTACACACAGCTAAACACACACGCTCTCTCCCTCCGGCAGGCAGACACTCCCGCTTCAGCTCTCCCCTTCCCCAGGATTCCTCATTCTCCCCCAGCAGTGGGAGCAGCAGCAGCAGCTAGAGGAGGAGGATGAAGAGGAAACACTGCCGCCGTCAGCAGCAGCAGCAGTAGCAGCAGCAAGCACAGGCTCCTTGCAACCCCAAGCTAGGGGAGGAGGAGGGGGTGGGGTGGGAAACCCTCCCTTCTCTCTGCCTCTCCTATCTCCTCCCCGACTCCTCCTCCTCTTCCTCCTCCTTACTGTACCCCTCCGATTGTCAGGACCCTACTCCCCTCCCTTTGCCTCGCTTTGAAGCAAAAAAAATCAGAGGAGAATGAAGCGGAAGGGCCCGAGTCCTTAGGCTTGAGGCTGGGGGAAGGATAAGGAAGCTGGCTTCTCCAATAAGCCTTTGGAAAGCTGAGCTGTCCGTGGTTCTGAAGTTGGGAGATTCGCTTGGTAATCTTTTTTGTTGCACCCCCTATGCTGAATGCTCCCACCCGGCTTCGAAAAAGGCGACTCACCCCCACCCCCACCCCTACCCCAGATGACTTCTGTTTTTCTTCTCTCCTCCCCTTCAAATAGAGATGGTACAGGCTCCCAGAGCTCCAACCTCCCGGGAACCACAATCAGGCGTCCGACAGGCAGGCAGGTCTTCCGAGTGGTCCTAACACAGTACTGAACATCCCAACTGGAGGAGCTAGGACTGCAGAAGCAGCTAATGCAGATGTTTTCAATATGTAATTAATTCATACTCACACACACATATGCAAACATATTAAGCACACACTAAAGTCTAGAAAACTGTATTGAGGTAAATGTGCCCACAGATAGACACAAACACAACCCTGCCATAAATAAATTCACTAAACACGCACACACGTTTTTACTCCCCAGAAAGATATCTAGATGGAAGATCTGACTTACAGCAATCTCTGTGGAATGCAAAAAGACCTAGTTTTTGCCCTGTACATTTAATTAAATTAAATCATAAATCAAATATTACCACCATTCATTCCCAAGTCCATACCTGGCTACCAGTAGCAAACCCTCCATGGAGACTTTCTCTCATGAAATTTAGTATTTGTATGTAATTTTTGATCTAGATTTTTTTCATATCAAACAAGTCAATACACTTATTTTTTACTGAACAAGAGAAGAGATTTTGCTCCTACAAATATCTATCTATAAATGTTTGGGAGGCCTAAGTGGGGAAACTACACAGTTTAATATTTTCAATTGTTTAACTTTCACTTTTAAAGAAACTTAATTTTTTTTATGGAGATTCTGCTAAGACTTGAAAAATACTTTTAGCATGGAAACGTGTGATTTGTTGGTGCTTATGTTAAGGGTTGATGACATCTTAAATTTAATGTATAATTAATAAAATATTAATAAGTCTATTGCTCCAGTCTTTATTTAGGCATTTTTAAAAAAACTGATTTGAAGGGATGTTTGATAAGTGATAATTTTAGATTATATTGGGAATTGACTAAGAAAAATAGCAAAGCTGCATCTTCATGACACATGATCTTACTACTCAAAATTAATCCATTAAGTTAAGTGCTAGAGAGTTAAAATCACTTAAAATAATATTTTTCTGATTTGCATTTTCTTCAGTATTAATAGAATCTGCAGTTAATGAAAAAGTAGAAAAATACATGGAGTTGGGGTTAGGGATGCCAATGTTCATTAGTGGAAGTGAAAATATATCTGATATAAGAAGAAGAAAAGCCCATTGAAAAATGCAACTTTTCAGACTGATCAATTACGGCAATGTCTCTGCAGCTTAACAAGTTCTTGGGGGGGGGGGGGGTGGAGACCAAAAAGAATTAGTTCAAAACAACTTTTATCAAAAGAAGAACAGACAAAAAAAGACCCAGAGAAAAAAAATCATTCCTTTCCCTAACAGCCTCAGGAATGAGTACTTCAAGTGTTATAGATGCAATTACATTTCTTGCAACAACAAAAGTTGTGAATATAAATAGTATTCTAGGATATGTTGATTCTTTAAGAATAAGCAAGCCAATGAATAGAGCACTGATCCTGGAGTCAGGAGGATCTGAGTTCAAATACAGCCTCAGATACTTGATATTTACTAAGCTATGTGACCATGGACAAGTCACTTAAGCTAATTGCATTGCCAAAAACAAACAAACAAACAACCCAAGTATAATAAATGACCACTCACTGAACTCTACCCTCCTCTTTTCCTAATATGGGTTTATAAAGTCAGGACTAAGTTAATCAATAATAATAACCGGTGTCACAAAACTCCTTCAAACTCCAGGGCTTGTTATCACCTGTTTTAACCCTACTTGGTTAGGGCTGAAAATGGATAGTGTCATACATCAGTAACAAAGAATTCTTTGCTTCATGATTATGTGGATTGGACACTGATATCAAGGTAAACCTAATTAATGTAAAGAATTAGCATTTTACACAGTACAGGAAAGAATATTCTCTAGAACACAACCCACTCTCTACCCACATTTCATCTTTCCACTAGACCTAATAATTAAATAGTACTGTATTATTTCAGTTACAACATAATAATGAAGACCAGTTAAGCACTAAGGTCATCGTACTTTTCATTGCTTGATAGACCATCAGCAATTGGTGAAATTGAATATGTTTTTCTCCCTTCAAAGTAAAAGTGACATTAAATATAGGAACACATAGAAATAGTCATGCAGAAAAAAATGTAATATCTATATTGTTGAACTGGTAAGGGTTTCCAATTTCTTCCTATCTTGTATAAGTTAAATACTAAGTATAAGGTCTTCTAAGTTTTTTTTTGTAATCATTAAAAAAAAATAGGATTAGTGGTTATATAAGGGCAGTCTCCTAGAAGATACAGGACCAGAGAGCAATAAATAATAGCCTTTGCGTGAGCAATTATTTCCTTTAAGATATCTAAATGGATAAGAGCAAAAAAAAATGTTGAATGTTCAGTAGGCCCCACTGTCAACTGACAGTTAAATAACTTAATTAAAAGTTAAGAGAAGTCAATAAGAGTTCCATATATTTATATGTTTGATATAATAACTACTTATATTACATTTTAAGTGACTTGCCCAATGTCACATAGCTAGGAAGTAACAAGTATCTTAAGCTGGATTTGAACTCAGTTCCTACTGATACCAGCATTAGTGCTCTAGTCACTGTGCCATCTAGCAGCACCACAACTTTTTAAAGTAAAAAAAAATCACTTTTAACATAGTTTATTCAGTTATGTTTAGCTTATAAGCAAAGATATTATTTAATAAAGAGAATTGTTCCATAATATTTTGTCTGAATGTAAAATCTATTATCCTAACTTCTGCTTTGTCATCTCTCAAAGAAAGGAAGTAGTCCACATTAGAATATGATGATATAGTTCTCTGGTGTAGTAAACTCACTTGTTTTTATCATGATGGTTTTAAAGGAAGTAGGAAGGATCAATGTATTAGCTATGGTATTAGTGCCATTTGTTTGTAGAATGGTAGAAGGCAGGGCAGTGAGATATCTTCATTCATTAAAAACTAACTCCTCTGTGTGGCCTTGGGCAAGCCACTTAACCCTATTTGCCTTGCAAAAACCTAAAAAAAAATTAAAAAAAACTAACTCCTAACTCCAGAACACTTTCATTATGCCATGGTTTAGGTTAATTCAAGCAATGCTTAGCTGTACTTATATCCAATATTTTTGCTCTCATTTCCTCAAAAAGCACAATAAAATGAAAAAAAAATAGTGTTTTAGATCTAAACTTGAAAGGTAGCTGAAAGTTCAACTAGTTCAACTCACTCATTTTACAAATGGTGAAACTGAGGTCCAGAAAGGTGTAGTGACTTGCCCAAGATCACATTTGTTCCTTGATTTCATTTTTGAATGAAATTACCTAATTAGCTTATTGCCTAATCAAGGAAATTTATGAAACTATGATTTGTATAGAACAAAATACTTTGATGGCAGTGATAGTGATAATGATAATAAGTAATAATGGCTTAATGTAGTGATTCTAGTGAACACTATTGTTCCCATTTAAGAGTAACAGTAACAGTAATGTTAAACTACAGTTATCAAACTATTTTGAGAAGGCATAGACCTCAGGCTAAGAACTCTTGGAATAGAATAGACTCTGAGTTCAAGTTTTCATCAGACACAAAATTACAGGATAGCCATGGACAAATAACTGTATTTTTCAGTCTCTTTAGGCAACTAAGCAGTAAATGATAAAATTATTGGCTTATCTGCATTGAAGAAATTTTTCACAGAGGTAGTATTAATGATAATCATAATTGACATTTACAAATAATTTTACAATTCACAAAAATTCCTCCATATGAACCTCATAAGGGTGCTATTACATAGGTATGGTAAGTATTATTAACTTCATTTTAGAATTGAGGAAACAGGCTCAGGAATTTTCAGTGACACTGGTGGGTCAAACTTTTGAAATCACTCAGTGCCTAATATAATTTATTCTCTGAGTATTTAATCAGTGATGATGTTATAGAAGTTCTAGGTTTGTAATAAAGTAATAATTAAGCCTTCAAAATTTCCCATGCTTTAAATCTCAAAGATTTTATATTACCCATTTACATTAGTTTTAAAATAATCTCCTTCTATTAGATAGTGAAAGGGACTCTGACACACAGTCAGGTGATCTGAATCTAAATCCCAGTTCTTCCATTAACTGACCATACAGGATTAGGCATATCACTTCCATCTTTCTGATTTTTTAATTTTTTTAATCTTAAATAAATGATTTTCTCTCTAAGGTCCCTTTCCACTCTAAGATTTGATGCAATAATGAATATACTTTCTAATACACTGAAAATCATCCTTGGTATTAAAAAGTTTAAAAAAATTAACAAGTAATAATGGCTAACATATTTTGAAGATAGGCCCAAACTGAACTTGTTCATGACTTGACAAAATTAAAATTACCATCATTTATGTGCCATTTAAGTTTTACAAAGTATTGTGCATAGACTCATTTGAGACTCACAACAACTTCATGAAATATGTGTGCTACAGATATTGTTAAACTCATTTTACTCAAAAGAAAACAGACTCATTTGGAAGCAAAATGATTTGCCCTTTTTTACTTAGGGATGTAAGTTAAGAGGGAGGATTTGAACCAAGGCTTTCTGACTTCAAACTCTTCACTTTTCTAATTCTTCAGGTAATTTCAGTTCAGTCAGGTAGAATTTTAAGGCTGTATATCTAAAGTTGAATAAGGAGGTATATTTTTGCTTTTTAAGGAATTGTTATGTCCAAAAAAGGTGTTAGAATCTTTATACCGGACATGAATCTAAGCATTAGAATAGGGACATTGGTTAGCCTGTGTATACATGTGGAGAAGGGATCTATGAAGCCACAGCTCTAGTTGAATGTATAATCTACTACTGGGAAAGGGGGAAATCAGGAAAAGCAAATAAGCCCTGGTTATGGCATTTGACCACTTATATCTTCTCACAGTTGGAAAAGGAAAGTATAATTACATGTATATTTTTTTAGGTTTTTTTTTTTTGCAAGGCAAAGGGGTTAAATGGCTTGCCCAAGACCACACAGCTAGGTAATTATTAAGTGTCTGAGATTGGATTTGAACCCAGGTTCTCCTGATTCCAAGGCTGGTGCTTTATCCACTACGCCACCTGGCTGCCCCTAATTATGTGTATATTAATGCCATAAAAGGTGTTTCATAAATTCCAGATGCTATGAAGCTTGAGCTTTTTAAAATAGAGGGCCAAGGGTGCTTTCTGGTTTATGCCTGCCTGCACTGAAGAATATATGAGGTGACAGAGATAGCCTACTTTTTCCTATTATCTTAGAATTAAGGGAAAATATCTTAACCCTTAGTTCTTTTTTCTTCATGTGATATGACTGCTTTATCTGTTATGAATTGGAAGATATAATTCCAATGCAATCTCTTAGATATCTAGAAAAATCTGTGTGATGTATTGAAAACAGTCTAGGACTGAGAGTTAAAAAACTCAGGCTACTTTCAAGTCACATTTTTCAAATATTTGATAATTGTTATTTAACTGAATGTCTTTGGCAAGTCAAGTAAACTCTTTGAGTCTCAGTTTTCCCCATATTTAAAATGGGACTAATGATACCTGCTTTACCTATATATCTAGGTTGTATTGAAGAAAGCATTTAATGTTAAAATAATATAACCTACTATTAACCACTCTCACATACAGATAATCCATCTGGAGCCTAGGCTCTTAGGGCTTCTAATTGGCACTTGGCATCAGTGTCACAGGCCACATGGGTGATACATCAGAAATAGATCAGAAAACCATATGTTTTTCTAATTGTAGAACCTTCGGCATTGTTTTTCATGCCCCAGCAGAGAGGACTGGGTGATGAAGCAGATACAAATTAAGCATGCCTACAATAACCACAATACCTTCTCTGAAATCCCTAGGGGATAACACATGGAAACTCAGAGTTCTGTGTATGAAAACCACTGAGATGACTTAACCAATAACAATTCATTTATCATTTCTCACTGTGTGGCTTACAACCTGAGAAGAAAATTAAAGAGAAAAGAAACACCCTTTCTTTAAAATATTACTACTAAAATGCAGACTGTGCAAAGAAAGTGGATACTAAAATGGCTGTGATTAAGCAAGACATAATAATAGAGTGATATGTCAAAAAAAGGAAAATGAAGATCTAGATATATCTTCTGATCAGATGAAAAGAATTGCATCTTATTTAGAATAATCATACACCTGTAAATCCAGTTAAAAATACTCCTCCTCCCATCCCTAAACCAAGTGTATTTTACCTATCTTAGTGGGGTTTTTTTGGAAATTCATTTGCAGCAAAAGGAATCACTTCCTTTGAATCTTCCTATTATTTGATTATCTAATAGAATAGAAAAGAATCTACTAATTTCAAATGTCTGCTCCCAGAAAACTGTATAATTTTAAATATAGGGACTTACCTTATATGATCAAGGGAACTGTTGGCAAAGTAATCATAGGCTCAGTTAGTGAAAAAAAAATATATACAGGATGATTATAGAGGATAAATAAAAGTGCCTGGGGATTTCCCAGAATTGTTTTGAATGTCATCACCTAGCCAACACCTTGCTTATCAGAGGGCATAAATAAGGTTTGCTGAATGGTTGGCTGGAAGGGATATCAAGTCAAGTGAAAAAGCATTTCTTAATTGCCAAGCAGGCACCAAGCAATATGCTCAGATATAGAGATGCAAGTAAAAGTAGAAGTAAAAAATAAAGGTCTAAGAGGAGGACAATATGCAACAGCTCTGAATTAACAAGACAAAACAGGTGTTCCTGAAATCCTAGTGACATTTTAAATAGTTTAAAATCCACTGATGTTTTTGGGAATACCCTGAATTATAGTAGATACCTTAGAGATAATCTCAGAGGGAAGGCATTTACATTAAGGAGACTTGGGAAAGGTTTTTTGCAGACACTAGAACTTAAAGTAGGACTTAAGAGAACACTGGGAAGTCAATTGGAGGAAAAGAAGAGAGAGGTCTAGGAATGCAAACTACCCAAGGAAAACTACTAGGAGTGCAAAGATGGAATATTATTCTCAAGGAATAGCAAGGAGATCAGTGACATTGGTTTCCTGAGTACAAGAAAGGTGCAGAGATCCAGGTTACAAAGGACTTCAAAAGTCATATAGAGGATTTTATATTTGAACTTGGGCATAATAGAAAGACAGGGGAGTTAATTAGAAAAAGGGGCATACCCAAATCAGACTTATTCTTTTTTTTTTTTCAGTTTGTCAAGGCAATGGGGTTAAAGTGACTTGCTTAAGGTTGCACAGGGAGGCAATTAAGAGTCTGAGTTCAGATTTGAACTCAGCTCCTCCTGACTCCAATATCAGTGCTCCATCCACTGTGCAACTTAGCTGCCCTTATCAGATTTATTCTTAAATAGTATCAATTTGACAATTGAATGAAGAAAACATTAGAAAGGGAAAAGGCTACCAGCAGGGGGATCAATTAGCAAGTTATTTCACATGTCCAGGAATGTGAGGACAAAGTCCTGCCTGAGGTAGTGGCAGTATCAGAGGTGAGTATACAAGACTATATACAAAAAGTGAGTATACAAGAAATAAGTATACAAAGGGAAAATCAATAGAACTTTGTAACAAAGTGAAGATGGAGAAAGGTGAAAGAATAACTTAGTGAATATACTTAATTTTCAAAGATGAGTGACTGGGAGAATAATGATACTCTTGACAGTAATAGTTAAATTTGGAAGAGGGAAATGAGCTAATGAGCTCAATTTAGGTTGTCTGTAAGATGTCTCTGAGACATCCAGTTTTAAATGACCAATAAGATTAGAAGGCAGGAGACATCTTAGGATTGATCAAATATACCAGAGAATCAGCTGCACAGAAATACTAATTGAATCAATTGCAAGTGATGAGATCACCAAATAAAAGAGAAGAGAAATGAAATGAAGACCTAGTACAGAGCCATCAGGAATATTTATGATCAGTTGGTATTACCTAACTGAAGTTCTAGTGAATTTGAAAATGAATGGTCAGACCAATTTCCCTAATGAATATGGATGCAAAAAGTTTAAATAAAATATTAACAAAGTGATTATAGCAAGTCATCATTAGGATAATACACTATGATCAAGCAGCTTTATATCAGGAATATAGGGTTGGTTCAATATTAGGAAAACCATCAGCATAATTAATCATATCAACAACAAACCTAACAGAAATCATATGATTATTTCCAAGATGCTGAAAACACTTTTGACCTAATAAAGTACCCATTCCTATTAAAATAGGAATAAAAAGAATGTTCCTTAAAACAATAAGCAGTATCTATCTAAAACATCAACAAGCTTGTTGATGTTTTAGATAGATACTGCTTATGTATAATGGGGATAAACTAGAAACATTCCCTATAAGATCATGGATGAAACAAGGATGCCCATTATCTCCATTATTATTCAATCTTGTATTAGAAATGCTAGTTTTAGCAATAAGAAAAGAAAATGAAACTGAAGGAATTAAAATAGGTAATGAAGAAACAAAACTCTCACTCTCTCCAGATGATATAGCTAGAGAACCTTAGAAAATCATATAAAAACTACTGGAAACAATTAACAACTTTAGTAAATGTGCAGGATATAAAATAAACCCACACAAATCCTCAGCATTTCTTTATATTACCTACAAGATATAGCAACAAGATATAGAAAGAGAAATCTCATTTAAAGTAACTGAAGACAATATAAAATACTTGGAAGTCTAGCTGCCAAGACAGACTCAGAAACTATATGAAAACAACTATGAAACACTATTCACAGGAACAAAATCAGATCTAAGTAATTGGGTATGGATCGGTTGAACCAATATAATAAAAACAACAATTCTACCTAATTAAATTACTTGATTTAATGCCATATAAATAAACTTCCAGAAAATTACTTTTTTAATTTAGAAAAATTAGTAGCTAAATTTGTATCAATCAGATCAAGAATATCAAAGGAATTAATGAAAAAATGCAAAGGAAGGTGAATTAGGTATACTAGATGCAAAATCATATTAAAAACCATCAGTCATCAAAACTGTTTGGATACTGGCTAATAGAATGGTGGACCTGATTAGGAGCAAAAGAAGCAGTAGTAATATGCTGCTTGATAAACCCAAAGACTTCAGCTTCTGGGATAAGAATGTGCTCTGAAAAGGTGCTAGGAAAACTGGAAGATAGTATGGCAGAAACTAACCATAGACCAACATTTAACACCCTATTCCAAGAAAAGATAGAAATGAGTGCAAGATTTAGATATAAAAGGTGATATCATAAGACAATTAAGAGGAAAAATGAATAGTTTATCTGTCAGATCTATGGAAATGGAAGCAGTTTATTACTAAAGAAGAGATAGAGAACATTATAAAAGGAAAAATGGATAATTTTACTTACATTAAATTGAAATTTTTTTCCCACATATAAAACCAATGTAGGGAAGATCAAAAGGAATTCAGGAAGCTGGGAAACAATTTTTACAACTGCTGTTTCTGACAAAGGATTCATTTCTAAAATATAGAGAGAACTGAGTCAAATTTATAACATTCTAAGTCATTCTGCAATTGATAAATGGTTAAAGGATATGAAAAGGCAATTCTCAAAGAAATTAAAGCTATCTATAGACATGTAAAATACTTTAAATCATTATAGATTAGAGAAATGCACATTAAAACAACTCTGAGGTACCACCTCACACCTATCAGATTGACCAATATGACTACATAAGGAGGTTATCAATGTTGGAGGGGATGTTGGAAAACTGAGATACTAATGCATTGTTAGTAGACTTGTGAACTGAACCAACCTTTCTGGAGAACAATTTGGACTTATGCCCAAAGGGCAATAAAACTAGCCATATCCTTTGATCCAGTAATACCACTACTAGGTCTGTATCACAAAGAGATCACAAAAAAGGATAAAGAATATTTATGGTTCTTTTTGTAGTATCAAAGAATTGGAAATTGAGGGAATGCCCATCAATTGTAGAATGATTGAATAAATTGTACTATAGGAATGTGATGGAACACTATTGTTCTATAAGAAACCATGAGGGATGGGACTTCCCAATAGCATGGAAAGGCTTGCATGAACTGATGTTGAGTGAAGAATATTGTACACACTAATAGCAATATGGGATAATGATCAGTTATAATAAACTTGACCATTTCTGCAGTGTAATAGTCAAAAGACAATACTAAAAGACTTGTGCTGGAATATACCATACCAAGAGAAGGAACTGTGGAGTTTAAATGCAGACCAAAGTTTACTAGCTTCAATTTTTTTTAAAAAAGGGTCTTATGAATTATGTTGGGGATTTTCCTCTCATTTTTTTCCCTTCTGTTTGGATGTGATTCTTCTTTCACAACATAAATAATTTGAATCTATGTTTAACATGGTTATAGTTATAGAGCCTATATTATATTGTTTTCTGTCAATGGGAGAGGGGAGGGAAGAAAGGGGGGGAGAAAGATGTAAGAAAATGATTGTAGTAAACTACTGTTACAGGGTAAAATGATGAAAGTTAATGTTCAGAGAAGTAGGAGGAAAACCGGGAAAGAGTAGTATCATTAAAAACCTATAGAGAAGGGAATACTAAGAATGTATTTAATCAACATTTTCAAAGTACACAGATAATTAAAAGGATAAAAAGCTATAAGGAAGCAACTAATAAACAGGGAAAGATTGAATATTTTTAGTAAAGTAGGGAAAACAGAAGGGAAAATCTGGAGGTAGATAGGAGAATATTGGATGAATTGAGATCACTTTGTGAAAATGTTTACTTTGACAAAGAGAAGAACCACCTCTTCAACTGAGATTAATGAAAGAGGAGATAATAGAAGAAGTCATCTGAAAAATGTAAGGTGAGAAAAAGAGAAGAGAATAGGTATTCTAAGGAGAATGGCTTCAATTTTTCTGTGAACTGTGAAGTATGGTTCTTGGATGAAATAGTAGAGGATGGTGGAGAATTTGAGGAGGGATAGAAATGTTTGGAAAAGCAGTAGCAGTAAGTATGATAATGACTAGGAAGTTGTAAAAAAGATGTCTTTACTACATGGGGGCCCAACTTAGGTAGTGATTAAATGACTTTCTAGGTTCACATACTTAGTAATTATTTGAGTCCACATTTGAACTCAGTTCTTCCTGACTCTTGATCTTGCTCTCTGTAATCCATACTACTAGCTGCCTGTAGCAGAAGAGATGAATACATGATTATTTTTGTCTTTAACTAAGGAGTTGGCATGTAGATGGTTGGAAATGAGGAAATGAGAAATTGAGATGCTGGTGGCAGGAGATTCTCAGAAAATGCCTTTTCTAAATTTTTCAAAATTCATTCAAAAATGACCATATAACAAATCAATAAATGCCAAGTAGAAAAGAAGAGGTAGGAAGTGGATAAGAGAGAGAGAGAGAGAGAGAGAGAGAGAGAGAGAGAGAGAGAGAGAGAGAGAAAGAGAGAGATTGTAATTCTCTTCACTATGCTGTGTTTCTTTGTGATACATTCTCCCAGACATTTAACATTTACATAAAAAAGGGATAGATGGGCAGTTAAACTCTGACCCCCAAGTATTGGATAGCTATTTAAAAAGAGATACATCAGTTTTTGGATTTTTGTGAATTTGGATAATTTGCACAGCCAATTTGAAAGGTCTAATAATTAGTTTAAGTGAATAAAGCTAGGGACTTGATCTATAATTAGAGGAAACTTGTTCATCCAATGCATGTCAGATGTCATCCTGGAGAATTAGCCATAGCACTAAGAGGTTAAATGACTTACTTATGGTCACACACCTAATCTGTCTCAAAAGTAGAATCTGAACAATGCTCTCTATTGCCTCTAAGACAAGCTCTTATTCCACTATGCCTTGATGAGTCCTTTTTGAAAGCATGGAATTGTTTTTTCTTTTTTTGAGGAAAAGAAGAGGGGTATTTGAAGCAGCCAGGTGGCATAGTGGATAGAGAACTGGCCCTGGAGTCAGTAGGACCTGAGTTCAAATCTTAATTCAGACACTTAACAATTACCTAACTGTGTGACCTTGGGCAAGTCACTTAACCCCACTGCATTGCCAAAAAAAAAGGAAAAGGGGAATCTAATAATTAATGAAATATAAACCTGCTGGGATACTCAAAATTCCTAAACTTACTAAATATATTTTATACTATTTTTCCTTTTTTGTTGGGGGCTAGAAGAATGAGAAATATAAAAAAATACCAATAGAGACTTTTTCAGTAAGTATAGCTACCATATGTGGTGAATTTAGATGGTACAGTTGTTTTAATGAAGAGCTTTAGACTTTTATGATAGCAAAATCAGGACTGCACATTTATTTTTGCTCTTGGTCAAGAGCATCTGTCAGAAAAGAGAGTTCTGGTTTCTACAAAGAAGCAACCACTACTTTAAATTACCTTTTTCAACTTTATGAGAAACCAAAGGGCCAAAAAGTTCCCACCAAAAGTGATAAAAGGAAGGGACTAGATTGTGAGTCATAGGTCAATGGAATCTAGAGTGAAAACAGTAGGAATTATCTTGACTGAACTCTGTTTTGAGAAAGGAAGTTCATTAAAAGTAGAATCAACATTCATTATGTACCTCTAGTTATGTGTTTATTTTTTACAGAAAGAATCAGAGGAAATGTCAGTTCTAGCAAAATAAATATAATCAACTAGCATGTTAAATAAATTAATAATGAAACAAAAACTCCCTATATAGAATATATAGGCATATATTCTCATGTAGAGCATCATATTGCCACACATTTGAAATACTCTTTAAGAAAGCACAAATAATACCAAAATATGAAGGAGGACCAGCTTGAACTTACACCTTCCCATGCACTCACAAGCACCTCAAATGAACAGGAGACAGTGGTTACAGCCCTGACTTTTGGCTAGTAAATTTTGTCTAGGAGAGTGTAAGCTTTAATTTATTTTTTATTTTTATTTTTTGCTAGCAATGGGGTTAAGTGGCTTGCCCAAGGCCACACAGCTAGGTAATTATTAAGTGTCTGAGGTTGGATTTGAATTCAGGTACTCTTGACTCCAGGGCTGGTGTTCTATCCACTGCAACCCCTAGCTGCCCAAGATTTAATTTTTGAGACCCTCTCATATTATCCTTTTCACTAATTATTTCCTACCACTTGGTTCCCTCCCATTTCTCTTAGTCAATCATCAGTTAAAAAGAATTAATATACCCACATCCTTACTTTCTGTTCTCTTCTACCCCTCTTAATCTTACTTGACCCATTTCTCAGGCAAATCTCTCCCCCCTTCATCTTTAAGGGGAAAAAAAGTGTTCAGATTTAATACCATTTCTTTTTTTTTGAAAAGAAAATGCTATCCACACTTTTTTATACTGTCAAAATTTCTTCCAGTTCACCTTTCTCTGCCAGCTAGGTGGCATGGTGGACAGAGTGCCATATCTAGGATTGGTAAAACTCATCTTTCTGAATTATAATCTGACCTCAGATACTTATCATCTGTGTGACCTTGGACGAGTAACTTAAATAAGTTTGCCTCATTTCCTCATCAATAAAATAAACTGGAGAAGGAAATGCAAACTGTTCCAGTATCTTTGCCACTAAAACCCTAATTGGAGTCACCAAGAATAAGACATGACTGAAAAATGAACAACAAATATTTCAGTCTCCCATCACATTCTCATGTAACAAAGAATTTTTTTAAAAGAAAAAGAAGAGAAAGATCATTAAAATTGATCAATAACTTTTTAAAATTCTGAAAATGACCTTCACCCATATACTTTCTACCAAAACAAAAGTAGAGTCTTCTTCAACTATCTTCTTTGGGGCCATACTTAATCTTTATAATTTTGCAAGATACATTTTCAGTTGTTTTGTTGTTTTATTTCTATTTTAATTTTTATAGCAATTGTGCATATTTTTTTTCTTGACTTCGCTGACTTCCCTCAAAGTCAGATCATGTAATCCTTCTATTATTGCTATATTAATTAAAGTAAATTTAATTAACTAGATTAATATTTCTTGTTTCTTATAGGAAAGTATTCCATTGCATTCATGTACCACATTTCAGAATGCATAGTTTCTATATAGTATTCATCTCAAATTTATAAAGCAAGTAGATAAAATCTTCAACTATCAATAGCCTGTTTAGAAAATCAATCAGTTTTTATCAAGTGACTATTGTGTTCCAGGAATTGATTTAAAGACTGGAGAGAAAGAAATGTTCCTGCCTTCAAGGAGCTTACAAGACACATAACATACAAAAACATCTCACCAACATACAAAAACATACAGAAAGACTACATACAGGATAAGAAGGAATAAACAAAAATATAGTACTAGAATTAAGATGAGTTGGAAAACAATTCTTTTAAAGATAGAATGTTATTTTAAATTTAAATATAAAAGATAGAATGTATTTAAAGGAAGTCAGTAGTTGGAGAAGAATTAGTAGAATATTATAGGCATGGAAGACAGTCAGAGAAAATGCCCAGAGCTTGAGAGATGGAATGTCTTCTTTGTGGAACAGTCAGGAGGCCAGTGTCACTGGATCAAAGTGAACCTGGAAGGAAGGAAGCTGTAGGAAGCCTGGAAAGGTAGCAGGGGACTGAGTTATGAAAGGCTTTGAAAGCTAAATAGAGGATTTTGTATTTGATCCTAAAGGATAAAAACCTATCACAGACTTGATTCTCAGACTCCAAGATTCCCAGGCACCTAGGTGCCTATTCTCCTGACCTTTTGAAACTCACAAGGTGGTACCAACTTCCTTCATCAAAAATGAAAGACCAGATGCTGAGGCAAACAAGGAAATGAAAAAAAGCCGGAGGCTTCGTCCTTTAGGTTTTGACTTTCATTAGAGCTTAGATAGGAAGTCAGACTAAGAAAATGACTGAGGTTCATTAATATGTTTTGAAAACACACCCATTTCTTAATCCACAATTTCAGCAAATTAAAGAAACTAGCATTTAAAACCCAAGTTAACCAACCAGAACTAAGTACAAACTGTTTTGTACAGAGGGAAGACTCCAGTCTCTCATAGGCATTTCCATTACAAGTAAATCTGATTCTCACAGAAGAGGGTTCCCCATAGGGAATTTCATCAGCTAAGCTTGTTCATATATTCTTCTCCATTCTATGAAAACTGGTCTTTATTAGCCTGTCCCCTACACAATAAGAAATCATTTTGATTGATTACAAATACTAACTTTCCCTTTTCTCCCATTGTGTCCCTTTAGATTCTTGATCTTTTATTTCTTCAGATAATTTTGCTGTTATTTGTCTAGCTTTATGAGGAAGTCACTTCAGAGTGTGATTGTTATGTCACTGAAAAAATAAAATTAATTTATGCAATATTATTATTGCTATATCATCTCAGTCAATGCAAAGGTAATTTGGTATTTAAATTAGTGGGTATTTTGTAGTAATATATTCATTTTATGTGCACACATACTAGGTACACACACACACACATAGGCATAGCCAATTCATGTATATATAGCCGCATATATATTATATATCTGTGTACATGTATATACTAACAAGCATATTTATATATATTTTTGTGGGGCTTGGTAGGTAGACTTCTTAATATTTCTCTTCTATGCCTTCTTACAAATTTTGTTAGTATTATATAGAAATGCCAATGTTTTCTGGGGAATTTTTGTTACTTTCTTGATGCTATTATTTCAATAAATATTTATTTGATTCTCTAGGGTTCTTTAATTAAGCTATAATATCATCTGCCAAGAGTGATATTTTTGTTTCCTCTTTGCCAAAGCAATTTCTTTCAATTTTATTTTTCTTTGTTATTGATGTAGCTAGCATTTCTAAAACTTCAGCAAATAATAGTAGAAATAAAGGATATCCTTGACATATCTCTAATCCTATTAGAAAATATTTTAATTTATCTCTATTTCTTATAATGCTAGATCTTTAAATTGTATAGATTCTATATATCATATAAAAGGAACTTCATATTTGCATTTAGTCAAAATTTTAGAAACAGAAATTGGTATTGTATTGTCAAAAATCTTTCTTCATCTACTGATATAAACATGAGATTTTTATTTTCCTATTATTATTAAATTTTCTGGTTACTTTTCCCAAATCTAGTATGTCTGCAAGAAATTTAACATTGTCATGTTATATGATTTTTTGATGTAATTCTAATGCCTTGATGCCTTGGCTGGTGTTAGGGTCTGATCCCTGACTTGCTGGTGGCCAAGATGTTACCTATGCAGTCCAGCTCTTAGCTTTGCAGAGGTTTTTTTTTTCCTTCTTTATGTCCAAGTTCTGAATTAACAGTGGTTTATATTCTGTATTTGAGCATCAAACCTTAGTCAATAGATTTCTTTTCATTTTAAATTTCCCATATTTATAGCAAATAATTTTTATAATACTAAAACTTATGTTTTCTTTTAATATTCAATATAATTGGTTTATAAATCATTCTAGTCCAGGAGTAATTTTTGAGTGGTTGATTTATGGATTATTGAATTTTGAGGGTTGAAATTGGGCACTTGAAGTCTATTTCTTATTCTGGTAATTTGAGCATATGTTTAATCTTTAAAAAGTTTATCCTTCAAATTGTTATTGGTTCTATTAGCATATAGTTGGACAAAATGAATTCTAATAATTTAATATGTATTTAGTAGATTTATTTATATATTTATCTATATTTATTCATATATTGTATTTATCTTTGGTATATTAGAATCAAATTTTACCATATGGATTTCAAGAAAATCCATTATTTTATATTTAACCAAATTAGCTTAACCACAGTGTCCAGTTCAAAATCTTTGATTTACCCTCTTCAGTCTCATTTGTAGAGCAGGTGCAGGTAAAAATCACTGATTTATATAGTAAATAAAATAAACAAATACATGTCTATGACAAAAGAAGCCATTACATAGGCTGTGACTTTGACATTAACTAGAGCAGGGATGTGCAGTCAGAGAAAGCAGAGGTGAGGTAGTCAGTACATCTGCTCATTGAAGAGGGTATGGGTGTGATGCCTCTATTAGCATCAAATAGTGCAAATTCTGATTCTGATACTTAACCTCTTGGCACAGTTTTATTCAACACCACAAAAAAGATATAACTAAAATTGGCAGGAGGAATTAATCTAATTAATCTAGCACCCTCTTTCACAACCCCCACCTACTCCTACAAAAGAAATTTAAAAAAATACAAGAGGAAAAAAAAACAACTTTCAGAGAAGGAGGTGTTTGCATTTAAGTTTAAAGACTCTGTACCAAGAGTATACTCTTCATTATGTATCTTGAAGAAAAGAGGGAGAGGTTTCAGTTCCTAGGCTTCTAAAAAGGTCTAGAGTATCTTCCCCAGACATGGACATTAAAATTGTTTTGTTATATTCTTAAGAAATGATAACCAATTTGATATATAACTAGATCTTAAATTAGAACTGGGGTGAGTCCAAAGAAATAAAAAAAAACTCTCCTATATCCCTAACCACTAATGATGTCATTGTATTCTTTAGCTTCCCCAGTAAGACCCTAAAAACCCAATCCCCAAACTTTAAGATAATACCATTATAATTTACATTTTTTAGTTCCAGCTTCGGAAGGCCTGAGTCTAGATCCTAACCTTAATACTACCTTTGCAAACTTGAACAAGTTCTTTAAGTTATCTGGACCTTTTTTCTTTATCTTTAAAAAAAAAAGAGGTTTGTGCTAGAGATCCTCTGAATTTCCTTCTTTGAAAAAAGTTATGATCCAATCCCAAGGCAAACCCAGAAACTGCATGAACACAATAACATAGCACTTCTCACACAAATAAAGTCAAATCTAAACAATTGGAAAATGTCAATTGCTCGTGATTAATTGAGCTAATATAATAAAAATGATCAATCTAGGCAAATTAAATGACTTATTCAGAGCCATACCAAAGTACAAAATAATTATTATATCAAACTAGAAAAATAGTATCAAAATTCATCTGGAGCCACAAAAGGTCAAGAATAGCAAGGGACTACTGGGGCGGTGTGAAGCTAACATGCTCCCAGAGCTTTTCCCTACCAAAGATAAATAAATGAAGTCTCTTCTCTGACATTCAAACTACAGGTCCCACCAAGAAAAAGAGAAGATTCAAAGAAGTTTTCAACTTGGAGGATCTTCAGTGAAGGTCTGTCTCTTTGGGGGAAAAGTAGAAGTAAAGTCCTTGAGGCTGGGGAGTGGGAAAGCCAACAGAAGGCTTTTAGTCAAGTACAATCCAGATCCTGACAGCTTAACAACAGCAAAGGTCCTGGCAACTAGATAGTAAGCCATCAGGGAGGACTCCAACGCCAGTCAAAGTCTGAACCCAGAGAACACCAGGGTAAAAAATAGGACTTGGTCAGGAACAAACTACTGTTAATTCAGAACCTGGACATAAAGGAGGAAAATAATAACCTCTGCAAAGCTAGGGCCTGGCCCACATAGGTAACATCTTGGCCACCAGCAAGCCAGGGATCAGATACCAACACCAGCTAAAAAAAAAAGGTTGGGTCTATACTCCCTGTACCCCAGAAGAGTTAAAACAGCAAAGATGAGCACAAAAACTAAGAGAGCTCAGTACAGAAAACTACTTTACAGACAAAGATGAAAGCAATGTCATGTCTGAAGAAGAAAGCAGTGAAAAATCAGTCACAGGAGAAGTATCAAAACAGTCTATAAAGTGGACCCAAATACAAGCTCACCAAAGAACTTAAAAAAAGAATTAAAAAAACAAAGAATAGAGGAAGAAGAAAAATGGCAAAAAAGAAATGAAAGTCATGCAAGAAAATTATGAAAAATTGACCAAAGAAATCAACTCCATTAAAAGCAAAAATAACCAACTGGAAAAGGAAATATAGAATGTAATTGAAGAAAATAAAACACTAAAAATGAGAATGGAAACCAATGAATCTACAAGACTATAAAATTCTATTGAACATACTAATAAAAAGGCTGAAAAAGTTGAAGAAAATGTGAAGTGCCTTTTAGGGAATGACCTGGAAAATAGATCCAGAAGAGACAATCTATGAATCATCAGCCCACCAGAAATCCTGGATCAAAAAAGAACCTGGAAAACATCATGCAGGAAATTATAAGGGAAAAACTCTCCAAATCTATTAGAACAAGATAACAATATAACCATTGAAAGAATCCACAAAAACTCTCCAGAAAGAGACCCCAGGATAAAAACCTCAAGGGCTGTAACAGCCAAATTCCAGTACTCTCGAATAAAGGAGAGAATATTGCTATCAGCAAAAAGAAAAAAAAAATCATATATAAAGCAAACAGAATCAGACTTACATAGGACCTATGAGCCTCAATATTGAAGGATCAGAAGACCTGGAATAGCATACTTTGGAAAGCAAAGGACCTAGCATTACCACCTGGAATGTACTACTCTGCAAAACCCAGCATATGTTGTCAAGGAAAAAGATGGATGAAATAGAGGACTTCCAGAATTTCCTGACACAAAGACCAGAACTGACCAGAGAATTCAGTTGCCAAATACACAATTCAAGAATTTCATTAAAAAAAAGGTAAATGAAAAGGGGAAGAAAAAAAAACAGAGCAAATGTTGGTCAAGATTATCATATTGTATACAACCTAAAAAGGGAACATATAACACTTCTAATTATTTAGAACTTTACTTCTCTAAGGATAGGGGGAAGAATATAATTGAAGACAATTAACCTAAAGGATATGGTTATAATTGAGTGTTATCTCTCAAATGAAGAGGTCTAAGATGACATCATTATGTTTGAGACACAAAGCCCTGAAGAAAAGTAGGAATGTTAATTTTAAATTTAAGTGTCTCATTATCCTTTGATTCACTTTAATCCCAATGTGCTGAATCTTGTCTAAAGAGGACATCATAAACTGGGAGGACCTGAGTCAGTGTGTCTGTAATTTATAGTCATTTGTAAAGTTCTCAGGTGAGACCTCCAGAGCCTTGCAGTATTTAGAGATCTTTAAGATTCTTATATTTAATTAGATCAAGGTTTGACTTAATCTGTGCTTCACTTAACAAGGAGTTAAGTAACCTAGGTGGGGAGAGAGGGGAGGTAACCTGTGAAATAAAATAGGCCTTGGGGGAGGGACCTAAATAGTTCAAGAAATAATATGACTTTGGATGATACTTTGGTGCCTGAGGAGGATTGTGTGTACTTGAAAGATACTTGAAAAGGGGGTAAGGTTAAAAATATATATATAATTATAATTTGATGCAATTTGAGTCAATGCTGCTTATCAAGAAATCAAATGAACAATCTGTGATGATATCTTGATAGCAATAGGAGTTTATCAAACAAATAGTCAAACTGTGATTGATGATATCTGATTAATATTATTAGAGTAATAAGTAACACCAAGGGAATAGGGACACATATTTATAATTTTAGAGGAAAAGAAGGGAGAATGTAAATGCTGAGTAAATTCTATTTAGCAGATTCAGCTCAGTGAAGGGATAAGATACATTTGCACTTGAGTTTAAAAAATCTAACAATCTACAGGGAAGGGGAGAATTGGGAAAGGGAAAGAGGGGACTGGTAAAAGTGAAAATAAACTGATAGTTAAATTTTTAAAAGAAAAGTCAAAGGGAAAAGGTGGTAAAATTTTGGTGAGCAGGAATGGGAGAAAAGCAAAGAGATAAATATAAATGGAGAAAGATAGCATGGAGGGAAATACAGAATTAGGAATCTTAACTGTAAATGTAAATGGGATGAAATGTCCCATAAAATTGAAGCAGATAGCAGAATGGACCAAAAACAAGATTTCTACAATATACTGTCTATGAGAAACTCATTTGATGCAAAGAGATACACACAGGGTAAAGGTTAAAGGTTGGAGCAAAATATATTATGCCTTGCCTCAGCTGAAATAAAAAATCTGGGGTAGCAATCTTAATCTCAGACAAATTAAAGCAAAGATCAATCTCATTAAAAGGGATTAGGAAGGAAAACATCTTAAAAGGCACCAATAATAATGAAGCTATGTCATTAGTAAACATGTATGCACATGTATAGCATCCAGATTCCTAGAGGAAAAGCTGAGCGAATTACAAGGAGACATAGACAATAAAACTTTAATAATGGGAGATCTCATTCTCCCTCTCTCAGAGCTAAATAACTCTAACATCAAAATAACCAAGAAGAAAGTTAAAAAGGCAAATGAAATTTTAGAAATCTTAGATATCATAGACCCCTGGAGAAAACATAGTGGGGATAGAAAAGAATATACCTTTTTCTTGGCAGTACATGGCACCTTCACCAAAATTGACCAGGTTCTTGGGCACAAAAACCTTCTAATCAAATGCAAAAAGGCAAAATAATAAATACACACTTCTCAGACCATGATGCAATAAAAAAATACATGTAATAAAGGGTCAGGAAAAGATAAACCAAGATCTAATTGGAAATAAAATAACTTTATCTTAAATAATGGGTGGGTCAAACAGCAATAATAGAAATGATCAATAATTATATGCAAAAAATGATAATAATGAGACATCAAAGCAAAATGTATGGGATGCAGCAAAGGAAGTTTTGAGGGGAAATTTTATATCTCTAAATACCTATATGAAAAAAATAGAGAAAGAGGAGATCAATGAATTGGGTATGCAACTAAAAAAAAGCTAGAAAAGGAACAAATTAAACATCCCCATTAAATAGCAAATTAGAAATTCTGAAAATCAAGTGAGAGATTAATAAAACTGAAAGCAAGAAAATATTTGATCTCATAAATAAAACTGAGTTAGTTTTATGAAAAAAGCCAATAAAATAGGCAAAGTTTTGGTTAATTTGATTTTTTAAAAAAAGAAAGAAGACGGGGCGGCTAGGTGGAGCAGTGGATAAAGCACCAGCCCTGGAGTCAGGAATACCTGGGTTGAAATCTGGTCTCAGACCCTTAATAATCACCTAGCTGTGTGGCCTTGGGCAAGCCACTTAACCCCATTTGCCTTGCAAAAACCTAAAAAAAATAAAAAAAAGAAAGAAGATAACCAAATTATCAGATGGATTTACAAGTAAATTCAGCCAAACATTTAAGGCACAATTAATTCCTATTCCACATAACCTATTTAAAAAAAATAGGAGAGGAAGGAGTTCTGCTGAACTTTTATAACATGATACTGATACCTAAACCAAGAAGAACCAAAACAGACAAAGGAAATTTATAGACCAATCTCCCTAATGAATATTGATGCAAAAACCTTAAACAAAATTTTAGCAATGAGCCTATAGCAAGTTATTATCAGGAAAATACACCATGATCAGGTTGGATTTATACGAGGTAGGCAGTGATGGTTCAACATTAGAAAAAAAGCTCAACATAATTGAACATATCAATAGCAAACCCAACAGAAATCATATGATTATCTCAATAGATGCTGAAAAAGCCTTTGATAAAATACAACATCCATTACTATTAAAAACACTAGAAAGTTTAGGAATAAATGGAGTTTTCCTTAAAATAATAAATAGTATCTGTCTAAAACCATCAACAAATACTATATTTAATGGGAATAAACTGGGAGCATTTCCAATAAAATCAGAGATGAAACAAGGGTGCCCATTATCATTGTTACTCTTCAATATAGTATTAGAAATGCTAGCAGAACCAATAAAAGAAGAAAAAGAAATTGAAGGAATCAGAATTGGCAATGAGGAAGCAAAACTTTCACTCTTTGCAGATGATATGATGATATACCTAGAGAACTTGAGAAAATCATTTCAAAAGCTCCTTGAAACAATTCACAAATTCAGCAAAGTATCAGGATATAAAATAAATCATCACATTTCTGTATATGAACAAGAAAGCCCAAGAGCAAGAGATAGAAAGAGAAATTCCATTTAAAATAACTATAGATAACATTAAATATTTGGGAGTCTACCTCCAAAGACAAACCCAGAAACTGTATGAACACAATTATAAAACTCTCCTCATCCAAATAAAGTCAGATCTAAAAAATTGGGAAAATGTCAAATGTTCATGGTAAGGTCAAGCTAATATAATAAAAATGACAATTCTATCCAAATTAAATTACTTATTCAGGGCCATAGGAATAAAACTACCAAATAACTACTTCAGTGAGCTAGAAAAATAGTAACAAAATTCACCTGAGTCAACAAAAGGGCAGCAATAGCAAGGGAACTGATGGGGAAAAAAGGAAAGGAAGGTGGCCTACTTCTACAAGATCTAAAATTATGCTATAAAGCAGCAGTCATCAAAACTGTCTGGCACTGGTTAAGAAATAGAGTAATGGATCAGTGGATTAGAATAGGTTTAAAAGAAACTTCGGTAACTGACCACAACAATCTACTATTAGACCAACCCCAAAACATCAACCTTTGAGACAAGAGCTCAATCTTTGACAAAAATTATTGGAAAAACTGGAAAATAGTATGTCAAAAACTAGGCATAGACCCATATCACACAGCCTATATCAAAATAAGGTCAAAATGGGTACAGGATTTAGACATAAAGTGCAACAACATAGACCAATTAACAGATCAAGAAATATTCTGTCTATGGATAGGGGAAAAATTTATGACCAAACAAGAAATAGAGTATATATAAGATGAAAAATGAATGATTTTTACTATAATAAATTTCAAAGGTTTTACACTTATATCCAATTCTGCAAAAATTAGAAGGAAAACAAAAAAGTAGAAAAACAATTTTCACAGCTAGGGCTTCTCATAAAGGTCTCATTTCTAAAGGTTACAGAAAATTGCATCAAATTTCTAAGTCATTCCCCAATTGATAAATGGTTAAAGGATATGAACAGTTTTCAAATGAAGAAATCAGTTATATATGATCATATGAAAAATGTTTCAGATCATTATTGATAGGAGGAATGCAAATTAAAACAACTATGAAGTATCACCTCACACCTATCAGAATGGCTAAGATGACAAAAAGGGAAAATAATCATTGTTAGAGAGGTTATGGGGGTATTGGCACAATAATTCATTGCTGGTGGAGTTGTGAACTGATCCAAACATTCTGGAGAGCAATATGGAACTATGCCTAAAGAACAATAAAACTGATCAGACCCTTTGACCCAGAAATTCTAGTTATAGGCCTATATCAAGAAGAAATTATTACAAATGGAAAAAGTTCCACATGTTCCAAAATATTCATAGCAGTTTTTTATTGGCAAAAAATTGTTTATTGAAGGGATTCCCATCAATTGGGAAATGGCTAAACAAGTTATGGTATATGAATATATGGAATATTATTGTTCTCTAAGAAACCATAAATGTTCAGACTCTAGATAAGCATGCAATGAGTTACAGAACCTGATGCCTCATGAGCAATGGGAACAGAACCAAGAGAACAATGTACACATTAACAACATTATTGATCAACCTTGATGGATGCAGTTCCCCCAGGAAATTCTGAAGAATCCTGGGATAATCCTAGGACAATAGTTATGGATAATCCCATCCTGATTCAGAAGAAGAAAACAAAACAAAACAAAACAAAAATAACCTTACAGAATTTGAATGAACTCTACACTTACTTTAAAAAAAAATTCTTATGAATTTCTTTCTTTTCTCTTAATCCTATCCCTCAAACTGAAAATGATTTTTCTGTAAACATGTTAAACATAAATGTCTATGTACAATATTCACCTGTCTAGTCACCCTTGAAGGGAAGGGGATGGGAAGGGAGGGTAGAAGGAAATTATGTGACTAAAATATGCATGTGGATGAATTTTGAAAAGCTTTCATGGCATATAATTAGAAAAATAAAATAAGTATCAATTGGAAAATTATGATTCTAATTTCTTACGTTTTATATAGATTTATTTTTCTATTCGGCTTGTGTGCTGTTTCAGGACTTTACCATTCCCACAAAATCTTAATATATTCTTAACTTTTCATCCAGTTCTCTTCTGATAACTTGACATTCAAGAACTCTACATCTCAAGTCCATTAGAAAATTAAGCAATCTTATCCAACCAAACTAATTGCAGTTCAACACTTCCTATGATTCCAGTTATAGTCTTAAGTTTTTCATAAAGGCATACAATAAACATTTAAATACTGTGTTTCAAGAACAGTGTTAAGCATGAGAGATTCAAATATGAGATTGAGAGACATCTAGAGCAAGAGAATGAGAGCGAGAGGAGAAAGGGAGGGAGAGAGAGGGAGACAGGAAGGGGGAGACAGGAAGGGGGAGGAAGGGGGAGAGAGAGAGAGAGAGAGAGAGAGAGAGAGAGAGAGAGAGAGAGAGAGAGAGAGAGAGAGAGATGGAGAGAAAGAGAAATGTGGAGAGTCAGCATAGAGCTATGCAAAGGATGAAGGATGTCCAACCTTGCATAAAATTGAAGCCCTAGGAAGAACTCATCTTTAGGAAAAAGGAAGAGCGGTGTGGAGAAGTTTTCCAAAGGAAGAGATCCCCAGGTTCTGAGAAAAATTTCTGAAGCCATCTTAGATCTACATGGTGGCAAAGTCCAAAGAGTCAGAATCAAATCCATGAGGAAAATGAAGGATTTTAAGTTTTTTACAATGAAAATATATGCTGGTATAGTAAAATATGTCACACTTGTATTAAAATTGTTCTAGAATTTTTCTCCACAGCATTATTTCACCTAAAAATGTATTTTCATTGAACCATTCAAATCAATATTGATTATATTAATACTACTTGAATTTATGGCTATTATTTGAGAAAAACTAAGTATATTAAGTTTCATGAACCTAATGGGAATTAAAATGCTACAAATAATCCTGAATATGATGAATAAGGTGGATCACAGAAAGTCTTTTATGAACTGATGCAAAGTGAAAATAAGAATCAGAAAAATAATAAACATATTAAACACAAAAATATAAATATAACCACAACATGTTAAAAAGTGAATAAAGTGAAATCCCCAAAGAAGAAATATGAGATGGCATCCCATTTTTTGGTAGAAGTAAAATACTGTATGTAATAAAGACTTTTTAATGTTGCTAGTTTGAATGACCATATCTTTCCTTCTTATTTTAAAAAATTCCTTGCTATGAGGTATGACTTCCTAGAAGAGGTTTTTGTTTGTTTCTTTGTTTTGGGAGGATGTAATTTACATAGCAAGAAAATACAATAATAAGACATTGAATTTACTACTTTAAAATATTAGTTAAATATTAATTAGCCTTCCCTAAAATATTGTGACAGGGAACTAAACCTATATTCTTTAAGGCTAGACCAATATAAGTTCTGGAAGACTAAGGGAATAAAGTCTGGGGATGAACTAAATGCCCTAATTGTCCTAAAGCAACCTTTCTAATTTTGAAGTGGTTCATTTTTACATTGATAAAAATGTGATTATTTTTCCCCCTGCAGCAACTCTCAAAGCTCATCTATGACACTACATAGCAATTGTAAACTATGTCAATGGTCAAAGTACCATAATGTACAAAATTATTATTCCTTAGCAATTTAATATAAGTTGTCATTTTAAAAAATATATTTAGGTCCACAAGGCTAAAGCAAAATCTAATATTTTGTTATTAAGTACCATACACAATTCATTCCTCTTTCCCTCCCTCTCATCAATTGTTATCCACATGTACCTTCAACTACTTATGAAAAAATAATATCTAAATTTATCCTGAGTTGCTTCTTAATATTGGAGAAGTAGGGTAATGTCTAAGGAATATAAATAATATTTGCTTTATTTTATACCATAGATTTGATATTTCATAATTTATTGTTTCCAATCTAAAAAAAGTGATGAGAGAAATTTTAATCAGGATTGACAAAATGAAGTGGAAAATTAACTTAATTATCCAGATAATCTAGGCTTCCGGATTCCTTTGTTTCACTGACCTAGAGTAGGTTCAATGTTTTTGGAATAATTGTCTCAATTCTTCCCTTCACTACACTTTGGAGAGACAGCCTGTGAGTTGTTTTAAATTCTTAATTAATACTTAGCACAAAGGACTTTGAAAACAAGATGAAAATATCCAACCTATCACTTAGAATAATTGAAGGAAAGAATTTGAATGAACATGTTCATTGTGTTTACATTAACTTGAAGACATGAAACTTTTTACTAAGTTCATATTAGTAACTAGTCCTCATCCTCCTGGGCTTTTGTCACAAACATCATGTCTCCTTTTTACAATTTTCCCCATGTGGAATATGAGTGGTTTGGGTTAGTTAAAAACCTAAAGTACCTTCAAAGAAATTCTGTATAAAATTTTATTTATCTGTAAATTTTTGTTGTTATTTTATTTTAGTGGGGTATTTTAGTGGGCAATACAGTATATATGCTAGATAAAGAAAATACTGATACTTTTGTCCCTTTTGTCCCTCCCTCTGAAAAGACCCATAGATAATGGAAGTTATCAGAAGGTATAAGCCATATTCAGACTGTTTTTCCTGCTGAAAATAATCAAGAGTCAGTTCAGTACTAAAGATTTTAGTCTCTAAACTAGAAATGCAGAGGCAATCAGATTTTCCAGGGCTTCAGTTCCAAGACATCGTTTTGAGACTGCTCACTCTTGAATAATATTTAGGCAAATTTTAACCATTTCTTTTCTATATTTATTGTTTGAGGAAAAAAATGAGCATGAGAGATACAGGAGAGAGACTCAATGGGACTCCCATGAATGAGTGATTTCTGATGGATTTTGCAATTTTTAGAACTGATTAATAATGAAGAAAAAGGACATGTACTCCATTCTAAATGAGTTTTTTTAAATTAAGCCATACTTTATAAGAAAAACATGGAGATAATTTAATAGAAAATAGCTGGATTCAGAAATTGAATAGGAATGAGAAATATTTATCATATAGTGGAGTTCATCACAGGAATTTCTTGATCATCTTGAAAAACTGCTTTTGTTTGTAAATTTGATTGAATTATACCTTAGGTCCTGTCTCAGTGACTAGGGCAATCCAAAATATAGTCAGTTCTGCTATCTTGCATATTTGAAAACACATCTTTTTTCCAATATGAGTGATATATTAGGGATCAGTTTCAGTACAATACAAATCCTACATTTATTTTTGCATAATTGCATCTTTGAAAAAATAAGATGAAAGAAAACTATGCCCAGGTGAACCCAGTTGAACCCAGCCTCTTAATAATGTACAAAATATACTCACTTCAAATATTTACCACTTACTTATTTACTGCATATTCTACAAGAATTTTTTTGCTATTCTTTCACAGTTGCAGATTTTTTTATATAAAAACATTAATTCAATACCCCAAACATCTTTCCAAATGCCATATTAATTTCATGTTTTCTGGAATGGAAAATGTTCCAGCAGTTGTGGGTGCAAGAGAACCAAAAAACCCCTAACTTTTTTTCATGTTGAAACACGTACAAACATTCATCCTAGATTTGCCACCCTCTTATGTGAAAATTGCAAACTTTACCAAGCTGGGGAGCAGACCAAGTAGTAATCAGAAGTCCATTTAACATTGTGCTACAATTTTAAATAGGTTTCTAATTTTTTTTTACTGTCACTGACAGTTTTTGAGATATGTGTTCTTAACCTCACTTTCCCCATAATCCATGTGGTTTTTATCATGTGATTTTTACATGGTAGTGATTTTTTTGAAACCTATATGTCAGGGTAGGTAATTCGTTATTATAGTCTTAAGGATCCTGTGTAAAGAGAGGTTTAACAGAAAGGGAGAATTACTTTGCTTGTTTCTGGGGTACCAAAAGTTTGATTGTTTATATTCTGCTAATAGAAGTAATTCTCCTGGTCAAAGAGTTGTTTGGCCAAAAAGCCCTCTTGAATTTGTAGTTCTTCCCAGTTTGAAAATAGAAATTTATTAGCTACCAGCACTCAAAGGGAGAAAGTAAACAGATTTTGAATGAAAATTATGGCAGATTGGGGGATTATGAAGAGAAAGAAAGTAAAAAGGATAGATGATGATGATGATAGCAGCATAAACCACAGAAACTGGTTACCAGAACATTTAGTCTCCTATTTTTTAGAACCCAGAGAGGTAATTTCTGTAGGAATAAGTACAAAGGCATGTGACTATGGGTAGTTATTTACCATATCAAAATCATGGTTAAGAGAATAAGAGACCATTGAGAAATATGTTTTTAAGGAAAGCCCCATGATTTGAACCTGATCTATATACATCCATAGCTTATAATGTTGGGTTTTGAGTTTCAGTTACATATGATTAATACTTCCTGCTTTCTCTCTTTTGCATTTACCAATTTAATTTATTGAAATGAAGTTCAGGACATAAAGTAACAAAAAGAAAAAAAAAGAGATGGCCAAGGCTTACTAGGTGGGAAATGAGCTGTTGATTGAAAAAGTATTTCTTTAATCATTCCTCAGTAGACATCAGAGACAGTATTGGTAGGGGGGAGAGGGAAGGAATATATTATTGGTTAACTTTTAACAATGTGCTCCCAGGGTTATGCCAATTATTCCATTTCTCTCTTTCTCTCTCTCTCTCTCTCTCTCTCTCTCTCTCTCTCTCTCTCTCTCTCTCTCTCTCTCTCTCTCTCTCTCTCTCTCTCTCTCTCTCTCTCTCTCTTACTTGGAATTGGAATGGAAGTAAAGGGATCACTCAAGGCTATTATAATAAAAATTGATTCTGAAGCTATAACCTGCTTGGCTTTTATCCATTCTTGAGTAACTTGGAGACTCCACTCCTAGGAGTTCATCATCATTATCACCTCCATCATCTTCATATTATTATTATTTGTATTATAATGGTAATGATAGTAATGATAATGAACATTTATGAAAGATGTTAAAGTTTGTAAAGTACTTTATGAATATTACCTCATTTATCCTCACAACAACCCTGAAAGAACCTACATGAATCATCAGCATTTCTATATATTTCCAACAAACAAAGCAGGAAGAGATAGAAACAAAATTCAATTTAAAATAACTATATTGAATATAAAATCTTTGGGAACCTAATTGCTGTGACAACTCAAGAACTGTATGAACACAAGAACAAATCACTTCTCATTCAAATAAAGATCTAAACAACTGGAGAAATATTAATTGCCCAGGGACAGAAAAATAAAAATAACAATTCTACTTAAACTAATTTATTTATGCCATGTCAATCAAACTAACAAATAATTGTTTGATAGATTTAGAAAAAAAAATAATAAAATTCATCTGGAAGAACAAACGGTCAAAGAATATCAAGGGAATGTATGAAAAAATGTTGAGGAAAATGGATTATTGGTATTTCTAACTTCATTACAAAATGGGATCATAAGGAATAGATTAGGTAATAATATAAAGTGGTAAATGACCATAGTTGACTTAGTGTTTGGTCAACCTAATGATTTAAGTTTTGGGGGCCAGAACCTATCATTTGACAAATTTAATAGGAAAACATGAAAGCATTTTGCAGAATAATTTGAAAGTATGCCCAAATGTCATACTCTGATCCAACAATACTATTACTAGGCTTGTATACCAAAGAGATTGAATAAAAAAGAAAAAGACCTATGTATACAAATGTATTTATAGCAGCTTTTTTATGGGGCAAAGAATTGGAAGATGAGGGAATGCCTAGCATTTGAGGAATGACATTTTGAGGAATGAGTATATGGCTGTGCTAAAAGACTATTGCATTATAAGAATCGCTAAGAATGATGGTTTTAGAAAAAAAAAAACTTGGAAGACTTGTATGAATTGATTCAGAATGAAATGTACAGAATTAAGAGGGCATAGTATTCAGTAACTGCAAACTGTAACAATGAACTTCTGTGAAAGGCTTAACTACTCTGATCAATAAAATAATCCAAGATAATCCCAAAGAATTCTTGAAGTGAAATGCTATCCATCTCCAGAGAGAGAAGTGAACACTGAATGAAAATTGAAGTAATGTTTTTTGCTTTATTTTTCTTGATTTAGGGATAGGGCTAATATGCTTAATATGGAAAATATATTTAATTTGATTTCACATGTATAACTGATATAATTTTACTTGCCTTCATCAATGGGGGTAGTGGGGCTAGGATGAAGGAAGAAATTTAAAACTCAATTTGATAAAATGTTAAAAATAATTTAATAGGAGAAAACTATCTCTGAGAAAGGTAATACCTCCATTTTATAGGCCAGGAAACATGCACAGAATGATTAAAAGGCTTAGCCAGGATCAAAGAGCTAGTTAAGTACTTAGGTTACATTTGAGCTCAGGGCCTTTTATCTATCCAAGCTGCCTCACTTACCACAACACCAAATGATCTACTTCCAAAATAGAGGTGAGGCAAACTCTGTCTACAGATACTATTCATCTGGCATTGCCAAGGCACCTGAGGAAGAACTCAAAAATTCAATAAATCTAGTTGCCTTTTAGGGGTGAATTAATTAAATGTTTCATCGAATATAGCCTGTGAATGAAATCATAAATATTCAAATGGATTTTGGCAAAACAAACAAACAAACAAAAAACATTCCCATCCTGATCTAAAATGAGGCTTAGAAGTACCAAACTCAATCAATCCAACAACCCAGTCTATTGCTATTAGCAGCAATTACAGCTATGAGTCATCATGTGTGGCTCACATATAATTTCTAAAGAAGTTGTAGAGACTAGAGAATCATTATAATAATTTCATTGATGGGATAGTAGACAAATGGTAAATATATTAAATAAAATCTGTAATTTGTAAAGTGATTTCTTCAAAATGAACTGTTATTATAGGTACAAATACCATAGTTCTTATTTTACAAATGAAAAAAAAACTGTATCTCAAAAGAGAAATTTTGCTGAGTTTTAGTCATAGTAAAAATTAGTCAGCATCTTGATTCCTCAATTCTGTAATCTTTCTTCATTATTCAAATGTCTCAAAGTCCAACTGAAAATCTACCAACAATGATTTACAAGTTATGCAATGAAGTTCAGTTTTCAAAAAGAGTGTGATATCCAGACAATTGGGACTTCTTATAGATTAATAATCATGACTTTGATCCTTTTTCAGCATGATAACCACATCAAGTAAGAAAAGTAGCTATCCTGATTGCAAAAGGAATTATCTAGTTTTGCTGTCCCAGATTCTACAGATAATCACATAACCAGCTGTAGGTGGAGATCAGTTGCCTGAGGAAATGAGAGTTTTAATGGGGTGGAGACAAGCAGAAAATTTAATTTTAGAGCATGAAAGACATCCCAGGGTAGGCAAGACTAGAGGGCTTTGGGCAGTTATAGTTGTATAAGGATACTAGATGCCTGGGTAGGATCGGAGATGTATGCAGTTGGGGGGGCGGTGTGCCAGGATGGGAAAAAGGCCATGAAAAAGCATTGCAATAATAGCAACAGTCAACTTTGCCTAACCTTCGCAAATTTTAATATCAGCCTTACATATACCCTTCACTGTCCAGAATTTAATCTATTTAGTCTGTTGTATGTGCATGTGTGTTTTAGAAAATACATCTCAAAGGTCCATGATTTCATCAGTGTGGTTATTTCTTCTATTGATATTTCCCAATTTTAAAAATTAATCAAAAGACATCCTTCCAGGATCCTCCAAAATTTTTGTTGAGCAGCTATTAATCAGTTTTATGATGATTCCTTTTTGTCCACATAATTAAGTCCCTTCTCATACAAGATGCAATGACTTTTTAAAAATCTTTTTAGTTTGGCAGAACCCATTAGAGTATGGTTTCTCTGGTTTAACCTTCCAGAGTCAAGTCAACTTCAAACTAAAATGGGTCATTAAAGAATGATTAAGTGGAGAACTTTAAAGGGCATAGGAACATAACTGGAACAGCCATCTAGTCCTATCTAATTTTTTTTCAGATGAGGAAATTGAAGCCAAGAGGAGTTAAATGATTTGCCCAAGATCACATTGGTAATATGAATCATAATTTGCATGAGTGATAGAGATTGAACTGAAAGGAACCTCTGAGACCATACAGTTCAACCCTCTCATTTGGTGAATGAGGAAAATAAGGTCTAGAGAGACAATCCAAGAATACATCATGAAGAAACATCAGAAACAGAATTTGAACCCAGGTCTTATGACTCCAGGTATGGGAACAGGTAATTTCATAACTTCCTTATTTTGTAGAACTATCTTGTTGAAGTTTCATTAGAGACTTAAGGAAATAAAAGAAAATATAGGAAAAAATACACATAATTCTGAACATTATCCTGGAAACTATTTAGATATTTTTATTTTTATTTTCTATTTTTTAAGAAATCATGACATTATACATTAATTCTTTTTCTGCCCCTGCTGAATAAGACATTATATTTCTCAAAGGTAATCAGGTCATGGCTCATAAATTAGGAACAATGTTGAGAACTAGGGCATTTCAAAACCATAATAAATATAATATGATTTCCATAGAAACCTAAAACTAGATGCCAAGAAGGAAAAAATTACTTAATAGTCATTTTACTTTGACAACTTTGAATGTTCAGCAAATGTTCATGCAGGCTACTGAAATATCAAATTCACCACATATTTGACCAAACTTTTTCCTTTCCTTTTTGTGAATAGATATAGAACTGTTATGCATTATCTATGAAGTTCCCAAAAAAGCTTATGAAGAGGACAGAAATAACCTGATTATTATATACTGACAGAAAAAAGGGCTTTTTTGGGAGAATATGATGAAATTTATACTTTAAAAAAACCTATTGGTGTTTTTGATGCTAATTCAGACATAGAGGATAGTACGCATATGTAAACATATGAACATATGAGTATTATATGTATATATATATATATACATAAAATGTACTTGGATAGATGAGAGAGAGAGAGAGAGAGAGAGAGAGAGAGAGAGAGAGAGATCAGTTCTTTGAGAAGGTATGTTTGTGTAATGAGTCCTTTTCCCTTTCACATGACATTAAACAAATTTGATTAATTGCTTCATTGCTAATTCATGCATCCTGAGTACATCTTTAGAGATGACCTTTTAAAAAAAGAGAGTATAGAAAGCTAGAGACAGAGAAACACAATGAGGAGAGGGACTATAAAATGACTGAAATTCAGTTTCCTGAAGACAAAGCCTATATATCTATAATTCCCTTACATGGAACTATGTCGGCAAAAGATGTCATCATACATAGACATATGGAAAAATGAAAATGTTTTGCACCGAACCCCCTTTACCCAAAGGAATAGCTTCAGTACAACATAACAATAAGCAGAGCAGGAGCATTGCTCTTCCTTGAACTGTGAATTATAGAAGCTATATAGGTTCAAGAAAAGTTAGCTCACTGTTGATCTGAAGTGTTGTCCTTAGGAAATACCACATTCCTGCAAAAAAAAAAAGTCCACTAAAGAATGAAGGAAGGTTTTTTTTTTTATAGATTCAGGACTGATATCTTTGAATTTTCTTTTCAATTAAATAATTGTAGGCTTGCATTTGATAAATTAATACCCTGAATAATTCAGGGAACTTTTCTTTTCCTTTTTTAAATTTTTAAAAAGATTTTAAAAATGATTTAACAGTGTATTTTTCCCAATTATATGCAAAAAAATTTTTTACATTTGTTTTTTAAAAAATTTGAGTTCCAAATTCTCTGTTTCTCCATTCTTCCCTTCCTCTCCCATTGAGGGGGAAAAGCAATCTGATGTAGATTATACAGGTACAGCTATACAAAACACATCTCCTAGTTAGAAGTGTTGCGAAAAATAATACAGACTAAAAAAATCACCCCCAAAAGACAAAATCCAAGGAAAAATAAAGATAATGCTTCTACCTGTGTTAAAATTCCATTAGTTCTTTTTTATTGACAAGAACAGTATTTTTCATCATAAATTCATTGAATTGCATTGGATCATTTTATTGCAAAGAATAGTTAAATTTTTACATTGATCATTGTGCAATATTGCTGTTACTATATACAATGTCACCTACATCTGCTTATTTCACTCTATTTCTGTTCATGTTAGTCTAGGTTTTTCTGAATGCACCCTATTCATGCCCTTTGGGCACAGTTCCAAATTGTTTCAGAGAATGCCAAAATTCACCAACAGTGCACAAGTTTCTCAATTTTTCCACATGCACTTCAAAATTTGTCATTTTCCTTTTCTGTCATATTAGGCAATCTGATAGGTATGTAGTATTATTATGTAGTTGTTTTAATTTGCTTTTATTTAATCAGTGGTGATTTAGAGCAATTATTCCCATGCATATCTAGAGATACCTTTGATCTCTATCAGAACACTGCCTTTTCATGTCTGCCCATTTATTGATTGAGGAAGGTCTCTAATTTATATAAGTTTGACTCAGTTCTCTATATGTTTGAGAAAATAGGTCTTTATCAGAGAAACATGATATATTTTTTTCAGTTATAATTACTGTTTATTTTTCTCATCCTATATTCTTTATATTTATTCAACACTTTCTCCTTCCATCCTATCCATTCTCCTAAAATATGTGTTTGCTTCTGTCTTTACCATCCTCAATCTGCTTTTCCTTCTATTACTCATGTCTTGCATTTGAAAGTCAAAATTTCTATTCAGCTCTTGTATTTTCATCAGTAATGCTTGAAGGTCTCCTATTTCCATTAAATATCTATGTTCCCTGATGGATTATACCTAGTTTTTTCTGGGTAGATGATTCTTGATTGCACTTCTAGCTCCTTTGCCTTCTGGAATATCATATTACCAGTCTTCCAACACTTTAATATAGAAATTGCTACATTTTGTGGTTCCATGATATTTCACTTGTTTCTGGCTATTTGAAGTATTTTTCTCCTTGATCTGAGAGCTCTGGAATTTGACTATAATATTCCTGGAATTTTTAATTTTGGGATCTCTTTTAACAAATGATCACTGGATTCTTTGACTTACTATTTTATCTTCTCCCTTCAAAATATCAGAACAATTTTCCTTAATAATTCTTTGAAAGGTGATAACTAGATTTTTTTCAATCATGGATTTCCAGTAGTCTAGTAATTTTTAGATTATCTCTCCTGGATCTTTTTTCCAGATTGGTTGTTATTTTCATTGAGATATTTCATATTTTTTCATATTTTAATACTTTAAATTTTATTTTGTTTCTTAGTGTATCAAGGAATCATTAGCTTCTTGCTCAATTTTAATTTTAATTTATTTTGATGATCAGTCTTTTTATTATTTTTTAAACTTCTTTATTTTCATCCATCTATTTTTAAGTTACATTTCCTTCCACCATCCCTTCCCACCCTCCTCCCCTCAGTGACAAACTGTCCAGTTAACATTGTGTGTACATATTTTGATAAATATGTTTACAGATTAGTAATTTTCAGTATGAGGAATAAGGATTAAGGGAAAGAGTTACATAAGAGATAATTTTTAAAAAGTTCATCAGATTCTGCAGGGTTGTTTTTGAGTGTGTATGTGTATTTGTTTTGCTTTGTTTTCTTTCCTCTGCATGGGGATAATATAGTCATAGCCAGTCTAATATAGTTGTCCTAGCTCTCTGGACTGCTGAGATGTCAATTTTAATTTTTAAGGAATTACTTTCTTCAGTGGACTTTTGTACTTTCTTTTTCAATTGACCAATTATAATTTTTAAGGAGTTCTTCTCTTTAATGAATTTTTGTATATCTTTTTCCATTTGACCAATTTTGCTTTTCAAGGCATTCTTTTGCAGACTGGACTTTTGTCTCTCTTTTATCATTTAGCCTATTCAGTTTTTCAAGCATTATTTTCTTCAATATTTTTCATTCCTCCTTTACCAAGCTACTGACATTTTCCCTGATTTTCTTGCATCACTCTTATTTCTCATTGTGATTTTTCTTACACCCACCTCTCTTATTTTAAATATTTTTGAGGTCTTTCTTGGCCTGAGATTAATTAATTTTTTTGAAGCTTTGGATGTGGCAATTTTGACTTTGTTTTCTTCTGAGTATGTGTTTTGATCCTTCTTGATGACATAATAGCTTTCAATAGTCAGAATTTTTCTGTTTGCTCATTTTTTTTCTTTCAGCATACTTCTTAACTGTTACTTCGTGGCTAAAATTCTGTTTCCATGGAGAGGTGTACTTTCCCAAACTTTAGGGATTTTTTGCAGCTATTTTCAGAGCTAGTTCTAGGGTCTATAAGTTTTTAGTTATTCCCAGTTGGTATGATCTAAGGAGAGGTGTATTTACTACTCTCTTGTCCTGTAATTTGGTATGTGAGTGACCACAAGCACTCTTTTCTCTCTGGAACTGTGACAAGAGTCCCCCTTTCACTTTGACCCCAAATTCCAGTTTTCTTGTGCTCCTCCTTGCCTCAGGACTGTCACTCAGGGCTGTGTTCCATGTATAGGCAATGCTAGAATTCCACCCCCCCGGTTCCAGCAAAATTACAGGAGCCTGTAATTTTTTTTTTTTTTCTGAGCGGCTGTCCATCTGTGGGCTTAGAACTGAATGAACAACTACTTCTGATAATGCTTCAGTCACTCCCAACTCCTGGTTAGCTGGGGCTGGGTCTGCACTGGTACATTGAACTGCACTCTGATCTCACCCCACTGGAAAAGACTTTTTCTGGCAACCTTCTAAGTTGTCCTGATAGAAAATTGTTTCACCCATCATTTTTGTTGGTTCTGCCATAATTTGTTTTAGGGAATTATTTATAAAAATAATAAAAATTTTAAAAAGTGGAAGTAATTTGGGAGACCTCAGATGAGTACATTCCTTTCCTCCACTTTCTTGGTTCTGTTCCTCAAAAAAATTTACCTTTTTTGTAGAAGTTCTGAAAATAAATTAAATGTGAACATTCCCAATAAAATCAATAGTTAGGGGGCAAAATAATGCAAATCTAAGTAGTTGGTTGGTTGGTTCTCCCAAAGCAAATTTTTGGGTAGAAACTAAGATTGAAAGAGATATTATATGGAGAATCCCCAGGAATGAGCCTGCATCATGTAAGGAAGATATGTTACAATAATATGACATTCCAGCAATAGCTTCATTAAAGAGACATCATTAGAGAAGCATTAAAAGACATATAATGAAGAACTATAGATATATAAATTTATTTTTTATAAATTAAATATTAACACCCATCCAAAATTGAACAAGTTTCTAGTTAAATTAGTAAACTGAATAAAGTTTAGTTTTAATTATTCTGAATTATTGATTATAGTTCTTATTGTCAATAAAATTAAAATCCAAAATATTTTCCAGAAAACTAAGTGGTCCAATTCATAATAGTTAATCAGGGTGTTTATATGTAATACCACTGAAACCATTGTGATTTAGGATTAAGAATACTGACTTGGAGTCAGAGGACTTAGGTTAAAATCCTATTTTTAGTAATTATGTCATGTCTGAAATTCAACAAGTCACTAAACAACTTGGACTTCAGTTTCCTCTCCTATAAAATAAGGAAGATGAACTAGATAGACCCCGATGTCTCTTTCAACTCTTGATCTATGTTCCTCTGACTTTGACTTGAATCTTGTTTATGATTCTTATTGCTAATATGATCATGAATATGTCACATAGTCTCTCTAGTCCTCAGTTTCTTCATATTCCATGGTCAAATAAGTGTTTTGAGTCATTTATTTCCAAGTCATTACACTTCCAGGATATATTTCCATACATCTCCCTGATGTATAATTGTAGATTATTTTCCATTATTTTTTTATGATCATTTGCGGCAAACACTGATTTTCTACTATGTTCAAGTCTAATGCACTCTAAGTCATGTCCAATGGGATTAAAAAATCTAGCTAAGAAGACAAGATACATAAATAAAAAGTAATTAAAAATTCAAGGTAGTAAATCTTAAGTGCCAAATATATAATGTGGAAAGTATGAAACTTCAGAAAACAGTTTTCCTTAAAATTTTAAATAGTTGTACAAATGAGATAGTATATGAATTGATTCATCAGTTATGGACTAGAAGAATTGATATAAATGAAGAGATAAAAAGTAATTTCAAACATGGAGCAAGATATGAACAAAATAAAGGAAGTGATAATGTGTATAATATGCATTAGGAGCAATGAATTAAGCAAAGTTGTAGACATCATATGGGGACTTGTCATAAAGATAAAATTAAGGCAGTATATGAAGCAAGTTGAGTCAGTCAACACATTTTTATTAAATACCCACTGGCTATCTGGTACTTTGCTTAGTGCTATGGCCAAAAATAAAAGAAGCAAAAAAGAAAGTCCCTGACTTTAAGACCTTACAATCTAATGGATAAGACAGCAAGTAAATATGTAAAATACAGATTATATACAAAACAAACACGGAATAGTAAAGAGAAGTCATCAGAATTAGGAGATTTTGAAAAAGGTTTTCTTGTAGAAGATAAAATTTTATTTGGGAGTTGAAGGATGCCAAGGAACTAAGTGGGTAGAGATGAAGAGGGAAAAATCTCCAAACATATGAGCATAACCAGAGAAAAAGAACTGCTATGAAGTAACTTCTCATGAAACAGAAACAATAGTCTAGTGTCACTGGGTCAAAGAGTACATGCTAGAGAGTAATGTGTAAGAAGAATGAGAAGATAAGAAGGAAGTTAGGATGTGAAGGGCTTCAAATGGCAAAGAGAATTTTGTGATATTGTTGAATGTTGAAGGAGTCACTGGAGTTTTTTGCTTGTACTTTGCCTGTACTTTTGAAAAATCATTTTGGTGGTTGATTGGAGGATGGACTGGAGTGGGGAGAGATTTATGACAGGAAGACCCACAAGCAGATTATTATAAAAGTATAGATAAATAGTAATAAGGACCTTCACTAGAATATGTCATCATCAGAAGAGAGATCTGAGTATATTTGAAAGAAGTTTCAAAGGTTAAATCAATAGATTTTGGCAACAGAATAGATATAGGGGGAGCAAGCAAGATATAGTGAAAAGCTGAGAATGACACCTAAGTTGGGAGATTGTGGGTCTGAGGATGGAATTGTCCTCATGTAATAGAAAACATAGGAAGGGCTTGGGGCAGGAGTGGGGCAGGGGTGGTGAGAAAGATAATGATGTCCAATTTTGGACATATTCAGTATAAGATGTATGCTGGATGTTCACTTTGAGATATCTGAAATGCATAGTGAGATATGAGATTGGAAATCAATAGAGAGGTCAAGACAAGACAGATATGTTTAAACATCATTACCATAAAGCTATATTAGATTAAGTAATGTTTACTGATAATTAAACCTATAGGAGTTGATAAAATAATCCAGTGAAGTAGTATGAAGAGAGTAGGGAACATAGTGAAATACCTGTGTCTAGAAAGACTGATCCTGATGAGGTTCAAGTCAAAGAAATCGAGGAGTTGTCAGATGGACTGGAGGAAAACCATGAGAAAGGGATATCCTGAAAACCTAGAAAGAAGAGAACATTAAGGAAATGAGCACAATTAACATTATCAGAACAATTCTGGTTGACTGATGAAATCAGGACTCAGATTTTAATGGATTAAGAAGAGGAGAAATGAAGAGAGACATCTATGATAGATTGTATTTTCAAGGAATTGAGCCAAAAAGGACAGAAAAGTTAATAAGGATGGATTTTTAGCATGAGGAAATCAAGGGTATGTTTGTAGAGAGTGAGTAGGGTAGGAGTCAGTAGACAGGGACAGAGTAAAAGTAAGTGATAAAGTGAGAGTAATAGAGGGAGCAATCTTATAGGAGAATGAATTGAAATGGTATCACTTGTGCAAATAGACAGGTTATCCTTGGAAAGGAATAAGGGTACTTTTTCATGTGAAATACCAATTTGTCGTTATCTTACTGGTAGAAGGCATATGAGTGATATAAGAGGAGAAAGAGAGAGGGTAGAAAGAAACTTCCAGTGAATGAATATGAGGCAAGGTTCTTAAGTGATGGGGGTGATTGAGACTGGAACCAGAAGAGTTGTGAGATGGAATAAAAAGGTTTGGGAAAACTGTTTTGGAGAGTTGGATAGTAAATTGATAAGGGAGGAGTGGGAGAATTTTTAAGTAAAAGTGATGGCCCAGTAGAAGTTATGTAACATATGTAGGTAAACCAGTCACAGAAGTTGTGTGATTTTCTTCACTTTCATTTAGTAGCATATGTATAGGAAGTAATAAGATTCAGACTTTGCAAGGCACGATCATTGAAATGAGAAGTGTTATGAAGACTCAAGAGAAGAAATTATTGAATTAAACTTTTAACAAAAGGTTCAAAATCAGGGAAAGAAAACAGTAGCTAGTACAGGGAATATTGCCAAGGTTAAAACTGAGAAGTTGGTGGACTGAAGGTCATGGTGTGAAGGAAGAGAGTTGCATTTGAAGGGAAGGCAGAGATGAAAGTGGAAAGTCAATAGATTATGATCAGATAAGGATATTTGGGAATTCTTTAATATTTAGATAGTATAGGGGCAGCTAGGTGGCATAGTGGATAAAGCACTGGCCTTGGAGTCAGGAGTACCTGGGTTCAAATCCAGTCTCAGACACTTAATAATTACCTAGCTGTGTGGCCTTGGGCAAGCCACTTAACCCCATTTGTTTTGCAAAAACCTAAAAAAATATTTAGGTAGTATATTTGATTGTGGTAGCAAGATCATGCAACATCATCTTTGGGTGTGGATAAGGGGATTTGGAGGAGTAGGTCACAAGAAGTGTGTGAATTGAGGAACCACATGGTTTGGGATTTTGAGGGACTATCAATATTTATTTTGAAGTATTTTGAACTATAAGGGCAAGAGTTGGAGAAAAATTTTGAGCTAGATACTGAACTCGAGGAAGGAAGGCAAGTGACCTGGAAATCGGTGCCCCACTGCAACTAGAATTTCGATTGAGTGGCAGATCCAAATTATTTGAATCTCAAAGGAGAAGAGATTTCTGAATGATAGAGGGAGAGGTAGGGCATGGGAGTAAAATTGGGGAACAAGGAATATTCCAAATCCCCTGTATCACCAAGAGGATCAAATGAGAGTGCTGTCAGTATTAGAAAAGATTGCCAGAGAGCCTATATTATTAGGATGAGATGGAACAGGTTTCAATAGTAGCCAAAAGTAGGAAAAAATTTGAGTGAAAAAGATAAAGAATGAAGTGGGGTTTAATTACTATTGTACTGTTATTCCAGAGGACATTAGTGGAAGAGGTAAGTAGAGTTTGGAATTGATGGAGTTGGGAATAAACAATAGGAGGATGGGAAATGGGGTTTAGATGATAATCTATAAATGTCCAATTTCCCTAAGGTTTGTAGAAAAAGAAGATCAAAATGATAAGACATACACCTTAGACTGCACACTTTTACAGAAATTAGAAATAAAAAGTGAAACCATGAAAGGGGAGAGAGAGAGAGAGAGAGAGAGAGAGAGAGAGAGAGAGAGAGAGAGAGAGAGAGAGAGAGAGGTTTAGAAGTGACAGAAGGAAATTCAGTAAAATAAACCAACTGAGAAAAATTTCAAAATATTGGAAAAAGTAATTGAAAAAAACAAAATATTAAAAAGCAAAAATATTGTGGAAGGCATGGAAAATGAGAAGATAAAGACATGGGATTTTCTAATTAAATAATAAGTATCATTAACAGAATACTGTGGAGAAAATGTGGTGACAGTAAGCAAGAAATAAGGTTAAGAGAATTATTTTTAAGAAAGAAGGGAAATATACTCCTTATCAGTGAAGGGATAGGAGCCAATAGAAAGAAAAAAAATGAAGACACATGAATGATAAGAGATGATTTAGGATGAAAAAGCTTAAAGAAGACAAAATGGAAATTAACTATAGGTGAAGGGTTTAACTTTTGAAAGGAGTAAGATCAATGCCCCCTGTGAGAAAAAACAAAAGTAATGAATGAAGAGACACTGTGAGGTTCTGAAGAAGATATGATCACAGAAACATAAGGCATAGTGCAGGGAATGAGAGAGAATATTTATTAGATAGTCTCAATCTTGTCAATAAAAAAGAAATAACACATACCCATTTCCTTTGCATTTCTTTATTAAGAAATATCTCCATGAAGGCAAAATTATGTTCAAGCAAAATCTACTCATAGTTCCAAGGCACATTAAATATGTAATACACTAAGCATACATTTTATAGCTCCTAGTACCATCTTTAATGTTTGTCAATATTGGCATCCTGTTTCAGAAGTGTTCAAAGAGTCAATAAGCTTGATTTTTCCCCCTTTTAAGTAATGGGAAGCACTAGCTTGGTGACTGTCAGTAGCTGGAAGGAATATGATACAAGTTTCAGTACCTTTACACTCTACTCTTTTTTTCCCAATGGGATCAGGACTAGGGCTATCCTAATATAGCAAAGACGGTAACCAACCTCAGTTCAGTTGTGGATTTCACATGGAGGACATACTTAATGTAACAATTATGTTGAAGAATCATACTTTATTTTAGTTTTTGCAAGGCATTGGGATTAAGTGACTTGCCAAAGGTCACACACCTAGGTAATTAATAAGTATCTGAAGCTGGATTTGAACTCAGGTCCTCCTGACTTCAGGGCCAGTGCTCTATCCACTGCACCACCTACTACTTTGAGTGAACCACCCTAGTCTGTCATCCAGTCTAGTCTAAGTTATCTCTTCTTTGGAGATAATGGAGCAGGACTGCCATAGTGACTAAAGTATGAGTGGGGAGAATGTTCTTTGCCTTTGTTAAGGGCTAAAAAGAAAAAGAATAGAAAAGAAAAAAAAAGATTCCTATATTATAGGTCTGACCCATTAAGAAAATTACTTTCCATTAATTAATCAATGAGCAAATACTTTTCAAGTATAAATAGTCTCTGCTGCCAGAGCATTCTACACAGTAACACCATCATATAATGACCGACTTTGAATAACTTAGTTCTTTGCAACAATTAAATGATCCAATTAAATAATTCCAAAGAATACATGATGGAAAATGCTATCCACATCCAGAGAAATAACTGAAAAAGTCTGAATGCAATTGATGAATACTATTTTCACTTGATTATTTTTGTGCGTTTTTTTCTTTGGTCTGTTTATTCTTTCATAATGTGACTTATATGGAAATATGTTTTACATGATTGCACATATATATAACCTATATTATATTGCTTACCATCTTACAGGAAATGAGGAAGGAAGAAAATTTAGAATTCAATTTAAAAAATTGTTTAAAATTGTTTTTTCCTGCTATTGGGGAAAATAAAATACAATTTAAAAATAGAGAGAAAATACAGCAAGATTTTAAAAGAATAAATAGTCTCTGCCCTCAAGAAGATTACATTCTAGGGCAGTACACAACATTTATATAATCTATATTTCTTTTTCTCTCTCATATACACACATACACAAGCTGCACTAGACATGTTACACATTCAAAACTTACAAATTACAAGTTGACACTGGCAACTGGGTGTTCCAAAAAGAACTTCCCTGCAAAAGTTGGTACTTGGGCTAAATCTTGAAATTCAGGAGGAAATATAAATGAATGTGTTGATAAGAAATGGAGTGTTGCATATGAGGAGGAACAAGACCATTTTGGTTAGTGATAAAGGATAAATCTGAAAAAGTAGGTGAGAGACCTCTTATATGTCTAAGTACCAAAACAGAGGAGTTTCCATCTGATCTTGGAGTTATAGGGAGTCACTGAAATTGACTAAATACAGCAAAGAAGAAAACAATTTCATTTTTTGTGAGGAAGACAAATTAGATTTGAGATCAATTACGAAACTAGTGTAATAAGGAGAGAAATGATGAGGGCTTGCAATACATTGGTAGCTATTTAGATGGAGAGAAGTGTGCAGAAGATTTTGTGAATGTAGAATCCAGATTTGGCAAATGATTAGTGATACAAGTTCAATGGAGAAATAAGGGTGAAATCAGTGCTGACAAACTGGGTGAATAAAATGACTGCAACAACCAGGACAGAAATAGGCAAGTTTGTCACAGAGAGAGAGAGAGAGAGAGAGAGAGAGAGAGAGAGAGAGAGAGAGAGAGAGATTGAAAATTGATTTGGAGGGAAAGAAAATGAGTTCTGAAGCCCCCTTTGCTTTAGCATATCAAGAATAGAATTAGACCAAATAGTAGAAATGATATAATTCACTAGATTAGCTAAGTATGATTTGCTTTTACAGATACCATGCTGCCTTTTACTTAATAGGTTATGTCGGCCTAAATACTCAGTAGTCCACCCTATTATTATGCATTCATTCCATCACTTTGCCTGGACATGTAAGAAGATTCAGTATATTGTCCTAAATCATATTCCTTGAAATCCTTTTCATGGTCTTGATCACACTGGCAATCCTCCAGGTCCAATATGCAATGGCTATTTGTTTGACATATTTTTGCCAACAATTTTATTCTTAAATTCCTTCCTGGTCTGGCTGATTTATCTATAACTATTCTTTTTTAACAGATAGGTATGTATTCTTCAAAGTATTTATGACTTTACAAATAGATCTAGTGACCTTAGTAACCTGGCACAGTGGCTAGAAGGTCAGTCTCTTTAAATCTTGTTCCACCACTTCTTATCCATGTAACTTCAGCAAAACAGTCTCACAGACAAGATATCCTTCCTTACTCCTGGCAATAACAGGTTTTGTGACTCTGGGCAAATCACTTAACTGTAACCCCCACCTCCACCCCCTTTCCAGATTTTTAAGACTTTATATTGAAGTATAGAAACGAATATGCACATGTAAAGATAATATTTTCACTGAGAGATGAAATCATAGCTCCATGACAAAACACACAGATATACACTCACATGCATGCACACCAAAAAGGTTTTGATCTATTAAGTCAAAGAGAAATTAGAACCTCCAGTCAAATGTTCCTTTCTGAAGAGATATATAAATAATTTAAATCTCCTGTTATCACTTTGCTTCACTTAGCATCACTCTGGCTTCTTAGTCAAGAAGTCCAACTGAATCACTACATAGCTGGCTGTTTTTGATATGTTTGCAGATTGTCTCTCTACTTATCCCCCCTTCTTCCTGTTACCCATCCCCCAGAAGTATTCTCTTCTGATTTCCTGCTTCTCCATTTAATAACTCAGAATGCTCATTCATTCTTAGGACTTCAAAGCTAACTTCTGCATTGATCACTACCCACATTTTCTGTCCCTAAAACATTGTTCAAGTACTATATATAAGCAATATATTTCCATGCAGATGTCATTACAGTATGGGATTATGAATTTAACTTTACTATCACTTTAGTCATATATATATATATATATATATATATATATAAATATTAATTAAAGGAAATCTTAAATTTCAATCAGAGGTTACTGAAAATAATGTCATAATTTTTCCCCTCCAAATTCCCAGACCCCTTTATGTTTGTCCATGGAAATCTTGAGAGTCCAGGAACACAAACTCTTACAGAAATAAAAACTTTAAAATCAACTTAGGACCATTCCAATTTATCCTTATTTTTTTCTTTCATGATCTTGCCTGGTCTTCAGCATTTTTCCTCAGTTAAAATATTTTGTTTCGTATTCACCTATCCTTGACTCAGCAATGGTTAGTACAATGTCATAATAATCTTGTATTATTCACTATTTTTTATCAGTGACTATGATGAAAGAAGAGATGGTATAATTATTAAATCCATTAATCAATAATCTTTGGCTCTGTTCACTCAGGTATTTGGTTCAATAAAATTATATTGTCTGTATTCTTAATTGAAGAATTGAATTGAAACTTTTATATAATTCTATATATATACATGGTCTGCTAATTTAATTTGTTAGAGAGATGTGAAATAGGGATGATCCCTTTTAATTATGTTTTAATAAGGATAATATATTCACGTAATTTTTGAAATTTTTCTGAAAGGTCACAATTATATTTATATATAGATATCTATATATATAATCTTAATTTATTTTATTTTCCATATAATATGCTTAATAAATGTTAAATTTGTTGAATGTTAATATTCTCAGTATTATATCCTCTTTTAAATATGAATAGATAATATTCATTTGTAGAGTTTTTTAAGAAGGCTATTTATTTAATTATTTTAAAGTAACGAGAATCTAGTAGAAGGGAGACAAGTTTGATCAAGTGTCACCACTATGGACTTTAGACAAAATACTCCCCTTACTGTTAGAAATAAATAACTATATGCACATTTCAGACAAAAGGTCTAAGTGAAAGGGGCTTCTCTTTTCAGTGCTGAAACTACAAACAGAAGAAAATAAAAATGACAGAGAAAGAACCATTCATCATACCTAGCATTTATCCAACACTATACCTCTGTCTATCAAATGGTTTGCAAAATAGTCCTTTGGGGTCAGTACTATTGTTATCTTTTTTTTTTTTGCAGATGAGGGAAATAGCCCAGGATCACACAGCTAAGTACATTATCTAAGACAAAATTTAAACTTCTTACTTACTTACTTACCTACTTCCTAAGTCAAATGGTCTATGTACTGTACCACCTTCGTACTTCCAAGCATGGAAGAGAATCATAGGATTCTCTTTAAATATACTTTCAATTAGGGTAATTATCTTTATGTATCCCCTATCCAACACTACTGTGTGCTTCAATTTATTCATAACATAATACCTTTCTCTTGTCCTTATAGCTACAATAGTATCTTTAAGTTCAAGTCAGCTGTCAATTTTTCTATTTTATTTCCCCCAAGTATTTGCTCCTTTAAAACTGTACTATGTGTTTGTTTCCTGAAGAAAATATAAAGTATATTTTAGTTGTCTTTAAACTTCTAATGGATTATTTACTTTTCAAAATATTTCTGTCATTTTATTCCACTAACTATTGTTCCCAGCAGTCTTGGGACATAAATAGCTTGGAGTAATAATGAAGATCAAGAAAAAACATGAATTAGTATAATTATTCACCTGCTTTGTTCCCATCAACAACATTAGCCTCTAATATGCATGAAGATAAAATTAGATAAAAATATTAGCAACAAAATATTTTTCTTCTATGAAGGCTAAGCACAGGGCTGCCCACAAGCTCTGAGATAAGGTGAAAATCAAGGTGAAACAATGCAGATATATGGGTCATGATATTTGTTTATATACTGAAGACAGTGGGAATTCTCTTTCATTATATGAGCTAAAAACTTCTACAATCTAGTCACTGTGGAAGGAAGAACACAGGGAAGTAGTGAGTTTTTATCCTCTTTCCAATTAGAATTCATCAAATGTGAATAACAGAAAGACAAGTCAGGAGAAATCAAAATTAGAAGCTATACTCAGTCTCCAAGGCATAGCAATAGATTCATAAAAGGATAGGGACTAGAATTATGATTTCACTAATGGAGGGCATGAAGGAGAAAATAGTAAACCACTCTAATGTCTTTGCCAAGAAACTCCAAACGAGGTCACGAAGAATATAATAAGATGGAAATGACTGAACAAAACAATGTAGGACATTCCCAGTTTTGGAAACTCTCTGGACCAAGGCAGGAATTGTAGACTTAAACAGTTGTCTAGAGCCAAGAACTAGAATGAAGCTATTTGGGGGAATATAGCCGAGATGGTAGAGTAAAGGTAGGAATTCTCACAAGCTCTCCCCCAAACCACTCCAAATATCTTTAAATATTGACTAAAAAATTCTAAAATGGCAGACCCACAAAAAACTGAGTGAAATAATTTTCCAGGCCAAGACAACTTGGAAGATCCACAGGAAAAGTTTGTCACACCAGGACTCTAAAGGAACCACAGCACAGCACAGCCGTCCTGTAGTAAATTGGGTGCATTCATCTAGGAACAGACCTTAGAGTACCTGGGTCTTTGAAGGCACCTGGGTCTGTGAAAATAAGGACAGTTAGAAGACTTCTATTAACAGTTCAAAGATTGCCAAAGACAGTTGGAAAGGGTAGAGGGGAAACTCTGTTGCACTAGAGTAAGATCAGAGCCCAGTCCTGTTTAGACCCTTCCCCAGAGGAACAGGAGCAGGCTTGGGGAGTGCTTCCAGAACACTCAGCCCACAGATGATAAGGGAGTTGGGGGAGATTGCAGAGGTCTCTTTGCTGTCCTAGAGGCAGGACTCTATTGCTTTGTCCATACTCACATCCAGGCTGCTGTGTGGGACCCCAGCCCCAGGAAAGGAAACTTCACTGCCATAACAGAATAGGCACTCTCTTCAAGGTTTCAGGGCAGAAAGGAGAACTTGTGGTCATCCACAAACCAGAGCACAGGGTGTGAGAGCAATCAGAGTCTATCCTAAGACCTGCAGGAATTGAGGTCCATGGGGGATGTACCTGAAAACAGCAATAAAACTCTCAAAAGCTTGGGAAAGTTCATCCTCAACCCTAGAAGCAGAGCTCAATCTTAATAGAGTTAAAAATTAAGTCACAGACTTGGGAAATGAGCAAAAAAGAGAAGAAAAAAAATTTGATCATAAGATATTATGCTCAGGATGTATCAAAAAAGAAACTCAGAAGATAACAAAATCAAAGTTTCTGTATCCAAAACCTCCATGAAAAATATGAATTGGTCTTAGGCTATGGAAAGACTCAAAAAGTAATTTGAAAATCAAATAAGGGAGGTAGAGGAAAAATTGGGAAAAGAAATGAGAATGATGAGGGAAAATCAAGAAAATCAAGTCGGTAGCTTAGTGAAAGAATTACAATGAAATACTGAAGAAAATAACATCTTAAAAACCAGTTTGGTGAAATGGAAAAAGCAGTCCAAAAGGTCAATGAGGAGAAGAATGCCTTAAAAAGCAGATGTACACATACACACACAAATAAATATGTAAAAACCACAGCTGTTTCATCCTACAGAAAAGTTTTTCTGTGTTATCTAGTGGGACTTTATTTTGGTCTGAGTATCATACCTTGACCAACAATATCCTGCTAAATCTCAACACACAGTGAATAGGCACAGGAGTCTTAATCTTTCATGTAAGAATGGAATTACCTCCGTCTCAGAAGAAGAAAAAAAGGGGGGGAGGTGAAATTATTTATTAAGGATCTGTCATGAGCCAAGCACTATGTTAAATGCTTTACTAATATCATCTTATTTGATCTTTATAATAACCTTGGGAACAGCTACTCTTATACAGTTAAACAGACTGAGTTGGACAGAGGTTAAATTATTTGCCCAGTTTCACATGGCTAAAAAGTTTCAGAAACTGGATTTGAATGTTATCTTCCTGACTACAGGTTGAATTTTCTCTCCATCATACCACCTATCTGTCTAGTTGGGTAATGTATAACATAGTTCTTTTTTATTGATATTTTATTTTTCCAAATACATATTATGAAGGTTCTTTGAACTTTCATCCAAATGCATGTGTATATTTTTAGGTTATAAAAGTTTCTTCCACTCTCCCTTTCCAACCCCCCATTCCCTCAGCAGTGAACAGTCAGGTTAACATTGTACATACATATTTTTGATAAAACTTTACAGATTAGTCATCTTGGATACGAGGAATTAGGATTAACGGAAAAATATACATGAGATAATTTTTATAAAGTGTTCATCAGATTCAGAAGGGTTGTTTGTTTGTTGTTATTTTCTTTTCTTCCTCTGCATGGGGATAACATTGTCCATAGCCAGTCTGTTGTTGATGTGTACATTGTTCTCTTGGTTATGCTCCCTTTGCTAAGCATCAGATCCCATAAGTCATTCCATACTTCTTTAGAGTTCAACCATCTATGGCTTCTTGTAATATTCCATAGTATTCATGTATCATAACTTGTTTCACCATTCCCCAATTGGTGAGCATTTACGTAATTTCCAATTCTTTGCCATTCCCAAAGGAGCTGCTATGGATATTTTGGAACATATGGGACTTTTCCCTTTTTTTATAATTTCTTCTGGATATAGACCTAGAATTGGAATTGCTGCATCAAAGGGTATGAACAGTTTTATTGCTCTTTGGGCACAGTTCCATATTGCTCTCCAGAAAGGCTGGATGCATTCACAACTCCACCTGCAATGAATCAATGTCCCAATCCTCCCATAACCTCTCCAACATTGATCCTTTTCCCTTTTTCTCATTTTAGCTAATCTGAAATGAAGTGATACCTCATAGTTGTTTTAATTTGCATTTCTCTAATCAATAATGACTTGGAGAATTTTTTCCTATGATTATATATAGTTTTAATTTTTTCATTTGAAAACTGTCTATTCATATCTTTTGACCATTTATCAGTTGAGGAATGATATAGCATGGTTCTTCGACTTCCAAACATCACCTTCTTGGAGATGACAGTCTTCTTTCTATCAGTTCTCATGTAGCAAGTACCTTCTTATTAGAAGTTCCCATATCGTCCCTAGTATCAAAGGACTTCTAGTTAGCTCAATATCACCAACCCATTATGAACTCATAGAGATGTCTCAAAAGTCTTAGTGCAGTTTTAAGCTACTTAAGCCTAAACTTTGTGAGGAAGGTGGCACCCATTACAAATTATATAGAGATTGCTTAAATTTCAAGTCTTAGAATCATTCAGATTCATTCATCCTCAATCATTATTCATTTTTTCCCCAGGAAACATGGAGCTGTGGATAGAGAGAGGGCTGGACTTAAAGCCAGAAAGAAATGGTTGATATCTCACTTCAGACACAAACCTCTCTTAGCCCTAAGGCTTCCTAATCTATAAAAGGGAAATAACATTAGCACCAACTTTACAGGGCTATTTTGAGGATTAAAAATCCTCCCCTTGATAGATCTAAAATATCTAATACTATTTTATAATTGTTCATTTTTATTTCAAGGCTATTTAAGATTGCTGTTATTTGTTTCTAGATCCAATCTTAGCACCACTTTCTGTTCTTCTATACTTGATCCTACTTTTTCTCTCTGGGAATGAACAAGTTATTTCTGTCAGTTATCTTGTCTTTGGTGCAGCAACTTCCTTTGTTGTCTGTATCCTAGGTTCAGTCTGTTCCCTGTGAAATCTCTTCAGCTCTGACTTAGCAGCATCCCCTGAACTCAGCCCACAGAAATTTTCTCAACTAGAGACGTATCACTGCATACATCCTGTGCAAATTAATTTAGTTTCCTGATCTAATCCTATTTTCTCGCTTCCTTTGCCTGATGCTGAAATTCTAGTTCCAGTATCATAATATATACAGAGCAGGAAAAATAAGGAATTTGACTCAATTCTGATATGGAAGAGGAAAAATAGGAATGTTTCCTAAAAACATTTTTCCAATTTTCTTTTGTAGTTTATGCAAGGCAATGGAGTTAAGTGACTTGCCCAAGGTCACACAGCTAGGTAATTATTAAGTGTCAGAGGCTGGATTTGAACTCAAGTCCTCTGACTCTGACTCCAGGGCCAGTACTCTATCTATTGTATCACCTTGCTACCCCCAGTTTTCCAATTTTCCAAATCAGCACCACCTGTTACTCTCAAAGTCTCCACTAATCTAATATGCACCTTTTCACATCACCTTCTGCACCCTTCTGAATCCTTCAATACTCCCTGTGCCCCCCCCCCAATAGACTGCTCTAGATTGGAGTCAACTCTCACTCCAATCCCAATTTTTCTTTTGTTTATTTGCATTTTTTGTCTTAGTATCTAAAATTATTAGGTATAGCTCTGATTATTCTGTCTTCATCCATTTCAATGAATGCTATATAGTATCTTCTACTCAAACATTCTTATATCTTTAAGTTCCACTATCACCATCCTGGGTATTCTCATCTTTCTTCTCAAGTTGCCATACTCCTCCTCAGGGAGTCATCTTACCTGACTCATTTCTAGGTCACTAGCTTTTCTTAAATCCTATGTTCAGCATATAACACTTATCCAACCCAATTGTCTTTCAATTTAGCTGACCCATCCAGGCTGAGTGTTTTCAACTCACAGTTATTTGGCAGATGATTTCTCTACCACAGAATATTTATAACAGCTTCTATTCAATACCAGAGAGTTCCTATCTCTTTCCTCCACTGTATCTGTAGGATAACGATGCTCTGAATTCCATATGGCAGGAATCCTTATTATGCAAGTCAGAGAGGAGGGAGGGATGATTTGTGTAAGCACCAAATTCCTTTCATGTAATGGAGGTTATTCCTTCCATATTTGTATATTTATTTATGTCTTTTCATGTAACCTTCTTCATTCTAACTTTTATTTTCTTCCAAGAATTTGAAGGATGCCTGAAAAGGGGGAAAGAAGTCTAATACATTTGAAAGAACACTGAAATAGGAATAAAGAAAACTAAATCTGAGTACTGTTTTGAATTCTAGTTTCTTACACCAGGCAAGTCAATGACTTCTCGAAACCTCAGTATAACACCTTCATTAAAATGACAAGATTAACTTACTTGATACACATATATATTTCCTAACTCTTTACTCTATTGAAGTCTAACCCTTTTAAAATGACTTCTGAACTGAAAGAAAAGTATACTAAATATGCTTACCCCCCAAAAGAAGCTGTACCCTAAAGAGAGTTAGTCAACACCTTCATATGAGTTGTGGCATAAAGCTGTGTCACACTGTAGGTGAAATGGGAGCCCCAACCTAGCATAAGGATCCCTGCAGGACATATATTGGCTTAGTTGTAAAATCTACTCTAATATCTTTATACATTCGTTTTAAAATTTTTTTAGGTTTTTTTTTTTTGCAAGGCAAATGGGGTTAAGTGGCTTGCCCAAGGCCACACAGCTAGGTAATTATTAAGTGTCTGAGACTGGATTTGAACCCAGGTACTCCTGACTCCAAGGCCGGTGCCATATCCACTATGCCACCTAGCTGCCATATCTTTATCCATTCTTGTTAAACATTTCTTAATTAATCTGGTTCAGGCTGAACTTGGGACTCTACCCCCAGGCCACATGTTTGAGATCTCAACTCTAAAAGTTGAATTTAATCAGTTATTTAGAACTCAAAAATGTATTGTAAGGATTTATATAGCAATCTAGTAGAGGGGGATGGAGATTGGGAGTGTTCACTGGGCTATGGTCAGGGAGATAGAGACCATCTTTAGAGAGATATACAGTTTATATGTCAGTGAGTTCAGAAAATACCCATTTAAAAATACACAGGCAGTATCTATGACTGATTAATCAACTTGCAGCAGGACGGGCAGTCAGGAGACTCCCCTGACATCATGGAAATTTTCTTTAAAAAAATTAAAATTAAAATTAAAATAAACATTGACACTTGGTCACTTCTATGTGTTATATGTGTAATTTCTATATGATTCTAGTCATTTTCATAATCAAAAACAGTGAATTTGTGAATTTTAGCTTCAAATTTGGGAAAAGAAGTAAGGTGATGCAGAAAGGAGTAGCGCCTCACCTCAAATTGTGCAATTCCTCATAAACTGGGTGAAGCATTTTCAATAAGTGTTTACCTGTTGCTATTTCTCTGTCACCATTTTAATGTTTGCAGACCCTTTTATAATTTATGCTCATTTTCCATAGTCTAGATAATGCATTTCACAATGTGTATAAGATATGTAGTATTGCTGATCTTGATTTTAATTGTCTGAAAAACTACCAAGAGAAGCAGTTGGTTCATCTACTCAGTGAAAGGAGTGTGTGTGTGTGTGTGTGTGTGTGTGTGTGTGTGTGTGTGTGTGTGTGTATACGCTATCTCTATTAGGTTTGTAACAGTGCCAATTCAGACTCTGACACTATTTGTACATCAGCAGACATGGACCCTATCACATGTCACTGCTCTCCCAGACCTACCTAACAAAGCTTCTTACATTTTAGCTCATAGAGTCAATTATCTCTTCAGACTTACGCCATACCATATCTTTCCATAAACCATGTGTTAACTCCATTGTTTATTCTAACCTATAAGATTTCAAAATCTCCTATTATTTAAATTCTACTCTCCATTTCTCAGAAACTCCAATGATGCTTAATATTTTAATTATAGTATCATCATAAAAGATCCAATAGTTACCATAATGGATTAAAATAGCAGAAAAACTTCAGGAAAAGTGTATGATATACAACCAAGATGATATTTTACAATAGAATTTATGATATAAATGATGATTAAATACAATTTAACTTGTAAAAAGTATTTAACTCATATTGTAGTTTAGCATGAAGAGAAAATATATATACAACTTATAACATAATTTCTTTAAAAATATACTGCGGCTATAAATGTATACATATATATGCATCAATATATTGACATCAAATATCTAAGTAGTTCTATTCCATTAACCATATATTTTCATTATACATATTATTTATATATATAAAAACTTCATATACATTTAATTTGAATATTACTGTGCAAGTATATATATATATATATATACATAGCATGTCCATGTATACATATGTATGTATGTATGTATAAGTAGATTGACAGATAGCTAAATGGATCTATTAAACTTGAATTTACTCACAGAAGTCTTCTGGTATTATTTTTTTTGGAAGAAAACATAGAATTATGGAAAGAGTGCTAGATTTGGAATTAGAGGACCTTGGTTTAGATCCAGGTTTGCTACTTATTACCTGTAAAATACTAAGAAAGAAAGATAACTCCATAGGCCTTCATTTCCTTATTTATAAATTGAAGGAGTTGAAATAGATGACCTCTAAGGCCCCTTCAAAAATTGTGTGATGATGTTGTACCTATGCTAAATGTCAAAGCTAAGGAAATCAATTTTCTTGACAAACTTCTTACTCTTACCTCTTGAGATCCCATTTTTTCTGCAATTCTGAAGGACTTAAAAATCAAGGGACCTTGTGGAATGATAAAGAAATGGGCAATGTCATGAAAGATATGTAAGGTGAACCTCAGAAGTAGCTCATTTAGAATGGAGGTAATGACATGAAAGAGAGGCATTTCCAGGGCCTTTAAAAAGCTCAGTTGAGTGGAACACATGGACTGGGGATAGTTAAAAATGCTTTTAAGATTTGCATCTAAGAACAGAAATAGGATAGTCCATGCTATATAATGTATGACCATCATTATGGAAAAATAAGATGGTGAATGACCTATTGATGATATAGAATACATTTTGAGCTGTCTTTCTAGTTGTTGTGGATTTACATTGTGATCTTTTAGTCTAAAATCCACGGTAACCAGTGACAACACTTTTGTGAGACAGCTGTCTGGGGTTAAGAGTGCAGCTTGTGGTTGGGGAGCAGAGTGAAGCTAACTGGCTCCTACAGAAACTGAAATCATGATCTTGGCCCCCATTAGCATTAGGCTCTAACTGACTGAGCTAGCCAGTGCAGAGGAAGAAAGGCAAATGGCTTTTAAGAGATATATGATCCATGGAGATGATTGAGTTTAGGGAGTAATTTAGAGGTTGAAGGAGTTATTAATGCTATGAAAAAGGAATGCATAGATGTATCAAGACAACCATCAAAGGGGCATAAAAGAAGTTTCTAAAGGAACTAGATGCTTATTCAAAATAACTCTGTGTGTGTGTGTGTGTGTGTGTGTGTGTGTGTGAAGGGGTAGTACAAGTTGATTAAATTATTTTTATTCAACCTATGATTATATCTCTGTCCCTTCAAATAAATGAAAAGTATTAAAGATCCATTCCCAAAATAGCATTAGGTAAGACCATCAGGATAAATACCAGAATGCCCTCTTTGATTTCCATTTTTTTCAAACAAACCTATGACCTTTCTATGTTCATGGAAAAGTATATAGTACTATTAGTTAATGTATTTGGATAATTGTCAGATAACATAATTTTCATTTGCTAATACTGTTTCCTATAGATGGAACAATGAATAACCTTTGAAAACACTTTAAGAATCCCTATTATTGAACATATTGCATGAAAAAAAGTATCGAGAATGAAAAAAATCTCACTAGCTTCATGATTCCTAGATTCCTAGAACATGTCTTTCATGAATCATAAATATAAAGAGGATTGTTTTTTATCCTGTCACAATTCACTTTCCCCACATCAGATTTTCTAGGAAGGGTATGGATTCACAATACTTTTTGTGACCCAAACTCAATCAAGTAGACAAGAATAATTTCACTGAACCTACTGACTTGTCACCAAGTGTACTGAAAGGAATTCTAGAGGTAGTTGTTTAGAAGATGGAAGTTACAGAAGAATCTTTCCTCCAGTTCTCCTGGGGGTAAGAGGACATCAGGTTTTGGTGTTACCATGTCACATCCTGATATAAGTTATTGGACTATGCTTGAAGATCAGAGGGACAGGTTGTGCTCCTGATTTCTGGATAAACTTTTTTGAAAACAGAAATTAGTGAGAATTATAATGAAAAAGGTACAGTTAGGTGACATAGTAGGTAGAGGGCTAGACTTGGAGTCAGAAAAGATTCATTTTCTTGAGTTCAAATTTAGCTTCAGACATTTATTAGCTGTGTGATCCTGGGTTAGTCACTTCACACTATTTGACTCAGTTTCTTCATCTGTAAAATGAACTGAAGAAGGAAATGTAAACCATTCTAGTAACTTTGCCAAGAAAATTCCCAAATGGGGTCATGAAGAGTTGAACATGACAGAAAATGCCTAAAATTACAACCATAATGAAATAAAGTATGAGAAATATCAAATTTTACCTACTAGGAACTGCAGAGAACTAGACAATTTTTAATGGGAAGAATCATCAATAATAACTTGTGAGTCCCATATCTCATTCCCTGGTAAAATTCTTTTGCTTATTTAATATTCCTCTATTTTTCCAGTCTTTTTAACCTCTTGAGAACCTGGAATATCAGGAATATATGTATATTATATATATAATATATATATATATATATATTAACCATTCATTAAACATATTAATACATTGTCTTCTCATTTTTTTTAGTTTCACTGATTATATCTGAATTCTCTAAATCATTCATCTAGGATTAGGTATGACTTACAAGGTGTATTCTTTCATATTGTTTTATGACCTATATGTATAGACTGTCAAATGTACTACTAGAATAAGGGAAACAACAGGGGAAGTTGGACAGGGTTATTTTAGGGAAAAATAATGGGAGGAACCATTCACAAAGAGATATGATTCCTGCTTTTTTATATGACTAAAAGAAATGTATTAGGTAGATTTCTAGAGATGGTTGGATTGGAGGTTTTATGAATTATCATTGTTTTGAAAAAAATGAAAATGTCCAGATATTATACCATAGCTATTTAGTAAATCTTCCTCCAGAAGAAATGCCATATTACCAAAATACTTTGCCTCATAAAATACAATGGCTTTTAAAATTCTAACTCCTTTTCATTTGATTTTTGCAACAACCTTATAAGGTAGTGCTGTAATAATTTCCATTTTATAGGTGAGGAAACTGAGTCTGAGAGAGGTGATGGGACTCACCTGGGGTCACATAGCTTGCATGTATCTACTAAGGACTTAAACTCAGGTCTTCCTAGTTTTCAGTATAAAACTATGAACTGTACTAGCAAGGATCATTTAGGCAATATTTTTAAATGAATTTAACAAACATATACAAACATAAGTATTCAAATATTCAAAGAGCAACAACAAAAATAGAAAATGATATATGAAATTGAACTTGTCTTGGAATGGAATTATGAGAGAAAAGAGTATAAGATCATTATAACAATGGAGAAAAATTATCAACTCTTTCCTTCCTTATGGTGAAACAGAAGTGATTCTTTGTATAATTAAAACTGGACAGCTAGGTGGCGCAGTGGATAAAGCACCAGCTCTGGAGTCAGGAGTACCTGGGTTCAAATCCGGTCTTAGACACTTAATAATTACCTAGCTGTGTGGCCTTGGGCAAGCCACTTAACCCCATTGTCTTGCAAAAACCTAAAAAAAAATAAAACTACAATGATTTGAGAGAGATAGACATCTGAATTCAAGTACAGACTTTGCTACTACCCAGTTATAGGACCCTGAACAAGAAGGTTAAATGTTGGCATCCTTGATATCCTCTGTATTAAAAATTAATTTAAATTAAATTTAAATTAAATTTTAAAAGTCGGGATTGGAAAACATTATGTCTAAAGTGCCTTCTAACTTGAAGACTAGAATTTTATCTCTTTCATTTGGTTTTTAGTTCCTTTCATGGCAGGGACTGTATTTTGCCTTTTTTTTTTGCGTGTGTGTTCTTACCAATTAATACAGTATCTGGAATGTAATAAGTGCTTAAATGTTTATGATTGATTTTTGATTGATTTTACATAAATTGGATTATTAAACTATAAAGATTTCAAAAAAAGGGCCACCTTATCTCCTTCTTTTGCAAGACACCGAATATAGTAGATACACAATGCTTAATTATAGGTGATAGGATAATGAAAATTACAACTGAAGAACAGATCAATAAGAACAGTTAACTTTTCTTCAATAAATCATAACATTGTAGAATGTTAGACCTGGAAGGACATGGAACTACCTAGTCCAAGACAACCAAAGTCATGAGTTATTTAAAAGTAGGCCTATATTATGAAGTTATATTTCAATCCAACCCAATTCAACAAAATTTTAAATGCCTTCAAGGCCCTATGATTGGTGGTGGGTTGCAAATGCATCATGACAACTTGAATAGTTAGTATTTTACTAGAAAGAAGACAGTGAATAACTGATAACTTTTAAATACGACAGTAGTATGTTCAGACCTGTATCTTGGCATAATTTTTTTGTTAGCTAATTTTTTTAAAATTATTAAATTATTTTTGAATTTTACAATTTTTCCCCTAATCTCACTTCCCTCTCCCCACTGCCTCACAGAAGGCACTCTGTTTCTCTTTACATTGTTTCAATGCTTTACATTGATCTAAGTTAAATGTGTTGAGAGAGAGATCAGATTATATCCTTAAGGAAAAAAATATATAAGATGTGGCAAAATGACATAATAAGATAACTTTTTTTAAACAAAATTAAAGGTAATAGTCTTTGGTCTTTGTTCAAGTCCCACAATTCTTTATCTGGATGCAGATAGTATTCTCCTTTGCAGATACCCAAAAGTTGTCCCTTATTGTTGCACTGATGGAATGAGAAAGTCCATTAAGATTGATCAACCCCATGTTGCTATTATGGTGTACAGTGTTCTTCTGGTTCCAGGCTTCTCTGAATTAGCATCCCTCCTGGTTTCTAATAGAACCATGGGGTTGCAAGAGATACATATATCACAATTTTTTCCAGCCATTCCCGAATTGATGGTGGGCATGCATTCAATTTCAAATTCTTTGCCAACATAAACAGAGTTGCTATGAATATTTTTGTACAAGTGATGTTTTTACCATTTTCGTGATCTCTTCAGAGTACAGGCCCAGTAGTGGTACTGCTGAATCAAAGGGTATGCATACTTTTGTTGCCCTTTGGGAATAATTTCAAATTGCTCTCCAGAAAGGTTGGATGAGTTCACAGCTCCACCAACAATGTACTAGCGTGCCAGATTTCCCACATCCCTTCCAACATTGATCACTGTCCTTTCTGGTCATATTGGCCAATCTGAGAGATGTGAAGTGCTACCTCAGAGATGCTTTAATTTGCATTTCTCCAATAAGTAATGATTTAGAGCAATTTTTCATATGACTATGGATTGCTTTGATCTCCTCATCTGTAAATTGCCTCTACATATCCTTTGACCATTTGTCAATTGGGGAATGGCTTGTTTTTTTATAAATTTTATTCAGATCTCTATATATTTTAGAAATTAGTCCTTTATCAGAAATCCTAGTTGTAAAAAAAATGTTTCCCAATTTACTACATTTCACTTGATCTTGGTTACAGTGGATTTGTCTGTGCAAAAGTGTTTTAATTTAATGTAGTCAAAATTGTCTAGTTTGTTTTTAATGATGTTTGCCATCTCTTCCTTGGTCATTAACTGCTTCCCTCTCCATTGATCTGGCAGATAAAATATTCCTTGATCTCCTATAAAAAATATTGTTTTTCATGTCTAAATCCTACATCCATTTTGATCTTACCTTGGTACAGGTTATGAGGTGTTGGTCTAATCCAAGTTTCTTCCATACTAACTTCCAATATGCCCAAAAGTTTTTTATAAAAGAGAGAGATTTTATCCCCAAATCCTGAATCTTTGGGTTTACCAAACAGCAAAGTACTAAAATCATTTCCTGCTATTGCACCTAGTCTATTCCACTGATCTACTACTCTATTTCTTAGCCAATACCAGACAGCTTTGATGATAGGCTTTATAATATAATTTTAGATCTGGTAAGGCTAAGTCACTTCTTTTGCACTTTTTTCATTAAATCCCTAGAGAGTCTCAACTTTTTATATCTCCATATAAATTTACTTAAAATTTTTTCTAACTTATTAAAGTAATTTTTTGGAATTTTGATTGGCAGGGCACTAAATAAATAGTTTAATTTAGGTAGAATTGTTATTTTTATTATATTAGCTTGGCCTATCCATGAAAAGTTAATATTTACCCACTTATTTATATATGACTTTATTTGGGTGAGAAGTGCTTTTTAATTGTTTTCATAAAGTTTCTGAGTCTGCCTTGGCAGTAGACTCCCAAATATTTTATAATGTCTGAAGTTACCCTGAATGGGATTTCTCTTTCTAGCTCTTTCTGCTGTATCTTGCTAGTCATATATAAAAATGTTGAGGATTTATGAGTTTATTTTATAACCTGAAGCTTTGCTAAAGCTGCTAATTGTTTATAATAGTTTTTAGATAATTTGTGGGGTTTAGCTAGGTATACCATCATGTCATCTGCAAAGAGTGAGAGTTTTGTCTCTTCCTTCCCAATTCTAATTCCTTCACTTTTTTTTTCTTTTCTTGTTGCTGAAGTTAACATTTCTAATACAATATTGAATAGTAGTGGATAATGGGCATCCTTGTTTCACCCTTGATCACCCTTGATTGGCAATGCCTCTAGCCTCTCCCCATTGCATATAAAGCTTGTTGATGGTTTCAGATAGATACTGCTTATTATTCTAAGGAACAATCCATTTATTCCTATGCTCTCTAGAGGTTTTAGGGTTTTAGTAGGAATGGGTGTTGTATTTTTGTCAAAGGCTTTTTTCAGCATTTGATTTCTGATAGGTTTGTTATTGATATAATTAATTATATTAACAGATTTCCTGTTTTCTAACCCTGCATTCCTGTGATAAATCCTACTTGATCATAATGTATTATCCTATTGATAACTTACTGTAATCATTTTGCTAAGATTTTATCTAAGATTTTTGCATCTATATTCATCAGGGAGATAGGTCTATAATTTTCTTTCTCTTTCTTGACTCTTCCTGGTTTAGGTATTAACACAATATTGGTGTCATAGAAAGAGTTAGGCAGAGTTCCGTCTTCACCTAATTTTCTAAAGAGTTTACATAGAATTGGAACCAAATGTTCCTAAAATATTTGATAGAATTAACTTTTAAATTCTTCTAGCCCTGGAGAATTTTTCTTAAGGACCTCAATAATGATGTCTTGAATTTCATTGTCTGAGATAGGGTTCTTTAGGTATTTAATTTCCTCTTCATTTAACATTTTTCAAAATATTCATCCATTTTACTTAAATTATCAAATTTATTGGCATAGAGTTGGGCAAAATAATTCCAAATTATTACTTTAATTTCCTCCTCATTGGTGGTGAATTCACCTTTTTCCTTGATGATACCAGCAATTTGGTTTTAGTCTTTCTTTTTTTTTAATCAAATTGACCAGAGGTTTTTCAATTTTGTTTTTTTTTCCATAAAACCTACTCTTGGTTTTATTTATTAATTCAATAGTTTTCTTGCTTTCAATTTTATTAATTTCTCTTTTAAATTTTAGAATTTATAATTTGGTATTTAATTGGAGATTTTTATTTTTTATTTGTCTAATTTTTTTAGTTGCAAATTTAGTTAATTGATTTCCTCTTTCTCTAATTTATTCATGTAAGCATTTAAAGATATAATATATCTCCTGACAGCCACCTTGAGTGGATCTCATAGGTTTTGGTATGTTGTTTCATTATTTTCATTATCTAGGATGAAAAAAATTAATTCTTAGTATAATTTGTTGATCCACTCTTTCTTTAAAATGAGGCTATTTTGTTTCCAATTAGTTTTGTGTCTATATCTGCCTGGCCTAATATTGCATGTGATTTTTATTGCATTATGATCTGAGAAAGATGTATTCACTATTTCTGCCTTTCTGCAACTGATCATTAGGGTTTTATGCCCTTGTCTATGGTCAATTTTTGTGTAAGTGCTATGTACTGCAGAAAAAAAGTATATTCCTTTCTACCCCCATTCAATTTCCTTTAAAAGTCTATCATATCTATTTTTCTAATAATCTATTTGCCTCCTTAACTTCCTTCTTGTTTGTTTTATGGTTAGATTTATATAATCTGAGAGTGGGAGGTTGAGGTCTTCTGCTAGTAGAGTTTTGCTGTCTATGCCTTCCTGTAGCTCTTTCAACTTCTCCTCTAAGAACTTGGATGCTATATGATTGGGTGCATACATCTTTAGTGTTGAAATTATTTTATTGTCTATGGTATCTTTTAGGAGGATATAGTTTCCTTCCTTATCACTTTTAACACTATTTTTGCAGCAACAGTAAGGATTGTTTCTTCTGCTTTTTTTCTCTTCAGCTGAAAATTTTGCTCCAATCTTTTGCCTTTATTCTATATGTATCTCTCTGCTTCAAATGAATTTCTTCTAAGCAGTATATTGTAGGATTCTGGTTTTTAATCTACTCTGTTATTCACTTATGTTTTTATGGTAGAGTTCATCCCATTCAATTTTAGAGTTATAATTACTAACTCTTTATTGCCCTTCATGCTATGTTTTCTCTGTTTTTATTTTCCCCTTTTTGCTCTTTATCCATATTCCCCAGTATTTTGTTTTTGAATATCACCATCTTCAGTTTGTTTTCCCCCTTATATCCAATCCCTCTTCCCTTTCTTTCCCCTTTTCCTTTTACCCTTCTTCCTTCCCTTCTTTCTCCCCCCCACCATTTCCCCTTTTTATTATTTGAAAGGTTAGATGAGTTTCTTAACTGAGTGTTTATATGTTAGTTATAAGTCAAATCTGATGAACATAAGATTCAGGAGGTTCTCACCTCTTCCGTTCTTCCCCTCTAATGCAATAAGTCCTTTGTACATCTTTATGTTAAGTGATTTACCCCATTCAATCTCCTCCATCTTCCTGTCTCTTTATTGTCCCTCCTTTTAACAAGATATTGTTTTAAAATCATTTTGAGTCACTGACATATCATGAGTTTCCATTACTTCTGGCTAACTATACTCTCTCTAAAAGAGTTACAGTCCTCAAATGTTTTGAGAATCTTTCTTCCAGGTGAGCGAATAGCCAGTTTCATCTTACTGAATAGCAATTTTTTTTCCTTTTTCTTTTTTTACCTCTTCATGTGCCTTTTGAGTCCAAATTTCCTTTTTTAGCTCTGGTCTTTTTGTCAGGAAACACTGGAATTCTTCTATTTCATTGAATGTCCATCTTTTCTCCTGGAAGGGAAGTCTCAGTTTTGCAGGATAGTGAATTCTTGGCTGCATTCCAAATTCCCTTGCTCTTTGAAATATCTCATTCCAGGCACTTCAATCCCTTAATGTTGATGCAGCCAGATCCTGTGTAATTCTTACTGTATTTCCATGGTATCTAAATTGTTTCTTTCTGGCTAATTTCAGGATTTTCTCTTTTAAGTAATTGATCTGGAATTTGGCCACAATATTCCTTGGTGTTTTAATTTTGGGATCTCTTTTTGGAGTGGATCAATGCATTCTTTCAATAACTATTTTGCCCTCTGGTTCCATAATGTCAGGGCTGTTTTTCATCACTAAATCCTGTAATATTAAGTCCAAGTTTTTTTTTCTCTTCAATATTTTTAGGTTTTTGCAAGGCAATGGGGTTAAGTGGCTTGCCCAAGGCCACACAGCTAGGTGATTATTAAGTGTCTGAGACCAGATTTGAACCCAATTACTCCTGACTCCATTGCCAGTGCTTTATCCACTGCACCACCTAGCTGCCCCTCTTCAATATTTTCAAGGAGCCCAATTATTCTTTTTTTTTAGGGTTTTTTTTTTTTGGTAAGGCAAGTGGGGTTAAGGGGCTTGCCCAAGGCCACACAGCTAGGTAATTATTAAGTGTCTGAGGCCGGATTTGAAATCAGGTACTCTTGACTCCAGGGCTGGTGCTCTATCTACTGTGCTACCTAGCTGCTCCAAGCCCAGTGATTCTTAAATTGTCTCTCATTGTTCTATTCTCAAGGTCAGTGATTTTGCTGATGAGGCATTTTACATTTTCTTTTATTTTTTCTATTTTTTTGATTTTGTTTAACAGATTCCTGTTGTCTCATGAAGTCATTAATTTCTACCAACTCCATTCTTATTTTTTGGAAAAGAATTTTCTTCATTTACCTTTTGCAACTCTTTTTCCAGTCAGTCAATTCTATTTTTGAAGGAGTTTTCCATTTGCCAAATTGAGGTTTTGAGAGAATTATTTTCTTTTTTTTGAATTTGTCTAATTTTATTTTCCAATGATTTGTTTTCTTGTTGCAAAGTGTTAATCATCTCTTGGGTTTCTTTTCCGAAATTTTCCAATTGATTATTAAATTTCTTCCTGATTTTTTTCAAGGAAGTTTTTCTGAGCTAGAGACCAAATCACATTCTCCTCAGAAGTTCTATATCTCTCTGAGTTGGGTTTTTACTTTCTAGGTAGTTTTCCATTGATCTCCCTTTCCAATGACCTTTCTTCATGTTCCTAGGATCTTGTGTTGGGAGCAGGGGCTGGTTCACAGAAGTTTGGTGTTGAGTTTCCTAGAGGATTTACTCACTGGGTTTAATAACTCCAAGCAGGCCAGCTCTTAGGGGGTGCTGGAGACCTTCCTCACTTTGCTTAGTTACAGCCAGCCATTAAGGAGTACTTTGTAGCTTTTCCTGGATTGTCTGTGATTTGAGGCCCTCTCCCTAGGCCTGTAGGGAGTGGGTGGAGCTTCTGGATACTTTTATTCTTGAACAATGTGGACTGGGCCCTGGGTTGAGGTGTTTAATCTCTCTATTCAATTGAGGGCACTCTGGGCCCATGCCTGAGCCTGGGGGGTGGGGGTGGGGGGCTGTTTCTGTGTTTGTTCTGGGAAGAAGACTCTGCTAAAATGAAATTTTGGAGTCTGTGGACCTCCAGACCAGCTGAGTCCAGAGGTTCCATGTCCAGCTGCACTCTGCATCTTTCTGTGCTGCAACTCTCCTTCCAACCCTGCCATGACTCCCCATACCTCTGCTCCCATGTCCAAAGACTCCACAGTCTCGGACCCTGAATCTCACAGTCAAAGCCTCCATGGCTGATCTTAGGTTAGTCTGGGTTTCACTCAGCCTCCACTGGCTCTCTGCTCTCTGCCCCCAACTCACCCACAATCCCGGAAGACACATTGAGGTAGATGTGCTTCTCCTAGCTTCTTTTTATGGGTTTTGTAGATTGAATTTCTGTTAAGAGGCTTGTTTCATATTATATTTGAGGGAAGATCAGGAGACCTTAGCACAGGGCCTGTCTTCTCACTTCCATCTTAGCCAGAAGTCTTTTGGTAGCTATTTGTGAGATGGGCTGGTAAAGGGAGAGAATGGAAGCAAGGAAACTTGTTACGATGATTCTCTTAGTTGCTATATAAATGGAAAGAAGGAGTTGGATAGGGAGCGGCTAGGTGGAGGAGCGACAAAACACCAGCCCTGGAGTCAGGATTACCTGAGTTCAAATCCAGGCCTCAGACACTTAATTACCTAGCTGTGTGGCCTTGGGCAAGCCATTTAACCCTATTGATTTGAAAAAAAAAATCTAAAAAAAGATATTATGGAGAAAGAAATGGTAAAACTGGCAAATGGATTAATGTGAGAATAAGAGAGCTAAGTGGGTTAGGAAGGAGAATTTCACATTCAAACTTTAAGCCATTCCTTAACACTTTTGATGAAAATGCTAAAATTAACCAATGAAAGAAACATAGATGAATAAGAAAGCATAAACTAAATCTAAGCACCAGATCACTTTTGTCAGTCTAAAAATCAAAGTCTACATTTTGGAAGAGTTAAATTTTTAATGTACTATAAATATAGATAAGTTTCTAAGACTTCTGAAAAATTTTCTATGAATAGAAATGATTATCAGTAAACCCCAAATCCAGCCAATAAGAGACATTTTTTATTAAAACAATCATTAAGGAATAGTTTTTGCCCATGGAAATTTAAATGGTACAACTAAAATTCATGTGCTATATAGGCATCTACCTAGTTAATGTACTAGGAAATGATTTGAGATACTAAATTTATGCTAAAGATTAGAACTTTAAAAATCTGTGAAATATGATACCAAATGTGCAAAGATAAATTACTCCTCATTGAATTGTAGTGAAAATATAATTTTTTTACTTTGATCAATTGCTTCTATATCCCCTTATTTTAAATAATATATATGTAAATATGAATTTTTATCAAAAGTAAAAAATTACAGAGATATGCCTCAAAATTATAATTTGTTTCTTTAAATAGAATACACATCAAATGATGCATTATAGACTCTTAACTTTTAATTTATCACCAGCCTATATATTAATATTTCAATGGATCTGTGATCCTGTTCATATAAGTACTCTCTTAGAGTTTAGATTACAATGCATCTATAATTCTTCCTGAGTGACAATTATCTATATCCTCTTTCCAATTCTTTATAGATGTACTTAGCATCCCAGAGGCCTTCTGCTAGAACTTTAGCATTCCATAGCACTCTGATTCTATATCTTTTATTCCTAACTTTTACTTCATTAACAATAACCTTCTTTTCTGGTGATATATCTCTGCTGTAAAATAATTTTAAAATACTTTGGGCACTGAAATGATAATTTATTGTGATACATTCCAAAAGATATATATATATATATATATATATATATATATATATATATATATATATATATATATAACTTTTAATCATTTCCAATAGTGTCTGACTCTTCACAACCTCTTTTAGAGTTTTCTTGGTAAAGATACTAAAATAGTTTTCCTTCTCACTTATTTCACAGATTAGCAAACTGAGGCAAATAGATTTAAGTGATTTGCCAATGGTCATACAAATGGTTAATAATATAAAGTCAGATTTTTCCTGACAACATTTCTAATATTATCACTATGCCACTTACTTGTCCATGTACATAAATATATAAGTAATAATGTGTTTATTTATCAACTAGAATTCTGACTCCTTAGACATAGTTGTTTCATGAATAAAAATCTGTAGCATTATATCAAGATTATTGTTGTTAAGAAGATAGGTTTTTGTTTTAGGGAACAGGCTGTTGCCATTAAAAGCACACTATAATCTCTGAAATGGTTTATAATTTTCAGCATTCCTTCTCTTTAATTCTGGACCAAGTTCATTGTCCATCTTCAGTATCTGTGCAATGTAAAAGGACAAATTCAATCATCTGCCCATTCAAATATATATATCACAATCTGTGCAACAGTGAGTAGGACCACAATTGTAACCTTAGAGAATTCCTCAATAAGGAAATTCTCTCCTGTAGGTCTGGTCAACTTATAGTTGAGTTATAGTCTTAGATATGTATGTGATGACATTGTGATTACCTTTTTTCTAGTAGTTATATTTTATGGGGTCAATAATATTGTGTATAATTTTTCTAATTATTAATATCTTCCTCTCTTTTCAAAAAAGTATTTTAAGAATTGACTTCTTAGTAGTTTTACAATTTTTTCACCTTTAACATGGATTTCCTCTGATTTCATTTTACCTCTTTTAACCTTTTTCTACTTCATCATGTGCTCATCAATGTTTGAGATATGTTAGAAATTTGGTAACTATACTGTCATTGATGATGAAATTATGTGGCATTTTTAAAAAATTAAAATACTAAATTATATATTTTGTAAACTTTTCTACTTGTTTTCTCCTATCATAATTATAATTCAAATGATTCATTATAATTCAAAATGACCTTTTAATCTCATCCCAACCTTGCTAAAATAAATTTTCCTTCCCTTCCAAAATAATAATGATAATAAAAATAATAAAAATAATTACTTTGCATAATAATTGCTGACTGATGTTGTTTCTGAATTCTTTTGACCTTGTTGTGGAGATTGCTTTAAGCGAAATAAGCATCAGTAGATGTCTTGATCACTTTCCAATTTTTTCCAATAGTAGATTACTTGAACAGATCAGGATATATTATAAGTGAAATCAATTTCTGATGTTTCTCATTTATTTCAAATAAACATTAATCTTGATTTTTTCTTTGACAAGTCAATGGTCAAACTGTACATGGATGACTTCCACATTGCTAGATAATCCTTTCTTGTCCATTAATATTTAGACTTATACACAATAGCTCAAATTGTGAACTCTGATTTAAATATTGTTTGTTTTTTTAAAACAATACTTTCTATCATACATTTCCTTCCATAAACATATCTCTTTGAAAGATATTCCCCACCTCCTAAGTCTGAATTTTGCTCGATTCATTCTAAGATCCTCAGTTCCCATGCAAATATTAATCTAAAATCATGAAATACAACATGGTTTAATTAAACAGAAATGAAAATGCAAAAAAAAACCCTATAAATAGATAGGAAAATTTCAGTAAGCTTTTTCCTTCTCCAGAGTTCTATAGTCTTCTTGATTTATCCTACTATTCTTGATGGCTATCTATGGTAAAAGAAAATACTTTACTGTTACTTTAAAGAAATGTTCTTCTTTCTGGTAGTTTCCTGTTTTCCTATAGTCATTGACAATCCACAGTACTCACTTTCCATTAAAGAATGGCATTGGTGACACTTTTACTTTGTGTCTTTCTACCTTATTTTACTTCACTTCAGTTAGGTAGTTAAGGTCTTGTCACTATCCATATCTCCTTTTTGGTAAACTACTCTTCTCTCTCATATCTGTTCTGGGTGATAACTCTTTGTCTCTTTATGCTTTCCCTTAGGAGGATTTCTCTTCACTCTGAGTCTTCCATATTTACACCTAACTCTTGAAATACCTGGTTCCCTAAAAGAATTCTCTCTAGGAAACTGAGGCTGCCTTATAAATTTCCTCCTCTCCATTTCTCTATCTGACTTTTCTTTTAAAGGTCAAGTTTAAGGGTATAGTGCAGTGATGTGAACAAGTTGTGAACTGAAGTAAATCCCAGAACGAAAGTTTCATTGGCAAAACAATGAGAACTCATGACAAGGGGAATTTATACTTTGTCTAGGAAAGTCATACATTTTCAAGAAAATATAAGATGAAGGAAATGTTTTCTTGCCTTCTCCTGGGGCTTGCTTAAGCAAAATCTAGTGATGTGGTTCAGTGCTTGCCTTTTCCTTAACAGTCTGACCTTTTTGTTAAAGAAAACCCCTTCTTGCCTAGAGGTAAACAGAAACCTGTGGCTTCTTTTTATTTCTGAATTATGAATCATGTTTTCCCAAAATATTTTTCAGGGTATCTGTATATTTACATACATATTTCTATATATATGCATATATGCATGCATGTATGTACATAACTGCTAGCAGGTACAATGAATAGGGTACCAGATTTGGGGTCAGAAAGACTCATCGTAGGGGCAGCTAGGTGGCGCAGTGGATAGAGCATCAGTCCTGTAGTCAGGAGGTCCTTGAGTTCAAATCCAGCCTGAGACACTTAATTACCTAGCTGTATGATCTAGGGGAAGTCACTTTACCCCATTGCCTTGAAAAAAACAAAACAAAGCAAAACAAAACAAAAAAAAAGACTCATCTTCATGAATTCAATCTGTCTCTATGCACTTATTAGCTTGTAATGCTGGGAAAGTTACTAACCTCTTTGCATCAGTTTCCTCAACTGTTAAATGAGTTGGAGAATGAAAAGGCAAATCAACTGGGTATCTTTGTCAAACCAAACCAACAAAATCTTACTAGGGTCATAAAAAAATCAGTCATGATTGAAATGATCAAACAACAATAGACATGCATGTATAACATAGACACTTAGGCATAATATATACATATATGTGCATATATGCCCATATGTCTATATATACAAATGTGTTACACACACACACACACATATATATAATCACACACATATATTTTAAAGACTATTATTGAATTTTTTGTAGAATATTAATCTGTCTTCATCTCCTCTGGAACAGATACAATTAAATAAGTTTCAAGTATCTTCAAAATGGTGTTTGTACTTGTAATTATCATGAATAACACAAAATGAAATAATTAAATATCCAATAAAATTATATTTCTTATTTCCTTTGAATGAATGAAAAAAATGACCTCAAATTTCTTTTTTTTCCTTCTCCAAGGAGAACCTGATTCATCTTCCCATTTGCTTACAATTTTCATCAATCTCCTTAATTCACTTAGAGAGAGAATGATAATATTTTGACTCAGAACAAAAGATTGTTCATTTCTAGTAAAGAGGGTTAAATGAGGGTTAAATGTATGTCTATGGATGGTTGAAACCTGTTTGGTTCTTTGCATCTTCTGCCTCAGTTTTGCCATTCTGTCATTTCAGAAAAGAATTGGAATTCAATTGAGAGACAATTCATAACAAAGTTTGTCATGATCAAAGAATTCATTGCCTAATGGCTAGACTACTGGTGGCTAAGAATCCTCTTAATCTGCTAGACTGGCACGAACAGTCTTTTATTGAGCTTATACTTTAAAACCTTCCATCTTGGTAGAAACTGCTGTAGTTTATACTTTACTGAAATGATCTTTGAGAAGCCAGGATCATCTCTATGCTTGAATGAGGTATTTGAGGAAGGTTTTTTTAATAGGTAAAATTTAATTCAAACTTAAAAAAAAAAACCTGCACGTAAGTTTTCAGGAATAACTATAGCACTTAAAGAAAGGTATGCCTGCATTGGATTGGCATTTTAAACTTTGAGTTGAAATAAGACATAAAAGTAAATTAAAACATGATGAATGGATTTCATTTGTCCCACTTTAAAGAATACAACAAAATAACCTTTAACAAAATCCAAGACATAAATAGGTAATGCATTATATATTTTTTTCCTTTCAGCTTCGTTTCCTTTAATAATCCAAATGCCACCTTGCTAGTGGTTGTAATTTGGTGAGGTGGAGGGAGGAAAAAAGAAATAAAAAAAAAGAAAAACAATATGCAAACTTAAGGAATCCTACATTCGTTGGAAAATTAATATGTATAATTATTTTGAATCTTCAATGTAGCTAAAATTTAGATTTATGCAGTTCTTTTTTGTTAAATTATCCATGCAGAGCTTACATTTTATGATGAAGAGTTAGTTGTAGTTAAACTCATCCATCAATTATTTACCTCTCTCTGTGACTAGAGACATATCACTAGTGCTGACTTCAAGTCCACTTCACAGCCAACTCACCATATATGCATCCATATGTATACACACACATATACACAAAGTCATACATATCAGATAATTTTAAGATTTTAGCAATCTTCAAAACATACCTTCATATTTTAACTGAGAAAACTGGATCCCAGAAAATTTCCTCCATAGCCCAATTAGTAGCAAAAATAGAAATCCAGACCTCATTTTTTTTAGGTTTTTGCAAGGCAAATGGGGTTAAGTGGCTTGCCCAAGGCCACACAGCCAGGCAATTATTAAGTGTCTGAGACCAGATTTGAACCCAGGTACTCCTGAATCCAAGGCCGGTGCTTTGTCTACTATGCCACCACCTGCCCCTGGACCTCATTTTTCCTCTAGTAGTTTTTTACTTTTGTTTGTTGTAAACACTCAAAACTGGAGGTCAGCACATCACAACTTTTTACCTCCTTTCATTAACTCAGCAAATTATCCTCTTTGAACCATTTTATGGTGATCCAGTTTGTAAAACATCCTGATATTCTTTTTTTCTTTTTGCAAGGCAATGGGGTTAAGGGCCTTGTCCAAGGCCACACAGCTAGGTAATTATTAAGTGACTGAGGTCGGATTTGAACTCAGGTACTCCTGACTCCAGGGCCAGTACTCTATCCACTGCACCACCTAGCTGCCCCGGTGTCCTGATATTCTTAATATGACTCTTTTCCAGGTCCTGAGGATATATGAGCACTAGAGATGGATGATAGTCAAAATGAAATCTGCCTAGATTTCCCCTTTTTTGATCTTCAGAAATACAGGGATGGATACCATGAAACTGTAACTGAAATTTTAATTTGTACCCTATCATAGGGAAGAGATGAGAAGTTTTATTATAGAAATGAGACAAAAAATAGAGAGGGCATAAAGATGAGATACAAGGGTAAGCATGTCCAATAAGTAGCAGATTGATGGGAAATTGGGAGGAAAGCTATACATAGCACTGCATTCATTACTTCAATAACCATGAGTTGATAAAAGAGCAATTGTAGATTAAATATGTTAAAAATTATAGCTGAATTTTGTGGGAGTTACATAGAACAAGTATAGAATGACTGGAGCACTTCTGGTTGGGACCAGAAAGGATAAATCTGTTCTTCCTGTCCTGTGCTTTATTTCTCATTCTTGTTCTCTCTCTCAGAAGACAAGTTTCTTTTCTAAACACTTTCTTACAAATTTTTGACTTGATATTTCATATTATTTTTTCTAGGATAAAACATTTACCTAATTGAGTTCTAATTTGTATGTGTAGCCTGGCACAAATAGAGAGAGAGAGAGAGAGAGAGAGAGAGAGAGAGATCATAAATGATACATTGCTTTGGAACAGGAATATTTTTTCTAACTTCTATTGTGTTTCCTGACAACACAGGGGCATATACATATACATATACATATACATATACATATACATATACATATACATATACATATACATATACATATACATATATCGATATATATCTATATATCTATATGATTTTTTATTAATTGGTATTTCATGCAGAAATTCCCAAAAGTACAGAAATGACATGTGGAAGAAAAGTTCTAGACAATGACCTAAGAAGCTTCTAAATAAAAAAGAGATTTATAAGTGAACTGGAAGCTCGTCCTTTTGAAGAGACTTTTTCAGAAACTTCCCCTTTTTTATTGTTTCTACCTAAAATAAGTTTGCAGAAAAAAAAAATTTCCAAGTGGCAGAGCCAATGGAATTAAGTAGAGAAAAATTCAAGTGTTGGGGGGAACACAGAAGGGGAAGCTGTAACAGAATGACATTTCCATATCAGCATAGGGGCTGGAAAAGAAAGAAGGAATGACTTGTCCCTTTTCATACCTTCCACTCTTAAAATCCTCAGATAAGTAGCATACACTCAGACATCCAAAGTATCCAAGAAAAACTTTGAAAAATTTGGGCTGAGGCCTTAGGAAGAGCTCAAAAATAAAGCTCTTGAAAATCAAGTAAGAGATGTAGAGGAAAAACTGGGAAGAGAAATGAGAGTCATGCAAGGAAAAAGATGAAAAATGAGTCAACAACTAGGTAAAGGAAAAACAAAATAATATCTTAAAGAATATATTAGACTAAATGGAAGAAAGTTCACATAACTAATGAGGAGAAGAATGTCTTAAAAAGTAGAATTGACAAATTGGAAAAGAAAGTACAAATGCTCCTTGAAGAAAATGATTCCTTAAAAATTAGATTAGAGAGGGGCAGCTAGGTGGTGTAGTGGATAGAGCACTAGTCCTGGAGTCAGGAGTACCTGAGTTCAAATCTGGCCTCAGACACTTAATAATTACTTACCTGTGTGACCTTGGGCAAGTCACTTAACCCCATTGCCTTGCAAAATCCTAAAAAAATAGAATAGAGAAAATGGAAGCTAAATATTTTTTTGAGAATTCGAGAAACAATAAAACAAAACCAAAATAATGAAAGAAAATAGAAGATAATATGAAATATCACATTGGAAAAACAACTGACCTGGAGAAAATATGCATAAAAGAGAATTTAAAAATTATTAAACTACCTGAAAGCCATGATCAAAAACAAAGAAAGGACCTGGATATCACATTTCAAGAAATTATCCAGAAAAACTGACTTGATATTCTAAAACCAGATATGTTAGAAATTGAAAGAATCTATCATTTACCTCCTACAAGAGATTATAAACTGAAAACTCCCTGGAATATTATAGACAAATTCCAGAGCTTCCAGATGAAGGGAAAAAAGTACTGTAAGCAGACAGAAAGAAACAATTTAAGTATCATAGAGTCAAAATCAGGATAATTTTATGTTAAAGGTCCAGAGGGTGTGAAATATATTCTAGAAGGCAAAAGAACTTGGATTTCAAGCAAGATTTAATTACCCATCCAAAATGAGCATCCTCTTTCAGGGGAAAAGATGAATATTTAATAAAATAAGAGACTTTTAAAATTTTCTGATGTAAAAACCAGAGCTAAGCAGAATATTTTAATTTCAAATATAAGACTGAAAAGAAACATAAAATGACAAACAGGAAAGGGAAATCATAAGATATTTTATAAGGTTAAACTATTTATATTCCTACATGGGAAGATGATATTGGTAACTCATAAGAATTTTCTCTTTATTAGGACACTTAGAATGAGTACATATAAACAAGTGTGTGTGTGTGTGTGTGTGTGTGTGTGTGTGTGTGTGTGTATAGTGAACTAAATATGAAGGGATGATCTGTAAAAAATAAAATTAATGGGTGAGAGAGGAGTATATTGGGAAAAAGAGAAAGGAAGAGGTGGAATAGAATAAATTTTCCTCATATAAGAGACAAGGAAAAGCTTTTACAGTGAAGAGGAAGAATGCCGATTTAAAGAGGAGTGATGAACCTTATTCTTATCAATATGGATTCAAAAATGGAATAATATACTCAAATGGGTATAGAAATTTTACTCTAGAAGAAAACAAGAGGGTGAAGAGGTAGGAGAAGCAAAGGAGTTACAGAAGAGAGGGCAAACTGGAGGAAGGTATAATCATAAGGAAAACACTTTGGGGTAGGGACAGGGTGAAAGGAAAGAGAGAATAGAATAAATAGGGGAAAATAGAATGGAGAGAAATACAATTAGCAATAGCAGATGTGAAAATAAATTGAAGCAAGTTCCTCTTATAAAGGTCTCATTTTCCTAAAAAATAGAAAACAGAGTCAAATTTATAAACATATGAGTTTGATAATGGATCAAAAGATGGAAAATTTTTGGATGAAGAAATCAAAGCTATTCGTGGCCATATGAAAAAATTCTCTAACCCAGATTGATTGGAGAAATGCAAATTAAAACATTTTTGAGGTATTACTTCATACTTATTAGAATGGCTAACAAGACAAAAAAGGAAAATGACAAATGCTTGAGGGGATGTGGGAAAAATGATGCCTCAATGTACTGTTGGAGTAATTCAAGGGAATACTATTCTGCTATTAAAATGAGAATTAGCAGGATGCTCTTAGAAAAAAAAAACCTGGGAAGAATTACATTAGCTGATTCAAAGTGATATGTTCTCTGTAATAAGTAATAACAGTATTGTAAGATGATCAACAGTGAATAACTTAGCTATTCTCAACAATACAATGATCCAAGACAATTATGAAGGACTTATGATGATGAAAAATGTTATCCATCCCAAGAGAAAGAACTGATGATGTCTAAATAGAGACTGAAGTATACTTTTATTACTTTATTTTTCTTGAAGGGTTTTATTGGAAGGGGTCCATATATTCTTTTACAACATGATTATTATGCAAATATTTTGCCTGATTATACATGTGAAGATTACATTGAATTTCTTTCCTTCTCAATGAGGGGAGAGAAGAAAGGAGAGAATTTGGAACTCAAAGTGTTAAAAATGGATGTTAAAATTGTTTTTACATCTAACTGGTGAAAAATAAATAGAAAAAATATCAAGAATATAAATATTACTGCGATCTACCTCCTCAAGTCTTTCTTCATGTTAATCATCCTTTATCCATCAGTAGATCATTATAACATCACTAATAATAGAAATATTAAAAGTATAATAATAGAACATAGCATAATTTTCTTTGTTCATTTCAAAAGTATGTCCTATTTTTCTATCTTAACACATTGAGACAATTTATAATTAGCACACATTCATTTATTGATTAAAACAATCCATGAATTGTGTGAATGTGTTTTTTTTCTCTTCAAAGACAATAAAACAATTTAAGGTATAGTAGATTAATATCTCTTACATCAATCAGATAGACTGTCTGTTGGAAAAACAAGAACTGATATTTTCCAATATTATTTGGAACACCAATGCAAGGATTTAAAAAAAACTAATGTGAGAGCCAAATAATTTCACGGAAAGTTTGCTGCCATATACATTCCTAGATTCTTGTGAAGTATCTCTAATGATCTGATTAAGTGAAAAAGCCATCGAGCTGAGTGTAATGGTGCACGCCTATAGAAAAAATTTCAGAATTTCTGAGTAAAGCTGGACTCTAGCTGATTAGGTGTACACACAAAGTCCAGAACCAGTATTATGAGTTCCTTGGAAGTTCAATAAGTGATCCAAAGGTTGGTAAACTGCCAAAAGGAGGTGGGAATAATGGAGCAAGGTAAAATTTCTATGTCAATAAATGAAAGGATTCAGTCCATGAGTGGCTGCTGATTCTCTAGTCTTTGATCTCAATAAAACCTGAGAAGGAAAGGAAGAGAAATAGAAGGAAAGCAGGAAGGGAGAAAAGAAAAGAGAAAGAAAGAGAAGGGAAGGAAAGAAAAGAGAGAAAACAAAAGAAAACAAAAGCAAATAAAAGGGAAGAGAAGGGAAAAGAAAGGGAGAATTTAAAAAAATATAAAAGTATTGGTTTGGAGTTATAGGACTTCATAATTTATTTACTTCTTAAAGGATTTGAAGGGCTTCAATTGTACGTTAATGAAATGCAAACACTGGTGAGAAAGATGATCCAAAACTCATTATCAGTTAAGTGATGTTTGCTTTCCATTCGAGAGTCAAAAGAGCAAGACTCTTCTGAATTAAATAGTTTTGCAGAAACAGTAACAGATCTAGACAAAAGAACCAAAGTTAAAATTTCTGCTCTGATATTTACTATTTGTATTGCCTAGAGAAAATCACCTAACCTCTCTGGGACTCAATTATCCCATGGGGACATTGGATCGAATGACCTTGAAAGTCCCTTCTGTCTCTAAACTATGATCTGATGGAACAAAGTTAGGAATCTAGTAGGGGATCAGCAAAGAGTATGAAATCAAACAGAGCTCCACAAGTTGTTAGAGGTCACTAAAGGTGAAGTGGAAGGGCAACGCAGATGAATTTTATTTGTTACAATTTTGCACTTGAACCTTTACTTTAATATCTAGAGAAACAAATTTGTATCCATTTTTACACCTTTTCACATAGAAACATAATATTGAACATAAAGTAGTATAAGTACTATTACAAGCAAAATATCTTTGGATATCTTTGGTTTGCATTTGAAGCTATATAAATATGGGCTGATTTGCCTTTACATTTTGCTCTCAGATAGGAAAATTACTAGTAATGTCCACTAGGTGGCGAGTGTGCCATATAGTGCTAAGAACACCTTACACAAAAATATTTCATCTCTACTACAATGAAGCCTATCAGATGGGTCACTGGCCAAAAAGTAATTTGAAATAGATCATTATAATCCAGATAAATGTTTTCTCTTATTTGAAAATAACTAACCTCCTGAGTTTGATGCCCCTGAAAAAATCAGAAGGATGCAGGGTTTCTTATTAGATCATTGCAGTTTTAATATTATTGGTCATTGCATCATTTCTTTTCATCTGATTTCTGTTTTAGTTACTTCACCAGTACTATTCAATCTGGAGTTAAAACCCCATTCCTGGCTACATTTTACTTCTGGCAATCTCATTTATGTGCCAAGGACTGTTAATCAACCAAATAAACTAAATAGCCTCTTCCCTTGGCATTTTATAAGACTTTTCTCGCTTTATAATCTTCTTATGGAAAGACCCACATTCTAAGTCTTACACACAGAGGTTTCCTAATAGTAGGGATGGAACATGATAACATCAACTGAAAAAAAGCAAGTGTAATGTAAAGGTGACTTTACAGTAATTTTTCTGTTCGAGTACTTCTTTTCATTTATGTCTCCTTTCTACCCTTCCTGTAAATTTATTTTAACAAAATGATTAGCTTGTTAAAATATATGTTTTGGAGATTCTAAGCTTTTACCTACTTTTCTTAATGTTTTAAAAGTACTATTCTCATATTTTTTTACTGCATCTAATGGATGCAAATATCTGTCCTTCACTTACAATTTTTTTCCAAAATAGATATTTTCCTATTCCTTCTCCTGAAAGAAAAATATGATCCATATTTGAAGCATACAGTATTGATTATAACATGAGAAACTTCAGATCGGTCTATGATGGTATTAATTAGACATCCTTCTATCTAACCCATAGCTATTTTCCATAATTATATACTCAATAAATATTTATGCAGTATCTACTAAGGTCAAGTGCTAGGGATAGAAAGACAAAATATATTTGCAGAAGACTTCCTATTTTTAACAAAGCCATATTCTACTCTAGGAGGAGAGGGCAATGATATTTCCAGTTTATTTCATAGAATACTTAAAAAAATTTTTAAGTTAAAAATTATGAAGGATAGTATATTATACAAACCATTTTAAGAAAGTTCCCATGATTTGATGTATTTCTCTCAAGATTACGGTTTATTTTTCTCACAAGCACACTGCAAGGAAGTTATGACAGATATTATTTTAAAATGAGGAAATTGAGGCATAGGTAATATGAATGACTTGCCCAGCTTAATAAAATTAGCAAGTTGAATTCAATTCAGAAAAGTTAGTTTAATTGTACATATGGATAAAGTTGTCAGCATTGGGACAAAACAGAAATATAACCAAAACAATAACTAAAATTAAAATCATAAATTAAGAAACCATTGAAGGCTTATTGAATTCATCAGACCTAATAGATTATTGTGTTAGAAAAAGGGAAGGTCATCCAATTTTAGGCCTATACCCAGAAGAAATCATAAAAAATGGGAAAAGCCCCACAAGTTCCAAAATATTCTTAGCAGATCCTTTTATCATGGCAACAAATTGGAAATTGAGGGAATGACCATCAATTGGGAAATGATTTAACAAGTTATGGAACATGAATATTATGGAATACTATTGTTCTATAAGAAACTATAAATGGCCAGACCCTAGAGAAGCATGGAAGGAATTATAGGATCTGATGATGAGCAAGGTTGCATAACCAAGAGATCAATGTACACATTAACAACAACACTGTAAGATGACCAACCCTGATGGATACAGCTGCTCTCAGCAATTTAAAGAGCTAGGACAATGCTATTAGACCAACCATGGACAAGGATGCTATCCCCATCCAAAACAAAAAAATCCTTCATAATCTGAGGAACATTATATTCACTTTAAAAAAAAACAACTCATGTATCTATTTCTAATTCCTCATACCAAAAATAGTTAACCTGTAAACATGCCTAACACAAACGTGTAAATACAATATTAACCTGACTGTTTACCACTGAGGGGTGGAGGATGAAAGGAATATTGTAACTTAGAAATATGGATATAAATATGGATCAATGTTAAAGTAAACTTTCATAACATGTATTCATAAAAGTAAAACATCAAATCAAAAAAAGGAAAAGAAAAAGGAAGGTCAAAGAGAGGATAGGGGTTGGAATATAAAAAGACTCAAGGGTAAGATAAAGGAAATGGAGAAAAGTTGTTTTAGTTTTTCAGCTACTCACACCTTCATAGTTAGTTTTGTATACTATGCTGATAGAGACATAATTTATCTAAACTAAAATGGCTATTCATGCTGTAAATTCATTCTTGGAGATTCCTTGATTTATTTTTCTGTTTCATTTTGAGAATGAAATTTTTGAATTTGTTCTTAAATTAATTTAATTTACCATCATTTATCAAGTTTCTGATTTAATCATGGTACAATTCTATCTATAAAGAACACAGAATACGCATCTCTTTGACAAACCTGGAGCAGGTTCTATCTGCTTTTAAGGTTTCCACTAAGATGCAAGAAAAATTATCCTCATGCTTTCTTTCTGCCTGACTGTGGCAATCTAGATTGAATAGGGGAATACAAGAGGTGCCTGAAAAAGACATCACCTCATCTGTATATGTGAGTATTTTCTAATTATTTTCTAAATTTTTTTTGGTGGGGATTTTGGAATGGAAATAGGACTAAAGTATATCCCAGCCATGTAAATTTGCTAGATCTTTTGACTTGAGCAAGTTCTTTAAAATTAATTTGGAATGGATTTGGATCTTTGAATATATATAGGTCAGATTCTGAAATAGTAATTGTTATAGAATGAGACCATTTTGAAGAAGTTTAAGGGCAGAAGTATGACAGGTCTGAATTGATTTTAAAGCCTAACATTCCTAGTTTGCAGTTAAAAGTTTAATGCTAGATACGTGGTATTCCCAGGCTGATTTTTTTTTTAAAGAGAAGCTCAAGTGTTGAATCCTCTAAATAAAAATGAATTTTACGTCTGAAAAAAAAGAACACAGAAGCAGATGTGATGTTTCTGCTCTCAAAGAATTTATACTCTAATTGAAGAGGTATTAATTCTGCACTAATGCATGCCTTTGCATATAGTCCTTTTTGTTCCCATTGTTTTTTCCACAATAGGTTATTATTATTTATCCTTAGTTTTTGAAGAGAAACAATGATATATTAGGGTGATGTTTTGACCAATGTGTGAATCAGGTTTGTGAGGCAATATTGCACAAAGTCATAAACCTCACTCGCTTCCAGAGTCATCCATTGACAAGGCAAGAGTTAATGCAATCTTCAACAAATAACTGAAACTCTCTCTAATTCATTTGCTCACATTTAAAATTGAGTTATTGACATATGCTAACTCTGAAGCCCCTTAAAATTCTAATTGTATAAATTTAGTAAGTCCTGTATCCATTTTCCTAAAGTCAATATTAAAAAATAAAAATATTGCAACAAATTTTAATTATACTTAATGATCTCTTTTAAACTCACTGTGATCCAGTATTTGTATCTAAGAAGAATGTCATTTTTTTCTGTTGGTTATTAATGTTGGCAAGAAAAGTTAGATAGCTATTCCATCACCAAAACAGATATCACACAGCCATAATCTTAAACTGTAGATGAAAAAGTTACTTTAGAGATTATATCTTGTGTGTGTATATATATATATATATATATATATATATATATATACATATATATATATATATATGCATCTTTTTCTCCCAACTTTTGTTTTCTATAACATTGATATATGTTACATTGTGATTTACATGAATTAATAATTCTTTCCTTTCCTGTGTGTCCCTAATACATGTCAACCTCTATTTGAGACTGCTAGCTCCTTAAGAGCAGAAAATCAGTTTGTATTGTGATTAGAATGCTTTTATGGAGCTGGAACATTATGAAAGCCTTTCTAACTGATATATGATTAACAAGAACTATGGTTTCAAAGATTGGATGGGATTTCAAAAAGATATCAAGTCATTTTTAGCCTTAAGGCAACTTGTCCTTCATTGTAATTACTCTGAATGATGATTGTTCAAAATAATTTAAATAAATGAAATACTGTGTAAATTCCAGTCAGAGAGAGAGAGAGAGAGAGAGAACAGTATTTAGCAGAAGGAAATGTATCAATCAATAACTTTGGCAGTTAGAGATGAATATAGTCAGAAAAGGAAAGACCAAAAGCTGTACACTTTTTTTTTAGTTTTTTTGCAAGGCAAACAGGGTTAAGTGACTTGCCCAAGGCCACACAGCTAGGTAATTTTTAATTATCTCATAAAGATGACTCTATTAACATTTAAAAATAAACTAAAATTATTATCAAAACTGGATATTGCAAACTCCTATTTCATCTTTTTACATCCTTCTCTATTTTCATAGTGATCCTTATTATAGAACAAATATTTTTCCTATACTTTCCCAAAAAAGACAAAATATACACTTTCTAAAATTTTGCCCAAGAAGAGAATCAAGTCAAGAAGATTCTTGTCACCATCATGGTCATGATTTCATTATTAAAAATTTTCAAGTAAACTTCATACCTATCAGATTGTTTAATATGACAGAAAAAGAAAGTGATGATGCAGAGATGTTGGTGGAATTGTGAACTGATCCAACCATTTTGGAAAGCAATTGGAACTATGTCCAAAGGGCTATAAAACTGCATACCCTTTAATCCAGAAAAACCACTACTAGGCTGTATCCCTCAGAGATCATAAAAAAGAAAAGTACCTACATATTCCAAAAAAAAAAAATTAGAACAACTCTTTTGATCCTGGAAATCATCAATTGGGAAATGGCTGAACAAGTTGTGTGATACAAATATGATGGAATACTATTTTTCTTTAAGAAACCATGAACAGGAGGATTTCAGACTTTCATACAAAAACTGACCATATATTAGGGCAGTTAAAACCTCATAATAAAATATAGAAAGGCATAAATATTAAATGCATCTGTTTCAGATCATGATGCATTAAAAATCATGTGCAAGAAAGGACAAGAAATAGACCTAAAATTAATTGGAAACTAAATAACCTAATTTTAAAGAATGAGTTGATCAAAGAGCAAATCGTAGAAATAATTAATATTTTACTCCAACAGAATGAAAATAAAGAGACAACATACCAAAACTTGTGGGATGTAGTCAAAGCAATTATTAGAGGATATATTATATCTCTAAATGCTTATAATTAATACACTAGAGAAAGGAGATCAATAAATTGGGCATGCAAATAAAAAATACCTAGAGAAATAATACATAAAAAACTACCAAATTAGAAATTCTAAAAATTAAAGGAGAAATTAATTAAATTATAAGAAAAAAATGATTGAACTAATAAATAAAACTGAGTTCGTTTTATGAAAAAATCAATAAAATAGGTAAACTTCTGGTTAATTGATTTAAAAAAAGAAAGAAGAAAACAAATCAACAATATCAAAAATGAAAAAAGTGAATTCACCACCAGTGAGGAAGAAATTAATTAATAACTTGAAGCTATTTTACCCAACTATAAGCCAACAAATTTGACAATCTGAATGAAATGGACAGATATGTATGTACAAAAATCTAAAATTCCCAGATTAAATGAAGAGGAATTTAAATATTTAAATAACTCCATTTGAGAAAAAGAAATTATACAAGCCATCTATGAACTCCCTAATTAAAAATCTCCAGGGTCAGATGAATTCACACTCAAATTCTACTAAGCATTCAAGAAAGAATTAGTTCCAATTCTATATAAACTATGTGAAAAAATAGGTGAAGTTCCTCAAATTCCTTCTATAACACCAATATGGTGTTGATACCTAAACCAGGAAGAGTCAAAACAGAGAAAAATTTTATAGACCAATTTCTCTAATGAATATGAATATAAAATTTTAAATAAACAAAGCAATTAAGAACAAGTAGGATTTATACTAGGAATACAGGGTTGGTTCAATATTTGGAAAACTAGCAGTATAATTGATCAGATGAATAATAAACCTAACAAATCATATGATTATTTCAATGAATACTGGAAAAGCTTTTGATAAAATAAATCACCTATTCCTGTTAAAAAACATTTCAGAGCATAGGAATAAATGGACTGCTTCTTAAAACAATAAGCATTATCTGTTTAACACTATTAACAAGTATTATATGTAATGGGGAAAAGCTAGAAACATTCCCAGTAAAATCAAGGGTGAAACAAAGATGTATTATCACCACTGCTATTCAATATCGTAGAAACGTTAGCTTTAACTAAGAGATAAGAAAAAGAAATTGAAAAGCATCCATATTAGAGAAGTAACTGTTAGTTTAAATGAAGACCAAAGCTTATTATCTTCAACTTTTTAAAGTTATCTTAGGTATTATGCCATTTTCTCTTTCTCTAATGTTTTTATCTTCCATGTGGATTTGATTCTTCTATGTTCAGCATGGTTATAAATGTAGAACTTAGATTACTTTCTTTCAAGGAAAGGGGTGAGGGAAGGGAGGGAGAGAGAAAAATGTAAAAATGCAACCTTCCTAACAAATCTACTGCTGCATATAGTTGGAAAAACAAATAATAAAATATTTATAAAAAATAGAAATTAGAATAGGTAATGAAGAAACGAAACTCTCATTCTTTGTAGATGATACGAAGGTAAACTTAGAGAAACCTAAAAAATCATCTAAAAAACTGCTTAAAATAATTAGCAAACTTCCATTTAATGTAACTATAGACAACATAAAATATTTGGAAGTCTATCTACCAAGGTAGATTCAGAAACCATTTGAAAAACAACTATAAAACACTTTCTATACAAATCAAGTCAGATTTAAATAGTTGGGCAAATGTCAATTGCTCATGGATAGGCCAAATTAATATAATAAAAAATGACAATTCTACCTATATTAAATTATTTAGTCATTGTCATACCAATCAAAATTCAACAAATTATTTTTTGAACTAGAAAAAAAGAGTAACTAAATTCATATGGAGGAACAAAAGATCAAGAACATGAAGGGAATTAATGAAAAAATGCAGAGGAAGGTGGCTTAATACCAGATGCAAAATAATATTTGAAAGATCAATCCTCAAAACTGTTTGGTATTGGCTAAGAAATAGAGTGGTGAATCAGTAGAATGAAAAAGGTAGTGAATGACTATAGTATTTTGATTTTTGGCAAACCCAAAGACTCTAGTTTCTGGGATAAGTACTTACTCTTTGATAGAAACTGTTGGAAAAACTGGTAAATATAATGGCATAAACTAGACATAGACCAACATCTCACACCTTTACCAATATAAAATCAAAACGGGTACAGGATTTAGACATAAAAGGTGATTTGATATAAGGCAATTTGGAGAACAAAGAACAGTTTAACTATCAGATCTTTGGAAAGTGGAGAAGTTTATGACCAAAGAAGAGATCAAAATCATTACAAAACTGAGAAGGGAAAATTTTGATTACATTAAATTGAAAGGTTTTTGCATAAATAAAACTATTGCAACCAAAATTAAAAGGAAGACAGTTGTTGGGAAAAAATTTTTATAAGTAGTGTTTTTTGACAAAGAAGTCATTTCTGAAATAATTAGAGAACTGAGTTAAATGTATAAGAATGCAAGTCATCCTCCAATTGATACATGCTCAAAGGACATGGAAAGACAATTCTCAGATGAATAAATTAATGCTATCTCTAGTCATATAAAAAATTCTCCAAATGATAATTAGGTTAATACAATTTGAAACACTTCTTTTAGAAATAAAGAGGGACAGGATTTCAGAATATCATGGACAGATTTGCATCGATTGATACTGAATGAAATGAACAGAAAGAAAAGAACATTACACACATTAACAGCAACATTGAGTGATGATCAGCTATGATAGACTTGATCACCTTTGCAGTACATTAATCAAAGTTAATTCTAAAAAACTTGCGATAGAAATACCATCCATATCTAGAGAAGCAAATGTCAAGTTTAAATGGAAGCCAAAATTTATTATCTTCAATTTTTAAAAACTGTCTTATATATTTTACTTTTTCTCTCTAATATTTTTTCCAATATGATTTGATTCTTCTTTATATGTTTAGCCTATATTAGATTGCATTCTGTCAAGGGGTGGGTTGAGGAATAGGAGGGAGGGAGAAAAATATAAAACTCAAAACCTTGCCAAAAAATGATCATTGAAAACTAACATTGCATATATTTGAAAAAATGAATAAACAAAATACTTTTTAAAAATAAGAGTTACAGGGTGCCTAGGTGACACAGTGGATAGAGTACTGGCCCTGGAGTCAGGAGTATCTGAGTTCAAATACGGCCTCAGACACTTAATAATTACCTAGCTCTGTGGCTTTGGGCAAGCCACTTAACCCTATTGCCTTGCAATAATTAAAAAAAAATCAAGGTTACAATGAGAAGAGGGAAGACATAATCAAAAGCAAACAAAATGATGAAGTTTTTAGGAGTGTTAGGTCTATAAGATAAGTAGCATAGTAAGGAGCCAAAATCCAAAAGGATTCAAATTAAAAAAGGTCTTAAATGGCAAAATTAGAAATTTATTTTCTTTTTCAGTAGGCAATGGGAAATCACTGAAAATTTTTAAATAAATTATAATCATAATCAGAACACTGTATTCTTTTTGTAATTGATTACTATCAAGTAGGTAGTAAATTACTTAGGCTTTTTGCAAAACCCACATTCATTCTGAAAATCATTATTCACCTTCTGGTATTATCTTACTAATTAAGTAGTAATCTATCATTGGTCAAATATTGTTTAACTGAGTAACAGTCTTTTCCATCAGTTTAACAATATTTTTAAATAAAGCTTTTCCTCCTCGGCCTAAAACAGTTTTCATTTTTTTAATTAATATTTTATTTTTCCAAATAAGTTATAAAAGTTTTTTCAACATTCACCCATATGCAAATATAATATAATATAATTAATATAATATAATATAGTATAATATAACATAATATAATATAATATAATAAATAGTATAGTATAGTACAGTACAGTATAGTATAGTATAGTATAACATAACATAACATAATATAATATAATATAATATAATAAATAGTATAGTACAGTACAGTACGGTACAGTATAGTATAGTATAGTATAGTATAGTATAGTATAGTATAGTATAGTATAGTATAGTATAGTATAGAATAGTATAGTATAGTATATTTAAGTTACAAAATTTTCTTCCACCCTCCCTTCCCACCCCCCTCCCCTCAGCAGCAGTCAGGTTAACATTGAACATCCATATTTTTGATAAACATGTTTACAGATTAGTCATTTTTGGTATGAGGAATTAAGATTAAGGGAAAGAGGTACATGAGAGATAATTTTTATAGTGTTCATTAGATTCAGAAAGGTTTTGTGTTTGTGGGTGGGTGTGTGTGTGTGTATTTTATTTTATTTTGTTTTTCTTCCTCTGGATGGGGATAATATAGTCCATAACTGGTCTAATAAAGCTGTCCTTGATCTCTGAATAGCTAAGAGGAGCTGCTTCCATCAAGGTTGTTCATCTCACAATGTTGTTGATGTGTACATTGTTTTGTTGGTTCTACTCCCTTCACTCAGTACCATATCCCCTTAAATTATTCCATGCTTCTCTAGTATCTTATAATTTATGGTTTCTTATAAAACAATAGTATTTCATGGTACTCATGTACTATGACTTGTTTAACCATTCCCCAATTGATGGGCAACCCCTCAATTGCCAGTTCTTTGCCACTACAAAAAGAGCTGCTATGGATATTTTGGAACATGTGGGACTTTTCCCATTTTTTACGATTTCTTCTGGATATAGACCAAGAATTGGAATTGTTGTGTCAAAGGGAATGGACATCTTTGGGGATAGTTCCATATTATTCTCAGAATGGTTGGATCTGTTCACAACTGCACCAGCAATGCATCAGTGTCCCAATTCTCCCACAACCTCTCCAGCTTTGATCCTTTTCCTTTTTTCTCATCTTAGCCAATCTGATATGAGGTGATATCTCATAGTTTTTTTAATTTGAATTTCTCTAATCAATAATGACTTGGAGCATTTTTTCCTATGATTATATATAGCTTTAATTTCTTCATTTGAAAATTCCCTGTTCATATCTTTTTATATAGTATAGTTTTAGATATGGTAGAGCTAGGTTACCTTCCTTTACAATTTTTTTTCATCTGTTCTCTTGTTATTCTTGCCCTTTTGTTGCTTCAAATGAATTTTCTTACTATTTTTTCTACCTCAGTAAAGTAGTCCCTTGGTAGTTTGTTTGGTATGGCACTGAATAAGTAATTTAATTTGGGTAGAATTGCCATTTTTATTATATTAGCTCGACCTAACCATGAGCAATTGACATTTTTCCAATTTTTTAAAAATCTGACTTTATTTGGGTGAGGAGAGTTTTATATTTGTGTTCATACAGTTTCTGGGTTTGTCTTGGGAGGTAGATTCCCAAGTATTTAATGTTATCTACAATTACTTTTAATGGAATTTCTCTTGTTCTTGGGCTTTGTTGTACATACATAGAAATGCTAATCATTTATATGGGTTTATTTTATATCCTGCTACTTTGCTGAATTTGTTGTTTCAAGGAGTTTTTTTGGTTAATTTTCTCAGATTCTCTAAGTATACCATCATTCCATCATCAAAGAGTAAGCTTCCTCATTGCCAATTCTGATCCTTCAATTTCTTTTTACTTCTCTTATTTCTACAGTCAGCATATCTAATACTATATTGGATAGTAATGGTGATAATTGGCAACCTTGTTTCATCTCTGATTTTATTGGAAATGTTCCAAGTTTATTCCCATTACATTTATTTTTTAATGGTGTTTAGATAGAGGCTATTTATTATTTTAAAGAAAACTCCATTTATTCCTAAACTTTCTAGTGTTTTTAAAAGTAATGGATGCATTTTATCAAAGGATTTTTCAGCATCACATGACTTGTTAGTTTTACCATCAATATGTTCAATTCTGTTGAATGTTTTTTTCTAATATTGAACTATCCTTGCCTACCTGGTATAAATCCTACATGCTCACATTCTATTATCCTAGTAATAATTTGCTGTGATCTCATTGCTAAAATGTTATTTAAGATTTTTGCATCAATGTTCATTAGGGGGATTGATCTGTAATTTTCTTAGTCTGTTTTCATACTTACTGGTTTAGGTATCAGCTCCATGTTGGTATCATAAAATGAGTTTGACAAAACTCCTCCCATTTTTAAAAAATAGTTTTTGTAGAATAGGAATTAATTCTTCATCAAATGTTTGGTAGAATTCACATGTAAATCCATCTGGGCCCGGAGACGTTTCCTTAAAGATAAAAGTTTTCAAAGTATAGACACAAAATAATAATCATATTTCTTGTGCATTCACCTGATGTAAATTTTCATATATGTGTGCTCCAATGGAGGCAACACATGTTTCTTTTTTTCCTTTTTAAGTATATGACCCACAACTAGTTTTATTCTCTTGAAATAAGCATAATTGATCTTTTTTATGCACCTGATATAAATGAACATTGGCGAGTTACAGCAATATATTGTTAATTCAGTGGTTCATATTTTTAGATTTTTTAACTTAGTCATAATATGACTTTTCAAGTCAACCTAATTTATCACTGGTCTTGGATTCACTTGCTAATTTGGATGGCTTTGCATAGTTCCACAAATATTTGCTCCTAGGAAATACAGTCATAAAACTATTTGCTGTAGAACATCATATCCAAGGATCATTGCTCCTTATAGGTTGTAATACAGCTTTGAATAAGTGGAAAATGGTTGTTTCCATAATAGTCCTATAAGCTCATTGTCACATAAGAAATGCAATATAAACAAAAGACATTAACAATGTGAATCCTGTGTTCCGTTATTAAGCTTTAAGCTTCATGTTTTTTTCCCAGATCAGTGATGTGACAGTTAATTAATCCTCAATTAATCAGCAATTGGAAATATGAAAGAGCAATAAAAAATAATTGAGCTAGGACTTAACTTAAAGAACAATTCCTCCGTTAATTACAGAAATGATTCTCCCTTGTATATCATTGACTGCTGTGTATCATAAGTAACTGGTAACACTCAGGAGGGTTGTTTTCTGACAATTCCTAGAATTGATTCATGAGACGCAAATATAAAGGAGAATTATTTATGCTGGATACATTCCTTCCATTACCCAGCTCTACTCCCATAAGCTAGTTTCTATCTTCTCTTTGCTAATCTTGGGGCTACCTGATATTAGGCAAAGTTACAAAATAAAATATGATTTATTCTTGTTCCCTCTTGGATTATCTGCCTTTTCTCTATAAGCATGCTCACCAGTGCACTCTTAGTTGATGCCTTACTTATTCCATTTCCCTCTAGGTATTGTTCATGTTTAGAATTATGGCCAGCTCTCATCTCAAAAGTCTGTTCTGTTTCTCATTTTATCATAAAAGTACTCTATGCTAAGTGATAGTTAAATAAACTTATACATCTATATTAATATGATTTTAGTCTAATTTAATAATTGATGTATTAACATATATTCCATGTATTTTCAAATTAATAAGTGCCATTTGAAAGAAATTGTATAACTCGATACACTTGAAATTTTAGTCAGAATGGCAGGCATGTGTGAAAGATGTTTTTTAGTTAGCTTTTTTGTTCCTCTCATATCACACCATAATGACCACTACCTTACATTTGGTGATAGTGGCTCTAGGTCGATGTATCCCATTTCTACATTTATTCAGGTTACTCTTTTTATATAATATTAATTTCTTCATGTCTTTGCATCCCAATAGGGATTTTTCTTTATTGAGTCTTTTCTGGTCTTTCTCTTCTAAATTTCTATCTAGTGATTCCTACAAATATTACTAATATCCTTACTCTACTCAACGATGGAAGCAATTTTATTTATATATACATTAATTGAATAAAGGGAGATAAAAATAATTGACAATCCTGGATATCAGATTGATATGCTACAACTTATAAGAATAAATGAATATACATTTATGTTCCAGATATTACCCTTCATGATGGTTCTCAATAGAAGGAGCCCTGAATTTGGGCAAGAAGATCATTTATTTGTATCCTGTCTACCCCTTATTAGACATGCAATCTTGGGCAGACCATTTGCTCTCTCTGAAGCTTGGTTTTATTGTTCTGTATGAAGGGGATTGAATGTACATATTCCATTTGCATAAACTATTTCAGAGAAATATTTTTTAAATATGAAGCATATGTGAATGTAAGCCATACCTATTTTTCACTCCAGGAAGTATTTAGTTGTTAGTGCCCTGACTGACTAGGAGAAATTTTGAGGAAAAGAAACAGGTCACTATACATATTTGTCACAAAGGACTTTGCTGTTTTTAATCTTTAATACCATTAAAATAAAAGAAGCTTAAAACTTCTCTGAGACTTTTTAGACATCCTGTATAATGACTTGGTAAATTAAAATGATTGCATATTCTGTGATTTTGCCATTTTGGATATTCTTTAAAGTACTGAATATTAAAGATCTTCAATGACTTAGTACATAATAAACTGTGAATAATTTGGTATTGAACCTCACTAAATTCAGTTGTGCTGGTCCTCAGATGACACACAGAACACCCATTGAATCCATTTTGAAAATCTTCCTAACTATGTAGTACATTCTAGAACATGTAACCCATTAGTCCTTGCCTTTAAGGACCCAGAGTAATCTTAATAGCTCAATAAAGTCCTTAAAGTTTTAGAGGAGTAGATTATCTGCTAATTGAAATGGTCAAATTCTGTCTTAAGATTTCTTTCTTCTTTTGTTCATTGCTCCTTGTATATTGCTTTGATTTTTTCTGTTATACTGATAAATGACATTGTATGATCTGGTAAAGTGAATCAACGAGAATGAGAACCATGAAAGTTGTAGTACCACATTTTATTACTGATTTTGTCAACTTCAATGTTAGAAAATTATATCTTATTTTAGTAAAGTTTTATAATGAAACATTACTTCCTATTTGTGTTTATTTATAACAATTATGCATAGTAAAAATTAGAACAAAGGTTGCACTATATAAGTTTCATCTGTTATGGGATATTGATTTTTCAATTGAATTAAAACCTTCCAGAGCATCATTTCACTTTTTTAGTAAAAAAATTAAAAAAATAAAATGATGCAACTTGCGTATTCAAATGTAAATAGCAGAGTTATTTTAAAGATTGAAAAACACTATCTCAACTCCATATTCTGAATTTTTAATTTTTTGTTTTATATATTTAATGATGTGAGATATAAAATAATATGAAAACTCAGCTAAGTGCAAGGCTTTTAGAAACCTGGAAATGTGGGAAAATGGCATGTCCTCTCTGTAACTGCATTCAACAAAAGTCTCTATGGAATATAGATGTTGGATGATAGCAACTTCTTGCAGAAAGCTTAAAAATTCTCAAGAGGAATTCTTTCTAGAAGATCATTGGATAAGAGTTTAGAAAGAAAATGACAAAGAGGAAAAATTATGTTTATCCTCCATATATATATATATACATATATATATATATATATATACATATATATATATATACATATATGGAGCAACATTTTCTGATGATCATCTAAGACACACTTAACTATTTTCAAGAATAAATCAATTACAAAACACTTGTGATGGTAAATACCATCCACATGCAGAGGAAGAACTATAGAGGATGAATGTAGATCAAATTTAAAATTTATATTTTTGTCTTTTTCTTTCCCTTGGTTCTGATTCATTTTTCTTTTTTAAAAATTTATTTATTTTTAATTTTACAATTTTCCCCCAATCAGGCTTCCCTCTCCCCATGCCCCACAGAAGGCAGTCTGATAGTCTTTACACTTATATGTAAAATGCTATTTTCATTCATCAAAATTGAATGTGTTGAGAGAAAAATCCTGTACTTAAAGAAAAATAAAGTATAAGAGATAGCAAAATTACATAATAAGATAACTTTTTTAAATAAAAATAAAGGTAACAGTCTTTGGTCTTTGCTCAAACTCCATGTTTCTTCCTCTAAATACAGATGGTATTCTCCATTGCAGATACCCCCAAATTGTCCCTGATTATTGCACTGATGAAATGAGCAAATCCAAGAAGATTATCTGATTTTTTCACAACATGATTAACATAGAAATATGTTTAACATGTTTGCACATGTATAATTTATATCAGATTACTTTCTATGTTATGTTGGGGAGGTGAGAGGGAAAATGGAGGAAGAAAAATTTAGAATTCAAAATCTTACAAAAATGAATGTTGAAAGCATGTAATTGGAAAAATAAAATACTATTTACTAAAACAATAAAAATATGATTATTAAAGTGATATTTCATGATATTATATTCTACTTAACATGACAAGATGCAATTAAGCTATTTTATCAATTCTATAATGGCAAAAAAGAGAGATACTACAAGTTTTGAGAAATGCTAAGAAAATCTTACAAAAAATAAGGGTGGAATTTTTAATCAGTAGAATAGAGGTTTTATTTTCAATTCTTTCCAGAATTCTAGATTAAGTAGTGAATATGTAGAAAAGGAATTAGAAAAGTTTAGGATGGCTTCATTAATTACAAGCTATGGCAGAGCAGCTCCACCTCCTTTTTTGGTCAGTTACCAGAGTTGTAGATGAGCAGAATGTTGTCAATCAAATCCCTCAGATTATTTTTCGTTTTTCCTCTTTTCTTTTGTACTTAGCATTTTATTTTTCCTCAAAAGAAGTTTAACAATTTTGTCATTAAATTATAAAATGTTGAGTTTCAAATTGTTCCCATTCCTTCCCCCCCCAACATTTAGAAGTCAATAAGATAAATGTACAGTCACGTACAGCACTTCCATAATAGTATTGCTGTGAAAGAAAATACAGACAAAAGAAAAACACTCAAGAAAAATAAAGTAAGAATAAGTATGCTTCAATCTTTATTGAGTTATCATGAGTTCTTTCTCTGGGAATAAATAGCATTTCTCTCTCTCTCTCTCTCTCTCTCTCTCTCTCTCTCTTTCTCTTTATATTTTAGGTTTTCTTTCTTTCTTTCTTTTTTTCTTTCTTTCTTTCTTTCTTTTTTGAAAGGCAAATGGGGTTTAAGTGGCTTGCCCAAGGCCACACAACTAGATAATTATTAGATGTCTGAGGCCACATTTGAACTCAGGTATTCCTGGCTCCAAGACCAGTGCTCTATCCACTGTGCCAACTAGCCACCTCCTAAGTAGCATTTTTCTTCACGAGTTCTACAGAATTGTCTTGGATCATAACTTTGCTGAGGATGATCATGGCATTTAAAGATGATCACCTTTTAATATATCTGTTCCTTGGTACACAGTATATTTCACTTCACATCGGCTCCTGTAGGTTTCCTAGTTTTTCTGAGAATATCCTATTCATAATTTCTTGTAGCACAATAGTACTCCCTCATAATAGCATGTTATACTTTATTCAGCCATTCCCCAGTAGATGGGCATTCCCTCAATTTCCATTTTCTGGTACCAGAAAAGAGTTGCTATAAATATTTTTGTACCTGAACACTTTTTTTCCCTTTTTAAAATCTGTTTTGTTATACAAACTTGATAGTGATTTTGCTAGGGTTTTATAGCCCTTTGGATGTAGTACCAAATTGTTCTACAAAATGGTTGCATTAATGCACAACTCCACCAACAATGTATTTTTTTTCATTTTTCTCATCAGTATTGGTCATGTTTCTTTTCTGTTCTAATAGAAAATCTAATAAGTATAAGGTAATACCACAGAATTGTTTTAATTTATATTTCCCCAATCAAGTAGTAAGTTAGAGCATTGTTATAGTGTTATGCATAACTTTGATTACTTCACTGGAAATTTTTCTTATCTTTTTTTGGCAAAGATTTTATTTATTTTGAGTTTAACAATTTCCCCCTAATCTTGCTTCTCTCCCTCTACCCTCACAGAAGGCAGTCTGTTAGTCTTTACATTGTTTCCATGGTATACATTGATCAAAGTTGAATGTGATGGGAGAGAAATCATATCCTTAAGGAAGAAAAATAAAATATAAGAGATAGCAAAATTACATAAGACAACAGTTTTTTTCCTAAGTTAAAGGTAATAGTCTTGGGTTGTTAGTTAAACTCCACAGTTCTTTCTCTGGATACAGATGGTATTCCCTATCACAGATTCACCAAAATTGTCCCTGATTGTTGCACTGATGGAATTAGCAATTCCATCAAGGTTGATCATCACCCCCATGATGCTGTTTAACTGTACAGTGTTTTTCAGGTTCTGCTCATTTCACTCAGCATGAGTTCATGCAAATCCATCCAGGCTTCCCTGAATTCCCATCCCTCCTGTTTTCTAATAGAACAATAGTGTTCCATGACATACATATACCACAGTTTGTTAAACCATCCCCCAATTGAAGGACATTGACTTAATTTCCAATTCTAGGTCAACACAAACAGGGTTGCTGTAAATATTTTTGTACAAGTGATATATTTATCCCTTTTTCATTTATCTTTTCAGGGTATAGAACCACCAGTAGTGCTTTTGCAGGATTAAAGTGAATGCACAATTTTTTCCCTTTGGGTGCAATTCCAAACAGTTCTCCAGAAAGGTTGGATGAGTTGACAGCTCCACTAACAATATATTAGTGTCCCAGATTTCCCACATTCCTTCCAACATTGATCATTGTCCTTTCTGATCATATTGATCAGTCTGAGAGGTGTGAGGTGCTACCTCAGAGATGCTTTAATTTGCATTTCTGTAATCAGTAATGATTAAGAGCAATTTTTCATATGACTATGGTTTACCTTGATCTCCTCATCTGTAAATTGCCTTTGCAAATCGTTTGACTATTTGTCAATTGGGTAATGGCCTTTTTTTGGGGGGGGGAGAAATTTGACTCAGTTCTCTATATATGTTAGAAATAAGTCATTTGTCAGAAATACTAGTTGTAAAAATGTTTCCCAATTAACTACATTTCTTTTAATCTTGGTTATAGTGGTTTTGTCTGTGCAAAAGCTTTTAATTTAATGTAATCAAAATTATCCAGTTTGTTTTTAATGATGTTCTCCATCACTTCTTTGGACATAAACTGCTTCCCTTTCCATAGATCTGACATGTAAACTACTCCATGATCTTCTAGTTTGTTTATAATATTGTTTTTATTATTTCTAGATCCTATATCCATTTGGATCATATCTTGGTATAGGGTGTGAGGTGTTGGTCTAATCTAAGTTTCTTCCATACTAACTTCAATTTTCCCAACAGGTTTTATCGATGAGAGAGTTTTTATCCCAATAGCTAGACTCTTTTGGTTTATCAAACAGCAGGTTACTATAATCATCTCCTGTTATTGCTCCTAGTCTATTCCACTGACCCATCACTCTTTCTCTTAGCTAATACCAGACAGTTTGATGACTGATGATTTATAATTTAATTTTACATCTGGTAAGGCTAAGACACCTTCTTTTGCACTTTTTTTCATGGAATCCCTGAAAATTCTTGACTTTTTATTTTTTCAATATGAATTTACTTACAACCTTTCCTAACTCATTAAAGTAACTTTTTGAAATTTGGATTGGTAGGGTGCTAAGCAAGTAGTTTAGTGTTGGTAGAATTGTTGTTTTTATTATATTGCTCGACCTATCCATGAGCAGTTGATGTTTACCCAGTTTTTTAAATCTGATTTAATTTGTGTGAGAACTGTTTTGTAATTGTTTTCAAAAAGATTTGAGTCTGCCTTGGTAGATAGATTCTCAGGTATTTTATATTGTCTGAGGTTACTTTGAATAGCATTTCTCTTTTTAGCTCTTTTTTTTTAGGTTTTTGCTAGGCAAATGGTGTTAAGTGGCTTGCCCAAGGCCACACAGCTAGGTAATTATTAAGTGTCTGAGGCCAGATTTGAACCCAGGTACTCTTGACTCCAAGGTTGGTGCTCTATCCACTGCGCCACCTAGCCACCCCTCTAGCTCTTTTTTTTTTTGCAAGACAAATGGAGTTAAGTGTCATGGCCAAGGCCACACAGATAGATAATTATTAAGTGTCTGAGGCTGGATTTGAACTCAGGTACTCCTGACTCCAGGGATGGTGCTCTATCCACTGCACCAACTAGACGTCCCTATTCCCTATCTTTTGATCAAATGGTCTATATATGATGTGCAGAGGGATTACAACCAAGAATCAACTACCCAGAAAAATTGAACATACTCTTTCAGAGGAAAAGATGAACATTCAATGAAATAGGAGACTTTCAGACTTTTCTTATGAAATGACCAAATGTAAATAGAAAGTTTGATCTTCAAGTACAGCACTCATAGAGAGAGGGTGGACAGGAAGTGCAAATCATAAGGAACTTAATTATATTAACTGCTTGTATTCCTACATGAGAAGATAATACTGATAACTCATATGAACCTTCTTGTTTATTAGGGCAGTAAGGAGCATATAAAGAAAAGGCAAAGGAAGAAGCTGACTGAACTTAAAAAAAGAATCATATTATGAAAAAAGAATCAGAACAAAAAGAAGAAATGTAAAAGAAGGACAAAAACATAAAACATTATAAAACTTGAAAATAGTAAGCTTTGGTCTATGTTCAGACTCTAAGAGTTCCTTCTCTAGATATGGATGGTATTTTCCATCAAAGGTCCTTTAGAATTGTCTTTGATTATTATACTACTGTAAAGAGCAAGTTCATTAGAATTGATCATCAGATAATGTTGTTAATGTTTACAATGTTCTGTTTCCATTCACTTCAATCAGCATCAGTTCATGTAAATGCTTCCAGCTTTTCTGAAGTACTGACAATCATGATTTCTTAAAGAACAGTAATACTCTGTCACATTCATATACTACAGGTTGTTCACCCATTCACAATTTGTGGGCATCTCTGCAATTTCCAAATATTTGTCAGTACAAAAAAAAGCTGCTTATTAAGTATTTTGTACAAATGAGTTTTTTACCCTTTCTTATGATCTCTTTGAGATATAGACCTAGCAGCTGTATTGTTGGATCAAAGATTATGCCCAGCTTTATTGAGCTATAGGCATGGTTCCAAATTGTTCTCCAGAAAGGTTTGGTCATTTCAGAATTCCACCAACAATGTATTAGTGTCCCAGTTTTCATACATTCCCTTTAACATTGATCATTTTCTTTTTTTGTCATATTGGTCAGTCTGATAGGTATGAGGTATACCTCAGAGTTTTATTGATTAGAGAAATTAAAATAAAAACAAAGATCATTTTTTTCATATGATTTTAGTTTTTTTTTTAATTTGAGAATTGCCTATTCAAATCCTTTGACCATTTATCAATTAAAGAATGACTTATATTCTTATAAATTTGATACAGGTCTCCATATATTTTAGAAATGAGTCCTTTATCAGAAACACTAGCTGTAAAAAATTGTTTCCCAACTTATTTTATTCTTTTTTAATCTTGATTGCATGGGTTTTATTTGTCTGAAACCTTTTTTAATTTAATGTAAGCAAAATATTCCACTTTGTGTTTTATAATGTTCTCTAACTCTACTTTTGTTATAAACTCCTTCCCTTTCCATAGATCTGAAAGATATGCTATTCCCTTTTTTTTTCCTAACTGGCTCACAGTATTGCCTTTTATATCTATATTTTGTATCCATTTCAACCCTACCTTAGTAGAGGGTGTGAAATGTTGGTCTCTGCCTAGTTTCTAACCTACCATAACCAATTTCCCTGGCAAGTTTTGTTAAAGAGTTCTTATCCCAGAAGCTGCAGTCATAGAAGGATTTTCTTCATGTGAGCTTTTGTACTTCCTCTTGCATATGGTCATTTTTTTTTAGCATTGTACATATATATTTTTAATAAGCATGTTTACAGATTAGTCATCTTTGATATGAGGAATTAGGATTAAAGGAAAGAGATACATAAGAGATAATTTTATGACGTTTTCATCAGATTCTGAAAGGTTGTTTTGTTTTTCTTCCTTTGGTTGAGGATAGCATTGTCCATAACTGGTCTAATACAGTTGTCCTAGCTCTCTGAACTGTAGAGGGGAGCTGCTTCCATAAAGGCTGATCATCTCACAATGTTGTTGTTAATTTGTACATTTTTGTCTTGGTTTTACTCCCTTCACTCAGCATCAGATACTGTAATCCCTTCCATTCTTCTCTAGAGTCTGACTATTTATGGTTTCTTATAAAAACAATAATATTCCATAGAGTTCATGTACTATAACTTGTTTAACCATTCTCCAATTGCTGGGAAATTCCTCAATTTCAAACTCTTTGCCATTACAAAAGGAGCTGCTTTGTATATTTTGAAACATATGGGACTTTTCTCTTCCTTTTTTCTTTTTTCTTTTTTTTTTTTGGTTATAATTGGATTTGTTGGTCAAAGGGAACAGCATTTTTACTACTCTTTGGGCATAGTTCCAAATTGTTCTCCATGGTCAATTCTTTTCAAGGAGTCTTTCTCATTTGTTTTTTGTACCTCTTTTACCATTTGATGAATCCATTTAAGGTGTTATTTCTTCATATTTTTGTGTCTCCTATACCAAGCTGTTGACTCCTTTCTCATGACTTCTTAGATGCTTCTAATTTCTTTTCCCCTCTGCCTATCTTACTTGACTTTCTTAATTCTTGATAACCTCTTCCAGGGCCTGATACAAATTCATATTTTTCTTGAAAGCTTTGGATGTAGGGGTTTTAACTTAGTTATTTTCTTCTAAGTGTTTTTTTTTTATCAGAGCTATCTGCCATTTTGATATATCTCAAATTTCCACAGCCAAAACAATCCATACTTGTTGGTCAACCCTCTAATCTTTCTCATGACAGATAAACATTAACAAGTTCATAGGTAAAAACTTTCTACCTTTCAGACTGAAGTCATTTGGTCAGATTTTTTTCTTGATTTCCCAGTCTATTACTTGATTTTTAACTCTTTATAAAATGGGCTCTGCGATCAGGCTGTAGGGTATACTGTTCTACACTTCAGGGGTTTTGTGAGCTGTTTTCATTTTTTTTGTCAAACTATATGTTTATTTATATTATATATGTATATATATTAGAAACAATATTTAAATGATAAAAACTTAGGGCAAGATGTTAACTAGAGCTCATATTATGCTTGATCTATTGCAAAGCATCCTTTGTACTTTAATATTTCTTCATAATCCAATGTTTCAGGCTTATAGAAAAACTTTTTTTGTTAAGGATTTTATTTTGAGTTTTACAATTTTCCCCCCTAATCTTACTTCCCTCCCCCCACCCCACACAGAAGGCAATTTGGCAGTCTTTACATTGTTTTCATGATATACATTGATCCAAATTGAGTGTGATGAGGGAGAAATTACATCTTAAAGGAAGAAACCTAATGTGTAAGTGATAGCAATATCAGACAATAAGATATCAGTTTTTTTCTAAATTTAAGGTAATAGTTCTTGGTCTGTTCAAACTCCATAGTTGTTCCTCTGGATACAGATGGTATGCTCCATTGCAGAGAGCCCCAAATTGTCTCTGATTGTTGCACTGATGGAATGAGTGAGTACTTCAAGGTTGACCTTCACCCCCATGTTGCTATTAGGGTGTACAGTGTTTTTCTGGTTCTGCTCATCTCACTCAGCATTAGTTCATGCAAATCTCTCCAGGGTTCTCTGAATTTTGTGAGCTGTTTTCAAAGATATTTCTAGAAATGTTTGAAGTTTCATTTCTTCTAAGATGTTATGATTTAAGACCAAGGAGAGGTATATTTATTTCTTTCCTGGCTTATACTCTGGTCTGTAAGTGATTACA